>NC_061508.1:109032784-109117454 GCF_022539505.1 Lolium rigidum | reverse complement strand
GCATTGTTCTTCGTTTAAGCATGCTTACGTAGTGCAACCCTTGCATATCTAGCCGCCCTCACGCCTATCTCAGTGTGTGGGGCGGCACCCCGCTTGATCATTATTTAGTAGATCTGATCCGTTACGATTGCTCCTTGTTCTACAAGGATTAGTTTAATATCTCGCAATAGGTAGGCCTTACAAAGGGGGAGGATCCCAGTGGCACGTAGGGTGGCGTTCGCAAGTCCTAAACGGGATGTTCCTAGGATCAACTTCATGTTGGTTTTTTGGCCTTGTTTAGGATCGGCTTCCGAGCACCGTGCGTGGCCGCAAGGCCCAACCTGGAGTAGGATGATCCGATTATGCGGTGAAAACCCTAAATCGTCGTAGATCTCATTAGCTTCATCTTGATCAAGCAGGACCACCAAGTATTCGTGCACCCCGTACGGATCATGGGTGGATCGGCTCTTTGAGCCGATTCACAGGATAACTCCGAGGGCCGATCGAGGCTCGTATTTAACGTTTACATGTATGCCCCGCAGGAAACTAAGCGAGGCATCCTCATCACCTTCCCGGCCGGGTATAGGTCAGGTGGCACGCCCTTGCACTTCGCAACGCCGCGTGTGACCAGAAGAGCATTGCGGGCCGTCGCTCGGAGGGGTCTCAGCCAGCCGCAGCTCTAGGCTCTTCCCGGCTCTACGGTGTTGACAAGGCCGCTGCCCGCCGGTGGGTTTTGGCAGTCAACAATACCGAAGATCAAACCTCGGACAAGTAAAATATCACGAGACAAAGGGAATTGGTAATATATGTGTATGGTTCATTCGATCACTAAAGTCATCGTTGAATATGTGGGAGCCATTATGGATCTCCAGATCCCGCTATTGGTTATTGGTCGGAGTAAGTACTCAACCATGTCCGCATAGTTCTCGAACCGTAGGGTGACACACTTAAAGTTGGATGTTGAAATGGTAGCACTTGAATATGGAATGGAGTTCGAATATTTGTTCGAAGTCCCGGATGAGATCCCGGATATCACGAGGAGTTCCGGAATGGTCCGGAGAATAAGATTCATATATAGGATGTCATTTTATGTGAAATAAAATGTCACGGAAGGTTCTATGGAAGGTTCTAGAAGGTTCTAGAAAAGTCCGGAAGAAACCACCAAGGAAGGTGGAGTCCACATGGGACTCCACCACCATGGCCGGCCAGCCCTAGATGGGGTGGAGTCCCAAGTGGACTCCACCATAGGGGGCCGGCCACCCCCCCACATGGGAGGTGGAAATCCCACCCTTTGGGTGGGAGTCCTAGTTGGGCTAGGTTTCCCCTCTTATGGAAGGTTTTGGTTTCGGGTCTTATTCGAAGACTTGGACACCAACACTTGGGATCCACCTATATAATGAGGGGCCAAGGGAGGGGGCCGGCCACCCCAAGACCACAAGCTGGCCGCCCCCCATAGAGTGGCCGGCCACCCTCCCAAACCCTAGCCAAGCTCCTCTCCTCCATATTGCCCGCATAGCTTAGCGAAGCTCCGCCGGACTTCTTCACCGCCACCGACACCACGCCGTCGTGCCTGTCGGATTCAAGAGGAGCTACTACTTCCGCTGCCCGCCGGAACGGGGAGGTGGACGTCGTCTTCATCAACAACCGAACGTGTGACCGAGTACGGAGGTGCTGCCCGTTCGTGGCGCCGGAACCGATCGTGATCAAGATCTTCTACGCGCTTTTGCAAGCGGCAAGTGAACGTCTACCGCAGCAACAAGAGCCTCATCTTGTAGGCTTTGGAATCTCTTCAAGGGTGAGACTCGATACCCCCTCGTTGCTACCGTCTTCTAGATTGCATCTTGGCTTGGATTGCGTGTTCGCGGTAGGAAAATTTTTGTTTTCTATGCAACGTTATCCTACAGCTCTGTCCCATGCTTCTTGTGGGAGTTGAACCCTTAGACGCGGAGTGGGCCCGACATATTTAGTGCCTAAACCTCGCCTGAGATCAGCGGGATCGACATATGGGTTTCCCGCATCGTCGAAAGCCTCTGATGTCTCCGGTTCTGACCGGCTTGGTTCTCCAATTGCGTAGATCTGATGATATTTTGGATTCTGAACTTTGTCGGGTTTGGTGACACCAACATAGAGATTGGTGAAGACCTTTCCAACAGTAATGGATCTATCGATGAAGTTGAAGTTGTCGATGTCGCTCGAGTCATCGCTTATATAGGAGTCCGCAGATGACTCGAAAGATATGTCGCTGAAGATCTTGGCGAGTTTTTCACTTGCCCTGGCGCTGATGAAGCGTGGCGATGAAGTTTCCTCGTCGCCTGACTCGATTGATGATGCTGAACTCGAAAAATCGGGATCGACCGCTGATAATCCCGACGAGATCGGAATTTCAAGACGATACGCTCCTTCTTTCTCGACGCGGAAGTGGAACTTTCCGAACGTCATCTCCATGGGCTCCTCCAGATACGCATATGCATCCAAACGGCAGGGCGGGTGAGGAACAAAATCAACTAGACCAGTTTCGATCTGTTTACCTCTGTCCAAAGCGTTGCTTGCAGTTGACGAAGTCGACGATCTTGAACGTGCCATCGAGATCAGCTCCTTGACACCTCTAATTCCCACAGACGGCGCCAATTGACAAGGGATTAACTTATCAATGCCTACGGATTGTAGACTAGGGTTTTAGTCGAAAGTAGAGGGCAAGTAGATCTCGAAGGTTTCAGCCGAAAAGTACTCGACGATGTAAAAACTAGGGTTGCGCAGAACAATGAATCGATCCTCTCTTTGTCCCTCGACTCCACCTTATATAGGAGGCGGAGCCGAGAGATTCGTAATACACAGGTTACAGAGTCCGGGAGGGTTTCCAACCCGTCCCGCAAGATTACAAGTAGTACTTCCTAATACAACTCTTAGCTTTCCTTAATAATAACTTGGGCTTCCGAATCTTCTTATTCTTCGAGTCATGGGCCTTCAGTAAACCCCGGGTACCATCTTCGGCAGGCCCATTGGGGATGTCTATGTCAGGCAACAAAGCCACAAAGGCAACAAGACCACAAAGGCTACCACGCCACAAAGGCGACAAGGCCACGAAGGCTTCAACACCAGTAAGGTCAACAAGCCCTCTAGGGTTCCAAGAAACCCTAGAGGGAACTCACACGAACTCACACGAGACCGAAACCCCGGAGAGAACCCAAACCGATGCACCTAATGCAATGGCTAAGAACACCACTAAGATGCCCAAGTCCTTCTTTCCCAGATTCCAACAAAGCTACAAAAGCTATTGGGGGAATAAGGGAGGAAGAACAAAATAGGAGGAGGAACACCAAATTACTCCAAGATCTAGATCTAGCAAGATTCCCTCACTAGGAGGGGGATTCACTTGGTGGAGCACTAGATCTAGATTCCCTCTTGCCCCAAAAGATGCAACAAATAGTGGAGGGATCAAGAGGGGGATTAAGCTCTTCAAGGACAACAATGGAGAGAGAATAGATGGGCAGAACTAGCTTGGACGGAGGTGGAAGAGAGGTATAAATAGGAGCCTAGAAATATAGCTGTTGGGGGTTGAAAAACGATCAGAAACGCGCAAAACCGGTACTACCGCTTGTTGAAGCAGTACTACTGTGGCACTCCCCCGGGATCAGGGTTAGATAAATACCAGATCTGCGTCTGATATAAGCCTAACCTAGAACTCGAGAGACTACAGTGAGAGAATCAGTAACACAACAGTGACTCTACGACTCAAAGAGGTAATACAAGCTCATAACTGAGCAAAGAACCAAAGTATTACAAGCAGAGGTCACTGACCTGACATACATCAATCAACGAAAGCGAAGTTATGCTATTAGACATAGCAAGATAGCAAAAGGCCTAAGAGGCCGGGAGCATAACGGCGACGTCCCGACCCATAGATTCCAGGCTGCCACCGGGAACCCCAAGCTACTCGTCGATGTCGACTAGAAACCACCATCTGTTGGAGCGACTTCTTCTGAAACAAAAGCATGCAAAGCTGAGTACACGGACTCAGCAAGACTTAGTACAACCTTTTAGCAAAGCGGGTATGCGGGCTTTCTGTAGAGCTTCTTTTGCGTAAAGCCAGTTTTCCTTTAATAAACAAGAGGGAGAAGAAGCTCGACTACTCAGAACCTTTGAAAGGGGATAAGAGAGCGACATCTCTATCTCTATTGATCATCATATTGTATCCACCAATCTTCATCATCTCGAACCACTATCCTCGGATCACCCCTCAACAACCCGGAGAAGGTATCCGTAAACACACATTGTTTGCCAAGTTTTACGATCGGGTTCAAGTTGTCTATGATCACGTAATCCATTCCCAAGTCGTCCGTAACCGTGGACACGGCTTTTCGAAAAGATTTAACCCGCAGGGGTGCACAACTTTACCCACACGTGCCAACCGATTCTTAGTGCCGGATCATTAGCTCTCTTCCTTGGAAAGCCGGCAGAGAGTGGTTGACCACGACCTTTACCTTGTCGTCGCCGAGACCATGAGTCACGCGCTAAGGATTATTCCGCCGTAACGGGTCAAGTCCCGAAGTCGGTCCTTAACGATGTGAGCCGAGGTGGGTTTCCCCGCAGGCCGCAACCCCCAGCCACCACGACCACGCTTACCTACCTGTGATGTACCTTTTCCCCCAAGCAAAATGCAATGCATATGTCCAGGTAAAGCGCAAACTATGTGACTCATGGAATCTACTAGGCAAGTTAGTGAGTCGAGAGGGTACCATAATAGGGCCTCGCGTGGTTGTACGCTCAGTCTTGGTTCAAGAGGCGAGAACTCGGTTCCTAGGGTCGGCAGAAACGAAACAACCCACCACATCCCAATGTGGCCTCTCGTCTGAGCCTTTAATCATTTTAACAACATCTCTATACTCACCACGTCAACCTGTCATGCTAGATTCATTTCATTGTAAGGCTCCAGTCCGAAGACCGGAGTAGTAGCGTAACAAACTAAGCATGGCTAAGCATAAAGATATAAAGGCTCTAGCGATCTACACATGCCAAACCTAGTTATGCTAGGAGCAGTGGATCAGGTATTTGAGGCTACAAAGGTAGGACATGCAACAGATAGGGTAACTCTATCTATCGATAAAAGACAGTTGAATCGCATGCAATATGAAGGAACCAGAGTAAAAGCATTTCGAGATCATATATGAACCAGGCTAGGGCTTGCCTTTGTCCCTGATAAACCAATATGGATCTTCGAGGATCCCTTGCTTGACTTGTTCGCTGATGGACAAATATTGATCTCCGTCGTTGTTGATCTTCATCGTCTCGGGCACGTGCTCTATCGATCGCGAAGAAGCAAATACTATAAAGAGAGAAATAACAATCAACACATGGCATCGATGCAATGCACATACAAGTATGAATGATATGTCATTTTAATAGAATTAAGTAAACCCTAGGTGCATCATCAATTTAAAGGGGTTCCGGCATCGGACCCCGACATATGAGAGGGGTTAAATTAGGGTTTCACTACTTATGCGGTTTTAATTGTTGCAACGATGCATGAATTACATCTAAACTTGTAGAGAATGTTTTTCTGAACATTTCGGTGTATTACACATCTTTTTCTGAATTAATATGAAAAAGATATGAATTATTCAAGTTTCTGAAATTAATAAATAACAAAACAGAAAAAGAAAAATGATTTACTGCATCATGCTGACGTCATGCTGACGTCAGCACGACCTTGAGGTCTCAGGTTGAGCAGCAATCGGCCGATTGAGGCCGAATTCGGGCGCGTGCGCGGGGGCTACGGACGCAGCTCGATGCGGCGAGCCTTTTGGTGGTGGCGCCGCTCGCGAATGGTCGCCGGAGCGACGTCTCTGGCGAGCTCGCGCGGAGGCCGGGGCGGGCTCACGGTGCTGGGCCGGAGGAGGAAGAAATCGGGGAGGAGGAGAGCACCACGCGGCTCAGGAGCTCACCGCGAGCACGGGAGGCTTGACGGAGAGGCGTGAGGAGGCCGGAGTCACCGGCGGGAGGCGGTGGCCGGCGGCGCAGAGGTGGTCCGATTCGCGCGATTCGGGGCGCCTCCGCTTGCGCTGCTGGACGGAGGAGGTCGAGGGCGTTGCGGCGGAGCTGATGGCGTCGTCGGCTGGGCGCGGGGAGGAGCGGAGCGGCGGCGACAGTAGTTGGCCGGGGTTAGGGTTTGGTCCGGCGCGTGTGTAGAGAAAGAGAGAGAGGAAGAGAGAGCCAGGGAGAGGATAGGGATGAGGGGGAGGCGTCGAGGGAGGGAGGGCGCAGGACGTCTCCTGGCCGGAGCGGCGAAGCAGGAGGTGGCGGCGTCGGGCGCGCAGGGCAGGGCACGCAGGTGCCTGCCTGCGCCAGGAAGAAGACAAGGGGCATTTTGCCCATAGCCCCCTGGCTTTTTAGGAAAACTCTGGAACATTTAAAATAGGGCAAAAATAGGTATTTTTAGGGTATTTTGACCCAAACTTTAAGGGGTTTTTGCATCAAATTTTAATAGAACAAAATACAACATTTGCAACTTTTGTTTCAAACCATTTTGGTGCAAGATTTCACAAATTAGATGCAAATGCATGCATGCTTATGAACAACTTAGCAACATAAATTGATTAACAAACATGGGATGTTACAACTCTACCCCCCTTACAAGAATCTCGTCCCCGAGATTCCTAAGGTAGGAAAAGAGAAGGTAACAAGGACTATGACGGTCTTCAACAAGCTTGTCGATCCACGATGGTCTTCTTTGTTGAAGAAGTTGATCCACGACACCATGAAGAAGTTAAACCACAACACCATGAAGAACTCTTCATTTTACTTCTTCACTCTAAAGGAAAGAGGGAATAACTCTAGACGGTGGATCTTTACAAAGATCGAGTATCTGTCAACACCCGGATTTTTAAGTCCAGATGCCTGTTATGCCATACATCGCAATCCCAGGAATATTGTTGTTGCGAGACATAACAGTTGAATATCATAAGTCATCATTCATTACATACCATAGTCGTCTTACAAATAGGGATCACGTGATCCAATATTACACAAATAGTTGATCTATTGATCAACATACACAAGGTTCATAGTTTCATAGCGGAAGCGTAAATAGAAGGGACTCTCTAGTCCACAGGCCAACGTCTGACGTCAGAAGATTCCCTAGTTGTCATAGGCGTCCTGCTGGTCGTCATCTTGATAGTTCTGCTCCTCTTCATAGTCTGGCCATTTGAATAGCCAGGGACACAGCCGTGAGTACTTTAAAGTACTCGCAAACTAATACCAATGTAAGTGCTAACAATTCTAGTAAGGGGGTGCTAAGCTCTAATTTATTTTGCATAAAGCCAATTTTAGTTCACAAACATTTTTGTAAACAACTCTTCCTGTGCTAACTAACTCAAGTGGGAACATTAGTGTCATTCTCACCATTCAGTTGTGATTCAAGGTCAAGGTCACCTTTCAAGTCAAAATCATAAGTCACCCTTCACCAATCATAGTTTTCGAAAAGTTCTGATGACGGAACAGTATGGCCTTTCCAACTGTCCATAACCGAGGACGCGGCTATTCGAATAGGTTTAACTCTGCAGAGGTTGTACACTTGTGCCACAACAATTGCAATAGCTCGTCAGGGTAATCGGCCTCGATTTATCGTACGCAGATACGCGAACTACCAATCATAACCTTTCATTTACATACCCTAGTATAGGCACCTCTCCCCATGAGCTTGGCCTCCCAGTGAAGACAGACAGTCAGCCTGGGAACTGCACAGGGCTTGGGCCGGACATTCACCTCATTTCGCATCATATCATATCGTTTCTATTGTGGTAGAGGCAGCTTTCGGCATAACCCCGATGACGCTTGTTTAGAGGGAACCCATACTAAGACACACAAACTTCTGGTTAAGCCCTACCCAGATTCAGGTATTGTGGGGGTACTTGTAAAATTGGAATGGTATCGCATCCGAACCCAACCATCAGTGTTTTTGTAGAATTCACCAAGTCATTCACCAGTCATATTCACCTTCAAAAACTTTCAATAGAATGACTCATCATTCCAAGGTTTTCAAAGTCATTTTATTTCACAAGTTCCCAACTAGAGTAGTCACTTCCAACTTAGCACTAGCATCTATGTGTGAGGGGTACTAAGTATTTTGTTTTGCTTCTAGGCTAACTTTGATACTCTTGGACTAATCCAATACTAACCAAGTGAATCATGAATCAAAAAGTACTTTGATAAAATAAAAGTAAATACAGCTTGTAAAGTAAAACTGGGAAATAGGATCATAAGCATAAAGTCAATGGGGTAATGTCTTGCTCATGGTGAGCTTTGCACTTTGCAAGAGTATTATCTTGCCTTGCTTGAGGGAGACTAACTTTACTACTCTAGTAACCCACTTGTACTTGGACCAAAGTTAACTATAAAAGTAACTCATTTAGAAAACCAAGTAAAAACTTGTAAAGTAAACCTGGGATGGGTCCATATAAGAAAAGGTAAGAAACATGGTGCCTTGCCCTAAAGGGGCTTTGCACTTGGGTAACTTGCAAGACTATTAGCTTGCCTTGATTGGTTGAGGTGATCAAAGTGGTCTTCTTCTCCTTGAAAGTAGACCTCCTCCTCCTCTTGATACTCCTCGGTACTAGCGTCTAAAATACGAATACGAGGATACAATCACCAAACAATTCATTGGCTATTCCAAACATCACATATATTCACACAAACTATTCTATTCACACAATGAATATAATTTGGTGCATTGGTGGTCTTGCTTTGAGGAAAAATAATTTCCTCCCATTTGATATGTAAATGATAGGTTCCATATAGGTCTTGAGGAATAATTTCCTCTCATTGAATCTTCTTTAAGATTTAATTTCTCAAACCATCACACATGAATTTATGTTGACCTAAGTCAACCATTCATTATCATCATTTGAGAAAAGGATTTAAATGCGGTAGAGATACCTCATACTATTTAACACTTCTACAAATGATTTAAAAATCTCCAAGTATTTCATATGAGATTATTTGACCAGGGGTCAATACTTGATATGAAAGTATTTGGGACAAGATTTAAATGAAGTGAAACACTTCATAACATTTACACCACTTAAACTAGCATCACACATTACTATGGAGTGGGTAGATGTGTTTCTCTTATTTAAGAAAAATAATTTCCTCTCATTATCTTATTAAGATTTAGTTTCTCTCATGAACAAAATATGACCTAGGTTGACCAAAGTCAACCTCTTCATACTCATCATTTAAGAAAATGATTTAAATGAGGTTCCATACCTCATACAATTTAATACTAACATGATAGTGATTTAATGTCACCAATTACTCAACATGAGATTATATAGACCATGGTCCATACCTCATGTTGAAATACTTGAGACCAAGATTTAAATGAGAGGAATACCTCTCATATGATTTACACATAGTTGTAAATAAGTGAACAACTACCATTGAGGGGATTTCATATCATCAACATTTGAGAAATTGATTTTAAATGAGGTGGATCATCTCATATTATTTAGTATCACTACATATGATTTAAATCTCAAATAATCCATATAAGAGAGTTTGGGACCAGGGTCCAAACATCACATGAATTCATTTGAGACAATATTTAAATGAAGTATAAGACTTCATAAAATTTACTTAATAGTTTTGGACAATATCCACTAGTTAAACTAGCCATATTATCCACTACTTAAACCAGGGCATGATCATGCAAAGTGACCACACCATTTTATTGCATAAACAATTAGTGTAAGTCAATTGTGAGCTATTAGAGTTGGAATTTACTTAATATCTATTTTGGTTGATTTTTAAGAATTATTCTAAGGCAGAAAAGTCCCTGTCTTGTTATTTATGTCGCATTAATTCTACACCAAATCTTGAGATGGGACCAGTGGCATTTGATAGATAATTTCACTAGCTTTCCAACGGTATAAAATTCATAAATTTTGGTCCAGTAGATTTGGAGTTATTCAATTTTAAACACTGCATCAGTTTGCAATTTGTCTAAAAAGAATTAAACTAATTTCGAATTTAAACGGGGCGGGAAACGAAGTGGGCTGATTTAGTTTGAAACGCGGCACAGAGGAGTTGGGCCGGCCCAGATGTGCGTCCAGCGCGCAGCGGGCCAGCTGACAGGGAGAGGTCCACATGTCAGTGACGATGGCTTACCGAAGCGGTATGGAAGATTGTGGGCGGTTGGATTAGAGGCAGATCGTGCGGTCGAGGCGCGTCGTCTCCGTCGAGGGGAGGGCTTGCTGCCGCGGCGGAGGTAGGGGTCGGCGGCGAGCTGGGACTCCGGCGAGGGTCAGCGGCGGCGCAGGACGGCGTTGTCGATGATGAGGAGTGCGGCTGGTACGGCAGCGGCGGCTCGAGGGAGGCGTCAATCGACGGCGGCTATCGCGTCGGGTTCCGGCGATCGGCGGAGCAATTGGCGAGCTCCGGTGAAGATTGGAGAGGGGAAAGGGATCGAGGAGATCGAGGAGAAGGAGGCGAGCAGGTTTGGTGTGGAGATGAAGGCGCGGGGATGGCTCTATTTATAGTTGCGGGGGTGTGCTGCGGGGCAGTGGTGGTGGCGACATGCGCGCGGCGTTGCCGGCGATGGAGAGAGGTAGGAGGGAGCAGGGCGAGGTAGGTGGCGTCCAGGCGGTGCTAGCGAGCTAGGAGAAGAGGTGGGGGACGGTCTGGTTGGCGCGCGCGACGTCGGGCTCGGCGGCACGGCGCGCGGGATTCCGGCGAGCGATGTCGACGGCGGCAAGGCTTGCGCGGGGCACGGCGCGTGTCCGGTGGGTTGGCGCGGCGACGGTGATGCTCAACGTGCGCCGAGAGGGGGCCGGGGGCCGCGCGAGTGATGGGGCGGCGCGTGCCCGTGCTGCCCGTGGTGCGCGCTGGTGCGACGCCCACGGCATGCACATGTCACCCTGGGCGCGACGCGTTTCCGGTGGGGGCGTGTCGATCTCCGGCAGGGGTTGGTCTAGGATGCTGTAGGGAGTCGAGGTGGCACTCGTGGGCATGGGCCGGTGAGGGAAGGAGAGGAGGGATGTATGTCCATGTGTGACATGGCCGGCATGGCCATGCACACACTATGTTTGTTTGTCCCCTTAGGGTTTATGTGGATTGTCTAGAGTGAGAAAGGTCAAGGGAACCAGAGAGAGTGATTTGGGGGTAGGTAGGGTTAGGCTAGAACACTATTGCAGAATAGTGTTGGAATAGTTTCCTATTTGTAATTTATTAATTTTGTCCAAATTTGATTTAAGTTCAAAAGGTGGACCAAAGTAAAAAGGGTGTGTTTGGTTTGGTTCTAAATGACCAGAGGCAAAGAGAGGTGGTGGTGGAATTTAGAAATTTAAAGAATGGCCAAATTTGACTAAGTGGGAGATTGTTCCCCATAATAAAAAGTCTGCAACTTTGCATGAGCATGGTTATTGATCAAAGATGAATTTGGCATGGTGCTCTTTACAAAAGTTGTTCACCTTGATGTCCCCTTGGATGACATGCAAAGAGTTGGAAAGGGTTTAGTTTGAAAATATTGAATTGCAAGGGCTCAAAGTAGTGACCAGATTATAATGGGCAGATTTGACCATTAATTCTATGTGAGCAAGTTTTGAGTTTGAATTTGATTTGAATTGTGTTTCTTTGATTCCAAAAGTTGTAATAAGTGTTTAGTAACATTATTCAACTAATGGTGAAGATCAAAATGGTCTAGGGTCAAAATTTATAAAAAAAATGGCATAAACCATATGTGAGGGTTTTGTGAATTTCTAACTTTTATTCTTTTATTTTTCTTGACCTCACTTTGACAAGGGTGAGGTTTATTTGATGTTAGATTGTGTGGGGACAAAGGTTCAAACCATTTTGAGGCAATGGGGGTGTCTAGGTCAAGATTTGATAAATTGGCCCTATGTGTATGTGAGTGAAAATGGAATTATCTCACTATTTGCTTTCTCTCCATTTGATTTGGCTTGTCTTGATTCTAAGGTGATTCTTATTAGTTTAGAAACATTTTCAAACCATTGAAACTATTTCAAATGGGCTTGTTCAAAGATTTGCACAAATGGCTATAACACATAAGAGGTGATGTGTCAAATTTCATTAAACTTGTAAATTGTTCCCATTGCTTTACTTGGGCATGGGTTAGGGTCAATTTAGGGTTATATTAGGTTGAGAGAGGGTTTCACATCATTTGGGTAAGGTTTAAAGTCATAGGGCAAGAATTGGTGAAAATGGCTATGTGTCACATATGCCTCTATGCATATGTGGCATTTGATTTTTAATTTGGCTAGGCTTGACCCAATTGATGTTGTTGAGTGTTGAAAAGATATATAGGAGTGATCCAACCATTCAATCCAAGTCTTAGGGTCAAGGTCCTCAATTTCACAAATTTGATATTTTGCTCTCATATGCCTCTATGGCATTATTACTTTCCTTTCAAAATCTTTTGTTTCACTTTGGATTGTGTTTGAGAAGTACTAGATAAGGTTTATGAAGGTTTTCCAATCCTCTCAATAAAGTAGAAAGGCCTAGGGTAAAGTTTTACAAAAATAGCCATATGCACATATGCCTCTTTCTTAAATAAGATTTTTCCTTTTTATTTTATTTCTCAAAGATTGATGACAAGAGGGATGTGGTTTAGGTTTTAATAAGTTTTGCAATGGTTCACCACCATTTAGCCAAATAGGAAAAGGTAGGGTTCAAGATTTATATATTAGAGCTATAGGCCCACATATGGCTTTTTCTTTAATTTAGGTTTCTCAAAATAGATCCAAATGATTTTTGAGAAGGTTAGGGTTTAGGTTTTTTTTCTTATTTGATTTCTTTCTCTTTTAATTTCATTTGGTTTGTGATCTTCACTTGATCACTTTAGGGTTTATCACATAAGCATAATAACACTCATCATGGCAAAAACACAAGTAATATGTATGAGCACTAAGCATAGCACTCTATTTAAGAAAAGTTTTTGTTGGTTCTCATTTTTGGAAAAAGGGAATTCATTTTCTCTTTGTTTTGAAATTTGGGGTGTTACAAACCCTTCCCCCTTAAACAAATCTCGTCCCGAGATTTTAAGAAGAGTTAGGTTCCTAAGAGAGATTGGGTGATAGGATTTAGCAGGAAACATACTTGGCATGGCCTGAGGTGCTTCTTGTGCTTCGGTGGCCTTCATGCGGTAGTAACGACCATTGCGGTTGTTCGGGTAGTTTGGAGCAAACTTTCTTCTAGTGGCGGCACGGCGCTGCTGCTGTGTAGGTGCAGCGGTGTTGGCGGCAATCTTGGCAAGCTTCTTGGGGCATTCATTGGAGTAATGACCCACTACACCACACTCATAACAAGTGATGGTGGACTTGTCCTGCTCGTTCGTGACGGGGACGGCATTACTTCCGGTCCTTGGGGCATTGTTGGCGGTTTTCATCGGGCACTTGTTCGAGTAATGACCAGTAACACCACATTCATAGCAAGTCACATTGGACTTGCCTCTGGGGGCATGGTTGGGTATTGGGATGAGTTGCTCCAGTGATGCTATCTTTGCGCGGAGGCGAGCAATGAGGTAGTCCTTCTTGGCGTGTTGATGGCGAAGTGCCTTGCGCTCCATTGCAAGGATGTTGATGGTGTCAGTCATCTTGGCGTGCTCAAGGTGCAGCTGGTTGGCCTGGGCACGGGAGTTGTTGCGGGTAGGAGGGGCCATCTGAACAATGGGGTAGATGATAAGATAAGAGGGAAATTTCTATGGTTGGTTTGAGTTAAAGTTCAAAAGTTCAAAACTTGAAAACTTGAGTAGTGTTGAGGGGGTAAAAACCAGCAACACTTTTTCATTCATACCAAACATCACACATTACAAATCTAACACACCGTTGGTTTGAAGAACCATTCCTTCGTTCTACGATACAAGGGGATCCTGATACAACTCACACCTACTTAAGTGCTGGGGTGATACTACTATTCCGGGTGGATTCTTCTTCTTCACGGGTGAGGTGCTTGGCGAGAGGCGAGAGCGTTGTCCAAATCCCTGTAGGTTCTGTACTTCCTGAAGTCCTGAGGTGCTTCATAGGGGTTCATCTTTGGTTGGGGTGGGGGCATGGTCATCGGTCTTCCCATGGAGTCATGTCTTGGGTAGTAGATGAAACGAGTGTTCTTGATCTTGTCCTCATTTTGTCCACACAGACGGGAAATTGCTTCTTGCATAGCTTTGACAAGTCCTTCCTTCCAAGTGTTTCCCGTTACAGAAAACCATATGGTTTCCCATACCGGGGCATCAAGCTTCCTTCGTAGATCCGTAGAAACGTCCCACTGAGGTGATTCTCCTAACTGAGCCTTGAGTGGTATTCCGAAGAACTCGGGATACGGGTGTCCTAGATATTCCACTAGTTGCTTCAACTCCTTTTCGAACTTTAGGTCACCTTCGGGACCAAGCTGATAGGACTCCCATTGGTACGTCCATCCGTGAGCAAAGAGGAGGAGTAAATTAGAGAAGTAGTCAAGTGCGCAAAATTTTATGTAGGCTTGCAAAGAAAGTAGAGTATAGATTTCTCATCATTTTTTTTGCAAAAGGATCTCAAGGATAAGAGTAAGAACAAGTTTTCACAAATATTCACTTCATTGGTTTTTGAAACTAAGTTTTTCGGACGTCCATTCTAACTAGGGTCTCCTAAGGTCAAACAATGGCTCGATACCAACTTGTCAACACCCGGATTTTTAAGTCCGGATGCTCGTTATGCCATACATCGCAATCCCGGGAATATTGTTGTTGCGAGACATAACGGTTGAATATCATAAGTCATCATTCATTACATACCATAGTCGTCTTACAAATAGAGATCACATGATCCAATATTACACAAATAGTTGATCTATTGATCAACATACACAAAGTTCATAGTTTCATAGCGGAAGCGTAAATAGAAGGGACTCTCTAGTCCACAGGCCAACGTCTGACGTCAGAAGATTCCCTAGTTGTCGTAGGCGTCCTGCTGGTCGTCATCTTGATAGTTACTGCTCCTCTTCATAGTCCGGCCATTTGAATAGCCGGGGACACAGCTCGTGAGTACTTTAAAGTACTCGCAAACTAATACTAATGTAAGTGCTAACAATTCTAGTAAGGGGGTGCTAAGCTCTAGTTTATTTCGCATGAAGCCAATTTTATTTCACAAACATTTTTGTAAACAACTCTTTCTGTGCTAACTAACTCAAATGGGAACATTGGTGTCATTCCCACCATTCGGTTGTGATTCAAAGTCAATGTCACCTTTTCAAGTTCAAAATCATAAGTCACCCTTCACCATTCATAGTTTTCGAAAATTTCTGATGACGGAACAGTATGGCCTTTCCAACTGTCCATAACCGAGGACGCGGCTATTCGAATAGGTTTAACTCTGCAGAGGTTGTACACTTGTGCCACAACAATTGCAATAGCTCGTCAGGGGTAACTGGCCCTGATTTATCGTACGCAGTACGCGAACTACCAATCATAACCTTTCATTTACATACCCTAGTATAGGCACCTCTCCCCATGAGCTTGGCCTCCCAGTGAAGACAGACGGTCAGCACTGGGAACCGCACGAGGCTTGGGCCGGACATTCACCTCATTTCGCATCATATCATATCGTTTCTATTGTGGTAGAGGCAGCTTTCGGCATAACCCCGATGACGCTTGTTTAGAGGGAACCCATACTAAGATACATAAACTTCTAGTTAAGCCCTACCCATATCAGGTATTGTGGGGGTACTTGCAAAATTGGAATGGTATCGCATCCGAACCCAACCATCAGTGTTTGTGGTAAAATTCACCAAGTCATTCACCAGTCATATTCACCTTCAAAAACTTTCAATAGAATGACTCATCATTCCAAGGTTTTCAAAGTCCTTTTATTTCACAAGTTCCCAACTAGAGTAGTCACTTCCAATTTAGCACTAGCATCTATGTGTGAGGGGTGCTAAGTATTTTGCTTTGCTTCTAGGCTAACTTTGATACTCTTGGACTAATCCAATATCTAGACCAAGTGAATCATGAATCAAAAGTACTTTGATAATAATAAAAGTAAATACAGCTTGTAAAGTAAAACTTGGGAAATAGGATCATGAAGCATAAAGTCAATGGTGGGTAATGTCTTGCTCATGGTGAGCTTTGCACTTTGCAAGAGTATTATCTTGCCTTGCTTGAGGGAGACTAACTTTACTACTCTAGTAACCCACTTGTACTTGGACCAAAGTTAACTATAAAAGTAACTCATTTAGAAAACCAGTAAAAACTTGTAAAGTAAACCTGGGATGGGTCCATATAAGAAAAGGTAAGAAACATGGTGCCTTGCCCTAAAGGGGCTTTGCACTTGGGTAACTTGCAAGACTATTAGCTTGCCTTGATTGGTTGAGGTGATCAAAGTGGTCTTCTTCTCCTTGAAAGTAGACCTCCTCCTCCTCTTGATACTCCTCGGTACTAGCGTCTAAAATACGAATACGAGGATACAATCACCAAACAATTCATTGGCTATTCCAAACATCACATATATTCACACAAACTATTCTATTCACACAATGAATATAATTTGGGTGCATTGGTGGTCTTGCTTTGAGGAAAATAATTTCCTCCCATTTGATATGTAAATGATAGGTTCCATATAGGTCTTGAGGAATAATTTCCTCTCATTGAATCTTCTTTAAGATTTAATTTCTCAAACCATCACACATGAATTTATGTTGACCTAAGTCAACCATTCATTATCATCATTTGAGAAAAGGATTTAAATGCGGTAGAGATACCTCATACTATTTAACACTTCTACAAATGATTTAAAAATCTCCAAGTATTTCATATGAGATTATTTGACCAGGGGTCAATACTTGATATGAAAGTATTTGGGACAAGATTTAAATGAAGTGAAACACTTCATAACAATTTACACCACTTAAACTAGCATCACACATTACTATGGAGTGGGTAGATGTGTTTCTCTTATTTAAGAAAAATAAGTTCCTCTCATTCTAACTTAGGTGTTACTCTTAATTACTTAAGTATTTAGTTTCATTTCTCTTATGAACAAAATATGACCTAGGTTGACCAAAGTCAACCTCTTCATACTCATCATTTAAGAAAATGATTTAAATGAGGTTCCAGTACCTCATACAATTTTAATACTAACATGATAGTGATTTAATGTCACCAAATTACTCAACATGAGATTATATAGACCATGGTCCATACCTCATGTTGAAATACTTGAGACCAAGATTTAAATGAGAGGAATACCTCTCATATGATTTAACACATAGTTGTAAATAAGTGAACAACTACCATTGAGGGGATTTCATATCATCAACATTTGAGAAATTGATTTTAAATGAGGTGGATCATCTCATATTATTTAGTATCACTACATATGATTTAAATCTCAAATAATCCATATAAGAGAGTTTGGGACCAGGGGTCCAAACATCACATGAATTCATTTGAGACAATATTTAAATGAAGTATAAGACTTCATAAAATTTTACTTAATAGTTTTGGACAATATCCACTAGTTAAACTAGCCATATTAGTCCACTACTTAAACCAGGGCATGATCATGCAAAGTGACCACACCATGTTTATTGCATAAACAATTAGTGTAAGTGCAATTGTGAGCTATTAGGAGTTGGAATTTACTTAATATCTATTTGTGGTTGATTTTTAAGAATTATTCTGAATGCAGAAAAGTCCCTGTCTTGTTATTTATGTCGCATTAATTCTACACCAAATCTTGAGATGGGACCAGTGGCATTTGATAGATAATTTCACTAGCTTTCCAACGGTATAAAATTCATAACATTTTGGTCCAGTAGATTTGGAGTTATTCAATTTTAAACACTGCATCAGTTTGCAATTTGTCTAAAAAGAATTAAACTAATTTCGAATTTAAACGGGCGCGGGAAACGAAGTGGGCTGATTTAGTTTGAAACGCGGCACGGAGGCAGTTGGGCCGGCCCAGATAGTGCGTCCAGCGCAGCGGGCCAGCCGACAGGGAGAGGTCCACATGTCAGTCGACTGATGGCTTACCGAAGCGGTATGGAAGATTGTGGGCGGTTGGATTAGAGGCGGATCGTGCGGTCGAGGCGCGTCGTCTCCGTCGAGGGAGGGCTTGCTGCCGCGGCGGAGGTAGGGGTCGGCGGCGAGCTGGGACTCCGGCGAGGGTCAGCGGCGGCGCAGGGCGGCGTTGTCGATGATGAGGAGTGCGATGGCGTAGCCGGCGGCGTCGCTCGGGGAGGCGTCAATCGACGGCGGCGATCGTCGGGTTCCGCGCGAGCTCGGCGGAGCAATTGGCGAGCTCCGGTGACAGATTGGAGAGGGAAAGGTGATCGAGGAGGATCGAGGAGAAGGAGGCGAGCAGGTTTGCGTGTGGAGATGAAGGCGCGGGGATGGCTCTATTTATAGTTGCGGGGTGTGCCGTGCGGGTGCGGCGGTGGTGGCGACATGCGCGGCGGCGTTGCCGGCGATGGAGATCGAGGTAGGAGGGAGCAGGCGCGAGGTAGGTGGCGTCCGGGCGGTGCTAGCGAGCTAGGAGAAGAGGTGGGGGACGGTCCGGCTGGCGCGCGCGAGCGTCGGGCTCCGGCGGCACGGGCGCGGGATTCCGGCGACGATGTCGACGGCGGCAAGGCTTGCGCGGGGCACGGCGCGTGTCCGGTGGGTTGGCGCGGCGACGGTGATGCTCAACGTGCGGCGAGGGGGGCCGGGGGCTGCGCGAGTGATGGGGCGGCGCGTGCCCGTGCATGTCCACGTGGTGCGCGGCGGCGTGTCGCACGCCGCGACGGCATGCACATGTCACCCTGGGCGCGACGCGTTTCGCGCGTGTGGGCGTGTCGATCTCCGGCAGGGGCTGGGTCTAGGATGTCGTAGGGAGTCGAGGTGGCACTCGTGGGCATGGCTGGTGAGGGAAGAAGAGGAGGGATGTATGTCCATGTGTGACATGGCCGGCATGGCCATGCACACACTATGTTTGTTTGTCCCCTTAGGGTTTATGTGGATTGTCTAGAGTGAGAAAGGTCAAGGGAACCAGAGAGAGTGATTTGGGGCAAGGTAGGGTTAGGCTAAGACACTATTGCAGAATAGTGTTGGAATAGTTTCCTATTTGTAATTCATTAATTTTGTCCAAATTTGATTAAGTTCAAAAGGTGGACCAATGTGAAAAGGATGTGTTTGGTTTGGTTCTAAATGACCAGAGGCAAAGAGAGGTGGTGGTGGAATTTAGAAATTTAAAGATATGGCCAAATTTGACTAAGTGTGAGATTGTTCCCCATAATAAAAAGTTGCAACTTTGGCATGAGCATGGTTATTGATCAAAGATGAATTTGGCATGGTGCTCTTTACCAAAGTTGTTCACCTTGATGTGCTCTTGGATGACATGCAAAGAGTTGGGAAAGGGTTTAGTTTGAAAATACTTGAAATTGCAAGGGCTCAAAGTAGTGACCAGATTATAATGGGCAGATTTGACCATTATTCTATGTGAGCAAGTTTTGAGTTTGAATTTGATTTGAATTGTGTTTCTTTGATTCCAAAAGTTGTAATAAGTGTTTAGTAACATTATTCAACTAATGGTGAAGATCAAAATGGTCTAGGGTCAAAATTTATAAAAAAATGGCATAAACCATATGTGAGGGTTTTGTGAATTTCTAACTTTTATTCTTTTATTTTTCTTGACCTCACTATGACAAGGGTGAGGTTTATTTGATGTTAGATTGTGTGGGGACAAAGGTTCAAACCATTTTGAGGCAATGGGGGTGTCTAGGTCAAGATTTGATAAATTGGCCCTATGTGTATGTGAGTGAAAATGGAATTATCTCAGTATTTGCTTTCTCTCCATTTGATTTGGCTTGTCTTGATTCTAAGGTGATTCTTATTAGTTTAGAAACATTTTCAAACCATTGAAATTATTTCAAATGGGCTTGTTCAAAGATTTGCACAAATGGCTATAACACATAAGAGGTGATGTGTCAAATTTCATTAAACTTGTAAATTGTTCCCATTGCTTTACTTGGGCATGGGTTGAGGGTCAATTTAGGGTTATATTAGGTTGAGAGATGGTTTCACATCATTTGGGTAAGGTTTAAAGTCATAGGGCAAGAATTGGTGAAAATGGCTATGTGTCACATATGCCTCTATGCATATGTGGCATTTGATTTTTAATTTGGCTAGGCTTGACCCAATTGATGTTGTTGAGTGTTGAAAAGATATATAGGAGTGATCCAACCATTCAATTCCAAGTCTTAGGGTCAAGGTCCTCAATTTCACAAATTTGATATTTTGCTCTCATATGCCTCTATGGCATTATTACTTTCCTTTCAAAATCTTTTGTTTCACTTTGGATTGTGTTTGAGAAGTACTAGATAAGGTTTATGAAGGTTTTCCAATCCTCTCAATAAAGTAGAAAGGCCTAGGGTAAAGTTTTACAAAAATAGCCATATGCACATATGCCTCTTTCTTAAATAAGATTTTTCCTTTTTATTTTATTTCTCAAAGATTGATGACAAGAGGGATGTGGTTTAGGTTTTAATAAGTTTTGCAATGGTTCACCACCATTTAGCCAAATAGGAAAAGGTAGGGTTCAAGATTTATATATTAGAGCTATAGGCCCACATATGGCTTTTTCTTTAATTTAGGTTTCTCAAAATAGATCCAAATGATTTTTGAGAAGGTTAGGGTTTAGGTTTTTTTTTTCTTATTTGATTTCTTTCTCTTTTAATTTCATTTGGTTTGTGATCTTCACTTGATCACTTTAGGGTTTATCACATAAGCATAATAACACTCATCATGGCAAAAACACAAGTAATATGTATGAGCACTAAGCATAGCACTCTATTTAAGAAAAGTTTTTGTTGATTCTCATTTTTGGAAAAAGGGAATTCATTTTCTCTTTATTTTGAAATTTGGGGTGTTACAGTATCTCATGGTTAACTCATGGAAGGAGTGCTTAGAAACAACTCTTGAGCTGCCAAACATGAAACACGTCAAGGTAACGGAGGAGACAAAAGAAGTTTCAAATATTTGGTAGGCAATTGCACCACGCTTTACAAGAATACGAGGGACAAGTAGCGAAGAGTTAAATTGCCTTTGATACCATAACGAGGCACTCTTAGAGAGGGTGACTCGTGGAAACACCAATGATTATCCAACCATAGCAACTTTGTATTTAAGAATCATAGTCACTTTTCTGGCAAGGGTACATGAAATGATTGTTGTCTACTCAAAAGGCTAGGGCCTAGATGACTGAAAAATTCACACAACGTGTGAATTGATTAGAATTTCAGGTAATAACCAGCGGAAAGGGAAGGGTACTGGCTAGAGAAGTGCCAAGGATCAGCGGTGAGTGAAATTTCTCCGAACGAAGTTGTTGTCACCGGAGAAATGATTTCGAGGGATTGACCGAGAGACATTTAGCAACGCTGCTTATGATGTTCTCCTTGATGTTCTAGACACCAATATTAGGCTATTGAATAGCCTTCAATAGGTCATCAAGTGAAGGTCAGACTTCGGAATTGAGAAGACATCATAAGGGCAACTCCTAGAATAAGTCGCACAAGATCCTTATGGAGAGTGGTTATTCTTGTTAATTCAAGAATCTTGGCATTAGGTCTTCCAACTGATTGTGTTAACCACGACATCAATCTTGCCGGATTTGCAAAGAGACCTATGTCAAAACTCCTTGAGAAACACTAACCATCATTGCCGCTTGATATTCAGCTTAGGTTAGGTGTAAAGATATTTCAGACTCATAATGTCCGAATAAAAGATTTGCAACAATTACCACCAAGGTAAAGTTGCTAGATTCTCAAGTTGTAGACTACAATGTCAAGCTCCAACGGATTGAGCTAGATTGTGTAATACATGTGGTTGCGACTGCAAAGGCAATTGCGCGCATATGAACTTGCAATGTAACACCTTTGAGTTATTGTGGGGACATCAAAGAAGATAATGAAGTTATTAAGCTTCTTCTCTTTGAACAAACCAGTCAGTGGCTTGGTGTCCATAGAGAAACTTTTCAAGGAATGGAGGTAACAACCTTCCATCTCAAGAATACTTCGCACTTCCTGACCGACTTGCGGTGACTCCCGAGGAAAACAAAGGGAACTCGACTCAGATCCACGGTGACATCTTTCGGCAAATACACGTGAACCAGAGAAGGTCACTTCCAACATCCAGAACACATACTTCATGATGACACAAGGTTGGTTCTTAAAAAGTTTCCAATATTATTGCCAACTATTCAATACGAATCTCTTTAAACTTGGAGGAAATAAGAATGTCATCGATGGGCTCAACAACAACTTATCAAGATACTCCAATGAGGGACTCATATTCTGCATGAACGAGGCAGAAGTATTGGTCAGATCAAAGGACATGAAGGTGTACTCAGAAGAGACATCATGGGTATAAACATCATCAAGATAGTCCTTGGAACTGAGTTTGATTTGACGATAGCCCAAACTCAAATCAAATATGGGAAAGATAGCATATCCATAAAGGAGATACTTCCTGACTTCAACACGAACAAAACTAGATATCCCTTTAAGAAGGATCAAGTTGGATAGAGCTCTTGTCTTTCAACTCTCCAAGTTGTTGTTTAAGCTCAACCAATTAGTCCTGGATATCTAGTACGGTTTCTTGGAGAAAGGATTAGTTCACAGAACTAATTTACTCATGAAATCGACAACACGGTCATGTGGCAACATGGCGATACTTCTAGAAAGACAACTAGAATATCACGAACCACCGGTATATCACTGAGTTCGAGAGGGGATCTTGCTTTACAAAGCAAACGATATGGGTCTTGAGAGCTTTGGCATAAACCTAACTCTTTGACCAAAGATGTGCGCCTGAACGCATGGACTTGGCAACACAATCAAACTTCGCTTGGTAATTGGCGAACCAACCATGCTAAGAATGACGCAAACTTCCTTGGATTTCAAAACAATAAGAATTGCTAAGAATCTTAGATAGCCACATCAATACGCAAACCCCAACATTCCCAAGCATAGACAGCTCGGAGGAAGGGCGAGTAAAGATGTGCAAGAGAATCACTTCATCAATAAGGCCATGATACACAACACGACCTTATGATATAAAAGAGGGGGATACTCTAAGGTAGAACAGAACAAAAGCTAACGAGGCCTCTTAATCTGCGGATTACAACACTTTGACCAAGTCTTATAAATGGACGAGGTACTGGAGTTTGTTTCTCCTGACATACCGAAGTGGCATGTCTTAAAGAACCACAAGAGTAACATACATTGGAAAACACCAATGCACATTTAGAACTTGTCTGTTAACTATCGGACAAAGGTTTGGAAAGCGACTAAAGAGGAGGAACATGATGAGGATTAGAAATCCTGAGATGCAAATGCACCAGATAACACTTTAGTAAAACTCATACCAAAAGGGAGGTGTGGCAGGGTCACGGACATAGATGCGAGACTCACAAAGAGCACTCTTGTCGTGATCCATTTGGTTCAATGAGAGAACCTATGCGATAGCTAGTGGAAGGGAAAGTCCTTTGTTGCCGCAATTCAATCACGACAAGTAACCACAAGCTTGAAGGATAGCTTCATTTGAATTTAGCCAGCCCTATGTAATGTTTGAACATTAACACCAGTGTTTAATGGAATGGATATTGGGTTAAAGGTCAGCTTCATGTACTAAGATTCGTAAAATAGAATCCAGCACAATCGGGGACCTTAGGTTCAAGTCCAAGGGTTAGAACCCGAGAAAGGCGTAACTACTAGATGAGTGACACAAAGGACACTACGAGGTAGTAATCACGGTGTAGCTTCCAGAAGCATTGCATAGCTTCCGAAGTACCCAAGAAAATAAAAAAGGAGGCATACAAGGCAAAAGGAAACCTCGAAGCCTAGAACAGAAGGATGTGGAACTCACAAAATAGAGGGATCACGATGGAAAGAAATCTCTCTATTAGAACAAAACAAGGAGGATGCATAGAACACACTCGACTCTAGAGAACTCTGCACTAGGTCAACTGGTTTAGAAACGACATGCCCTTGAGGCACCTAAGTTTGAAAGACTAGAAGATATAGAAAAACTTTCAAATCAACACAAGGTAAGGCACCTTAGAATTAGAGCGATACCAGATAAGGAGTAAAAAGAATCCTAATCAGATTTTCGCAATTACTTTTAGCTTTCAATAGTTTTCACAAACACTAGACTCAACATCGACCAGTAGAAAGGGCTTCCTACAGGCAGTCCTGCTCTGATACCAAAACCTGTGGCACTCCCCCGGGATCAGGGTTAGATAAATACCAGATCTGCGTCTGATATAAGCCTAACCTAGAACTCGAGAGACTACAGTGAGAGAATCGGTAACACAACAGTGACTCTACGACTCAAAGAGGTAATACAAGCTCATAACTGAGCAAAGAACCAAAGTATTACAAGCAGAGGTCACTGACCTGACATACATCAATCAACGAAAGCGAAGTTATGCTATTAGACATAGCAAGATAGCAAAAGGCCTAAGAGGCCAGGAGCATAACGGCGACGTCCCAGCCCATAGATTCCAGGCTGCCACCTGGGAACCCCAAGCTACTCGTCGATGTCGACTAGAAACCACCATCTGTTGGAGCGACTTCTTCTGAAACAAAAGCATGCAAAGCTGAGTACACGGACTCAGCAAGACTTAGTACAACCTTTTAGCAAAGCGGGTATGCGGGCTTTCTGTAGAGCTTCTTTTGCGTAAAGCCAGTTTTCCTTTAATAAACAAGAGGGAGAAGAAGCTCGACTACTCAGAACCTTTGAAAGGGGATAAGAGAGCGACATCTCTATCTCTATTGATCATCATATTGTATCCACCAATCTTCATCATCTCGAACCACTATCCTCGGATCACCCCCTCAACAACCCGGAGAAGGTATCCGTAAACACACATTGTTTGCCAAGTTTTACGATCAGGTTCAAGTTGTCTATGATCACGAGAATCCATTCCCAAGTCGTCCGTAACCGTGGACACGGCTTTTCGAAAAGATTTAACCCTGCGGGGGTGCACAACTTTACCCACATGTGCCAACCGATTCTTAGTGCCGGATCATTAGCTCTCTTCCTTGGAAAGCCGGCGAGAGAGTGGTTGACCACGACCTTTACCTTGCTCGTCGCCGAGACCATGAGTCACGCGCTAAGGATTATTCCGCCGTAACGGGTCAAGTCCCGAAGTCGGTCCTTAACGATGTGAGCCGAGGTGGGTTTCCCCAGAGGCCGCAACCCCCAGCCACCACGACCACGCTTACCTACCTGTGATGTACCTTTTCCCCCAAGCAAAATGCAATGCATATGTCCAGGTAAAGCGCAAACTATGTGACTCATGGAATCTACTAGGCAAGTTAGTGAGTCGAGAGGGTACCATAATAGGGCCTCGCGTGGTTGTACGCTCAGTCTTGGTTCAAGAGGCGAGAACTCGGTTCCTAGGGTCGGCAGAAACGAAACAACCCACCACATCCCAATGTGGCCTCTCGTCTGAGCCTTTAATCATTTTAACAACATCTCTATACTCACCACGTCAACTTCATCATGCTAGATTCATTTCATTGTAAGGCTCCAGTCCGAAGACCGGAGTAGTAGCATAACAAACTAAGCATGGCTAAGCATAAAGATATAAAGGCTCTAGCGATCCACACATGCCAAACCTAGTTATGCTAGGAGCAGTGGATCAGGTATTTGAGGCTACAAAGGTAGGACATGCAACAGATAGGGTAACTCTATCTATCGATAAAAGACAGTTGAATCGCATGCAATATGAAGGAACCAGAGTAAAAGCATTTCGAAATCATATATGAACCAGGCTAGGGCTTGCCTTTGTCCCTGATAAACCAATATGGATCTTCGAGGATCCCTTGCTTGACTTGTTCGCTGATGGACAAATATTGATCTCCGTCGTTGTTGATCTTCATCGTCTCGGGCACGTGCTCTATCGATCGCGAAGAAGCAAATACTATAAAGAGAGAAATAACAATCAACACATGGCATCGATGCAATGCACATACAAGTATGAATGATATGTCATTTTAATAGAATTAAGTAAACCCTAGGTGCATCATCAATTTAAAGGAGGTTCCGGCATCGGACCCCGACATATGAGAGGGGTTAAATTAGGGTTTCACTACTTATGCGGTTTTAATTGTTGCAACGATGCATGAATTACATCTAAACTTGTAGAGAATGTTTTTCTGAACATTTCGGTGTATTACACATCTTTTTCTGAATTAATATGAAAACGATATGAATTATACAAGTTTCTGAAATTAATAAATAACAAAACAGAAAAAGAAAAATGATTTACTGCATGCTGACGTCAGCACGACCTTGAGGTCTCAGGTTGAGCAGCAATCGGCCGATTGAGGCCGAATTCGGGCGCGTGCGCGGGGGCTACGGACGCAGCTCGATGCGGCGAGCCTTTTGGTGGTGGCGCCGCTCGCGAATGGTCGCCGGAGCGACGTCTGCGGCGAGCTCGCGCGGAGGCCGGGGCGGGCTCACGGTCTCTGGGCCGGAGGAGGAAGAAATCGGGGAGGAGGAGAGCACCACGCGGCTCAGGAGCTCACCGCGAGCACGGGAGGCTTGACGGAGAGGCGTGAGGAGGCCGGAGTCACCGGCGGGAGGCGGTGGCCGGCGGCGCAGAGGTGGTCCGATTCGCGCGATTCGGGGCGCCTCCGCTTGCGCTGCTGGACGGAGGAGGTCGAGGCGTTGCGGCGGAGCCGATGGCGTCGTCGGCCGGGCGCGGGGAGGAGCGGAGCGGCGGCGACGATAGTTGGCCGGGGGTTAGGGTTTGGTCCGGCGCGTGTGTAGAGAAAGAGAGAGAGGAAGAGAGAGCCGGGGAGAGGATAGGGATGAGGGGAGGCGTCGAGGGAGGGAGGGCGCGGGACGTCCTCTGGCCGGAGCGGCGAAGCAGGAGGTGGCGGCGTCGGGCGCGCAGGGCAGGGCACGCAGGTGCCTGCCTGCGCCAGGAAGAAGACAAGGGGCATTTTGCCCATAGCCCCCTGGCTTTTTAGGAAAACTCTGGAACATTTAAAATAGGGCAAAAATAGGTATAATTAGGGTATTTTGACCCAGTTTTGAGGGGCTTTTTGCATCAAATTTTTAAAAAGAGCAAAATACAACATTTGCAACTTTGTTTCAAACCATTTTGGTGCAAGATTTCACAAATTCAATGCAAATGCATGCATGCTTATGAACAACTTAGCAACATAAATTGATTAACAAACATGGGATGTTACAACTACCGTTTGCGTCAAAACTGTGCAGAAAAGATTCAGAAAATACCTCAAACGGGTACTACCGATGTGCAAACCGATAGTACCATTTGTGTCGAAATCCAGTGCAAAATAGAAAAGAAGCAGCGCATAAAGAGAGAGAAAGGGACGACAACAGTGCATCAACGAGTAGGGCCAGTCAGCATGCGGTGCGGTGGCTTGGGCCATGCAAGGAAATCTCCCGCGCGGGAGCAACCCTGGCCGTACGGGCGCAGGCGGGAAGGGCGCATGCACCAAGGAGGTCAACGCTCCTTGGCTCTCCCGATCGAGCGGGGGCGGGCATAAGCGAGCGGCAGCGGGGATAAGCAGCGGCGTGGTGGCGGCTGGGCCTGGCGTGGTGGCGGCTGGGCCAAGGCCTTTGTTATCTTCCTGCAGAAACTAGCATCAAATTAAAGTTTTACCCACCGCCAGGTTTGGACCAACTGGCTTCAATTATTCTTTGAGGTTGACTGCTAGTCGCTCCCTGGGGAGAGGCAGGTTGTTTGCCATTTGGATCAGCTAGAAACTCGCAGTCTGCGTTGTCATGAAACAGGGAGAGGTAAGATTGCAAAAAAATAGCCGAGTGTTCAATACTGCACTTACCATTCCCGGACAAGGTGTTGTTTCTCAGGTGCCACGTTCCCCACCAAAGGAGAAGGAGTTTGACCTGGTTTAGCAAGACTAGGATCAAATCTTTTCCGGTGTAGTCTAAGGAATGGTCCGCTGGCAGAAGCCATTCTTTCCTTAGTCTCTGTCCAAGGACTTTTGCTTTAGTGAAATTGATAATTACGTGGTGGGCTGTTTCATGCTCGACTCCGCATATGCTGCAGGTAGGTACTAGGTCCATCTTTCTTCTACGTCGATGGGCTTGGACACCAAGATGAGTCTTTTCTTGTTTTCCCACATAATAGCTTCGTGGTCATGGCATGCTCTTTTATCAAGATCCGCGTCCCTAAAACTATTGTGGCTCACATCCTTTTGAGAGACTGTTTAGCTTGCAAAATAGTAAGAAAGTCACATACAATAATTTGAAAGAAACGAGTGAAAAGAAAACATGCAAAGGGCTGATCCTCAAAATAGACTTTGAGGAACCTTGCGATAAAGTCAAGTGGTCTTTTCTTCAATAAACTCTCCCAGGATGAAAGGTTTTCTGAAGAGTGGCGCGCGTTAATTAGTAACTTTATTTTTGGGAAAAGTGTTGCCATTAAGGTAAACGATGGTGTTAGTAAATACTTTCAGACAAAAAAAAGGGTTGAGGCCAGGCGATCCCCTATCTCCAATGTTATTCAACATTGTGGTGGATATGCTGACTATTTTAATTGAGTGTGCTAAAGTTGAATGTCAGATTAAAGGAGCGGTCCCTCATTTGGTTGATGGGGGATTGTCTATCCTTCAGTATGCCGATGAGACAATTCTATTTATGGATCATGATCTCGATAAAGCTAGAAATCTGAAGCTAATATTGTCAGCGTTCGAGCATTTTGTCAGGTCTTAAGATTAATTTCCACAAAAGTGAATTGTTTTCTTTTGGCGACGCCCAAGACGAGGCCAATCAATATGCCAAACTTTTCAGATGCGGGTCGGGCAGTTTCCCGGTCAGTTATATGGGCATTCTGATCGATCATCGAAGGCTCACGCTTGCCGAATGAAAACTAGTCGATGAAAGACTACAAAAGTGACTTAGTAGTTGGAAAGAAAAATTATCTCGAGGTGGAAGATTAATCCTCATAAATTCAGTACTCACAAATATGGTACTATATATGATTTATTTCTTCCAGTTGCCTCAAGGAGTTTTGCATAGATTCGATTATTTCCGATCTAAGTTGCTTTTGGCAAGGACATAGTGAGAAAGAGAAGTACCGGTTGACTAAATGGCGTGTCGTTTGCCATCTAATAGATCAGGGTGGACTTGGTGTCCATGATCTGGAGGTCAAGAACAAAGCCTTGGTAGGAAAATGCTGGCTAGATTTTTAACCGAGGATGGAGTATGGAAAAACTTGTTGCGAAGAAAGTATGTTGGCTCAAAAGCGTTATCTCAGGTCATTTGGAAACCTAGAGATTCACATTTTTAGGCTGGTATTATGGCTACTAAAAGTATTTTTCCTATATGGTTCTTTCTCCATTAGGGATGGATCAGAGATAAGGTTTTAGGAGGATAAATGATTGGGAGCAACCACCTTCAGAGAAGGTTATGGAAACATCTTCGCCTTCTATGACGTTTAGGCGGGATCTTATTGGACCCCGGTTGGTTTCTTGGAATGAGCTGCTACAGTGCTTGCCCTCGGTCTAGTTGTTACAGGGATCTGATGAATTCCGCTAGGGACTTACCAAGAATGGTGTATTCTCGGTAGGGTCCATGTAGAAGGCTTTAATTTAATCCATTTAGCCGGTGCTTAATAATAAAAATATTTAGAAGATGAAGATATCATTGAAAACTAAGGTTTTTGCATGGTACCTTCGTCGTGGCGTTATTCTTACTAAAGATTACCTTGCAAAACGCAACTGGCATGGTTGTATGAAATGTGTTTTCTATCATGAAGAGGAGATAATAAAAAAACCTTTTCCCAGTGTTGGCTCGTTAGATCTATATGCTCAACCATTCAAAAAGATTTTAACTTATACCTTCCATGAAGCATTGCAAATATTTTTGGCAATTGGCTAAATGGGGTGGATTCTAGGTTTAAGGTTCATATCAGAGTGGGAGCAATTGCCGTAATATGGTCGCTTTGACTATGTAGGAATGACAAGGTTTTTGATATAAAAATTCTTCTCTTATGCAGGTCATCTATCGATGTATGGCTTTGCTCCATTCATGGTCGCCGCTCTAGCGCTTGGAGAACCACGGCCTCTTTACGGAGGTGTCTACACGGTTGGAGGAAACAACCAAGAAGTTTATTACCCAATATAGGTGGCTACATAATCGCATGATTTTTCCTCCTATGACCTTTTCGGCTGCCTTTGTAACGTTTTGGTGTGGTTTATACTGTTGGACGGCTATGTGGATCTTGACAATGCAGTGGCCGGGTGTAATACTTAAACCTTTTAAATAATAAAGCATCCTCCAGGTTTTTTCTTAGTTGATGATCCATCTTCGGCCTTTGCCACCCATGTCACTCTAATGTCATCGTTGGACCTGTGCTCCTATTGGTAATCAGCAGCAGATGTACCGATGAGGGATAATCTCTTATACTCGGGCTGGGATCACCTCATGGAAACGTCGAACCTAGGCCTTGCCATCTGCTCAAATCTTTTTTTTAACAAAAGCCCCTTTAACATCCCTCGCACGAAGAAACCAGAAATTTGAAGAAAGGCCCCTCATTATTACAAAAAACACCCTAGCACCTAAAGAAGAAAAGCAATCCAGTGCTCTGGTGCCTCCGCCACCGACCGCCGGCGATCTCAAAGCGTCACCGCCGAGATCAGAGAGCTGGGCGCTCGAAAGCCCTACTCCGGCGATGGATTCTTGCCGCCGGCCGTTGAGCTGACTCCGGGGACAAACCACTTGGAGAAAGCTCCCCGTCGAGCTCTAGCAGAAGAAACCAATCAAGGAATCCAAGGAGGAGGTTGAGAACGGGCCGCCCTGCCGGCCAAAGATCACGGCGGCGAGCATCGCCGTCGTGTGTTTCGCTCGGAGGAGCTTGCAACGCAAGACTCCATAGCACCTCGAAGGCAAGCACCTTGGCAGCTGCTTCAGCAAGTCCACCACGGCCGCTCCCTCCTCGCCTCCACGGCCGGCCAGGGAGAAGAATGGGTGAACACTTGCAGACACAGCAGCTTCGATGCCAAGAGAGAGATCCGAACTCCAGAGGGAAAATCGGCTCACCAGTCTTCTTCTCCACCTCACCACCACGGCTGGCCTGAAGAGGGAAACAACAAGCCTTGCTACACCGGCGCAGTACTCCTCCTTGCCAGCATGGCCGGTTAGGAGTCCTTCCACCTCATAGCTAGGGAGATTAGATCTCAGATCCACCTTTTTATTGGAGAAGGCGGCAACACTACTGACCAGGCCGCGCTCCGACCGGAGGAGCAGCAGCAGGACTAGCAGCATCCCTAGAACAACAAGGATCTGGTGGAGGAGATCCGAAGTTCCGCCTAGACTACAGGGCATATGCCCAAACACCGGCATCAGCCAAAACAAGAAGAGAAATCTACAAAGGAACCCTAAAAACTACTCCGGCGCATAGACCAGCTCCGGCCAGCTACTCTGGCGGAGAGGTCGTCGGTGGTCCGGTCAGAGCACTCCGCCTCTCAAAGCTACTGTAGATGGATGAGAGCGGTGGAGAGGGCCCATCTGCTCAAATCGGTATCTGATCTATCTTAGCTTGGACGAATTTGACGGAGAAGTCGTCATGGCTTAATCAGCAGCCGATAGTAGGCATGTTTTGTTGCTTTCGCTAGCTCATTACATCCAAGTGAGGACAACCTGACGGCAGCGTAGCTTTGGTTCATGAGAGAAAAGAGATGAGTAACAATTTGTGACAGCTAATGATCAGTTCGTGCCGGTGATTCCGTGATCAAACTCTGCACCTTTTTTTTTTTTTTTCGAGGGTACGCCAATGGCGTACCAAATCTTTATAGAAGAAAGCAAGGTGTCATATACAAGAGGCCTGCCTAACGTCTGCGAACAGCGAAGGCGGCGACTCCACACACACCCACACACGCACGCACCCCCTGGCCTACTCTCTCACAAACAGGTGCTCCTCTCCTCTTTTGGCAAGCTTCCAAAGGCCAAACTCCTCCTTTATCTGAATCAACATCTGGGCAGTAGAGAATTGCCGGTTAGTGTTTCCAAACACTCTAGCGTTGCGTTGCTTCCAGATCTGCCATGCGATGAGGATCACCAATGTGTCGAAGCTGATTCTATCCCTTTTCCTCACCAGATCTCTTGCCGAAGACCACCAAGACTCCAGAGAACTATCCCTGTTAGGCTCCACAATGTTCAGCCCTGCAGCCGTGATACAACCGAACCACACCTGACGAGCATATGGACAGCGCATAAGCACGTGATCCAGGTTGTCCTCCTCCTGAAGACACCAGTAACAAGCCGCCGATCGATCTTGCAATCCATGTCTGTGCCTTCTATCTGAGGTCCAAAGACGATATCTCAAAGCAAGCCACACGAAAATCTTGCATTTTGGTGGTGCGAACGAGTGCCAGATGGGTTTATACATGCTGAATTCTTCCTGCCCCAAACAAAGCATCCTGTATGTGTCCTTAGCTGAGTAAACACCCTTTAGCGATCAAACTCTGCACCTAAAGAAGACTAACGCACAACAAGTACACATGACGTCGTGGTACTCAATGATGCTTCCGCCTGTCGTCAACCACAACTCTTCGATTGAACCCGATGCAGGAAACTCGGCAGTAAATTTGCGGCCAGGCTGTCCGGTCCGGTGGACAACCGCAGCTTTCAGCAAAACCCCAATGAAGAAAACTGGCCGATACATCATTATCATTTTCTTGCTGCGTCTCTTGCGATTGCGATTACACCAACTACAACGAGTATTAAATTAATCACGACTACATCACGATCGGCTATCTTGATATTAACATTAAGGGCAACGTGCAACTAGCCAACTACACATTGGCAACATCGGTCATGTCATCGGTACCGTCCATGACGCACCCGCTGTGACCATTGGGAGGGAAGAGAAAGCACCAGAAAGAAATGTCGATGCTGACAAGGCGTCGAAGGCGACGAAAGAGCATGATTTCAAATTCAGTTGCAGTCGACCGCTTCAATCCCGCTACAATTGAGAGGGAATGTCAGAATACGTATACAAGACGAGCTAGGATATACATGGTACTCTCGATCATCTTATATTACAAGTCTCTCCCTCTTCCGTATACATATATATATACCTCTTGAAGGTCACCATAACACAACACCAAAATTAGGGTTCATACAATTTAACATAAGGCAATATCTTCATCGAGCACATACGCATGAAGCGACGTCGGCCTAACATGTCAGGACGGTGTGGAAAAAGACGCAAATTCTTCGACAACAAGGTTTCAATGTGCGTCACCACAAGGGAAACCTTCAAACAACATTATTTTCCGCATGTTGCTATACCCTCACCGACACTACATCGATAAGGTATACTTCAACATGGTCCTCATCACATCTCCGTAAACACTACTGGAGATGCAGGTACTACTATGTTTAATGAAATGCTGCATGGGTTACAAGTGCAGTTGGGGGATGCAAGTACTAGTGATAGGTGCATAGTAAAGTATTTTGTGATGTTTGGTAAAATCAGTCGATTAAAGATCTACATTTGTCTCCGACGGTCATCAAACACACACCACCAACATAAATAGCATGTGCGGCGACTTCTTCAGTCACACACAATTTCATAAAAGTACATGTTTGCAAAACTTAACTCCTTCGCACACGGTTAAATAAACCATGCACGTTGTAGACGAGCATCGTCCACGGTTGCACAAATTAAGTTTACCATAGCGTGTGAATGCTTATTCTGCACTAGCGGGGGATGAGGATTGAGGGATGGTACTATCGTCGTCGTCGACTCTAGAGTCTGACGCTTAGATTAGGTATAGGGTTAGATCACTTTAAATTTAGCTGTTTTAATTTTTTTCAATTTAAATTTTGTTATACTAACAATAGTTTGAATGTATTTGGCCTCAGTTTTGTTTAAAAAACGTTTGGGAGGTGGTGTTAGAGCATCTCCAGTCGCGTCCCCCAAACCCCGCGCCGGATTGAGCGTTTGGGGGACGTGTTTCGTTCGTGCTGCGTTTGGGGGGTGGGGGGGACGTCGCTCCCCAGCCGCGTCCCCCAAACGCCGCCCGCAAACATTAAAAATACTTTTTTTGGCATTTTTATTTCAATTTCCACAAACTAATACATAATTGGGAGCGTGGTTTACAGGAAGACACAATTTGGAACATGGTTTTTCACAAACTAATACATATTTTGAATCATGGTGGACACAAATATAAAATTTTGCAAAAAACTATACCTAACTAGGCCGTGCATCGAAGGTTTCCTGTGTTCGCTGCTAAGAAAGAACACTCGAGGGCACACCCAGTCACCCAAACTGAAAAATCCAGCGGGAGGATGGTGCCCTTGTTGGTTCTACCGATGAGACGAACATCCAGAAACTTCCGTGCACGTATTCGCTGTGAAGAAACAACACTCTTCATCATCAGTCGTCATCCTCATCGGTGCTGTCGCCGTGGTAGTCCCGGCGGCAGCGCGTCTCGTCGAAGACCTTGACGCTCGTGTCCATGTCGCCGAAGTAGGAGAACATGAGGATGAAGCCGGCTTCGAGGCTGTGGTGGCGCGCGAACTTCTCCCAGCCGATGTTGAGGTACATCTTGCCGCGCGCGTCGTAGATCACATCGACGATCCACCGGTAGTAGCCGCACGAAGCCTCCCGCAGATGCATCGTGCGCGGGCGGTCATCGCCGGCGACGTACTCGGCGAAGGAGTCCGGCACCCTCTGGATGCCGCGTGGGTCGCCCTTGAGGACGAGGACGAACTCAACAGCACGCCCAGCTCCACGTCCACCTCCGACGGTGAAGACGACGGCGAGCGTGCCGCTCTGCCGCGGCCACGACCATGACCACGACCACGGCCGCGAGCTCGGCCTCCACCTCTACCAGACATGGCGTCGACTCTTGTTGAGATGGTGACTGCTAGGGTTGGGGAGAGAGGCGCTAGGGTTTGTGTGTGAGAGGGACGATGAGAGGCGGCCCTTTTTATAGGCCGGAGTGAAGCGGGGGAGCGGTGGCGCTCATTAACGCCGGCACGCAGAGCTAGGCGCGACGAGACGCGTCGCTGCGCCTCTGCGGGAACTGCACCGTCGCTGCGGGAACTGCACCATCGCTGCGCGCCAATAACTTCCGTCGCGAGGTAAGCGACGGTTAGGTTAAAATTTATTGTGCCGCTGGCGAGTCGGCCCGCCACTCCCCGCCTCGCTTTTCGGTGTGTCCGGCATTCCCGATGCATCCCCTGTGGGGCGGGGACGGGCTCGGGGTGCCGGACACCGTATCAGGACGTGCCGGACAAAATTAGGCTTTAGAAGACGTGACTGGAACCTTTTTTGATCCGCCTCCCAAATTGCTTTGGGGACGCCGACTGGAGATGCTCTTAGCACCCGCGTGACCCTGTACGAACGCCCTCAAACTGGACAATATTTGTGACGGTCTGGACATAAAATGCGGACGCTGGTGGAGTGTTGATTCCTCAAACGGTTGACTGCCGAAGTGCCGAATCTACATGCTCCATAAAACTCCAAAATGTCATACGCCAAATTGCTCAAATGCAGATGGCTTAACTGCTTAAGGGCCACCTCAACGACGTCAACAGGGTGAAATGATAAACATGAAGAAGACATGCTTCAAATTAAGTGCTGCATGCTTCAGACTTATTAAATGGCAGATGCAAATATGAATCACAGAATAAAATACTACAAATGCAAGGTATGCAAATCCCCAAAAGCAAGATGTGACGGCAGGAATGTTAGAGAACCGTCGAACACAGGTCGGTGACGTGGATTCTACTCGCTGTAGAAGACGTCCTCAAAGCATTGCACATACTGGGGCTCCAGCGCCAGGAAGACGACGACGCCCTCGTCCCTGCGGGCGCGCTGCGTCACGTACGCCATGCCGGTGCCGAACATCTGCGCCGGCGCGACCAACCGCGGCGCGCCCCAGCCGAAGTCGGCGTCGTACACAGGCATCCCCAGCCAGGCCGTCACCCACAGATCAGACTCCGGCAGGAGCTGCCATGGCGCCTTCTGCAAGCCGCCCTTCTCGGACTCTATCCCCAAGTAGTCGATCACCGACCGCACGTACGCGTCGTCAACGTCTTCCAGCGCCTCCCTGATGGTGTCGGCCACGTATCCCAGCGGCTGGGCCAGGACATCGGCCACCTTGACGGTGACGAGGTCACGCAGGATGGCGTTTCCGGTGAAGTGGCGCAGGACCGGCGGGCGCAGGCGGTGGCGGACGTTGACCGTCACGCGGAGGCGGGTGTCGGATGCCGGCGCAAGTCCGCGCGCGACGCACATGCAGCGCCAGAGGTGCGCGGTGACGGCGCCGTAGGTGGACGCGCCGGGCGCGCACCGTGACTTGAGTCCCGCGAGGAGCTTTGGGGAGACGGGGTACACGAGGGTAACGCAGGGGCGCGGGGGACCGTTGAGGTACGCCGAGGAGTAGGCCGGATGGTGGAAGTCGGCGTGCGGCGGCGAGCGCCCCCGGAGGAGCGTGCGGTCGTGGGAGGGCGGCGAAGGGCATGCCTGGGAGACGTCGAGGCCGCGCGCCAAGCCGGACCACGTCTGGATGAAGTGGAACGCGCCGATGCCGTCCATGAGTACGTGGTGGATCGCCGTGCCCAGCACCACTCCGCCGCACTTGAGAAACGTCACCTGAAACATGGACATGAGGCTGGGCGGGTCGGCGATCGGAACGAACATGCGCCTGACTTGTGGCGAGGGCACGTAGTTCCCGAAGAGGTCCTCCCCGGCGCAGTCCGCCGTTGCGACGACGTAGAGCGCGCCCTCGCCATGGCAGTCGATCTGCAGCCGCCCGCCCTCGTCCACCCCGAGCCGCCCGGCAAGCGGGTAGAACGGCACCAGCGCCTTGGCCAGCGCCGCCCTGAGCCGGTCTGTCGAGACGGTCGCCGGAGCCGGGTAGTAGTAGACCGGCGCCGTGTGTGTCATTGCGGCGGTGACGTCGAAGTTGGAGAGCCACAGCCCCAGGCGCGGCGTCTCCTCGCTCGGCGCCACCAGCATCGACTCCACCACCGCCACCTTGGTCGACTCCATCCCAAAGTACAGTACCGCGTACGAGATATGTACTATGCCTGTTGCTTGTTGAGTGGAGAGGCAAGTGGAGCTGGAGCACAAATATATAGACCAATAATGCTATTTCTACGGACGTACTTCTACGGAATTTTTGTTACGAGCTGACGTGTGAACTGCAGATTTGCTAGGGAAGATTTTGCTGAAACTGCCTCTTCCTCTCTCTCCAATCGCACGAACCCACGTTTTGTACCAAAGAATTTTCCATAGTATCATCATATTTAATGTTTGTAGAATCTCAATGCAAATTAGTGTACATGATGTGTTTGCCATTAAGTTTTTTAGTAGTATCATATTACGATACCACTCCCATCTCTCACCTCATTAATTGGTGAGCTACATCAGATTTTTGCCAACATGACATGCATGATAGTACTTATAATACTCTTATTGTGGCTAGTCTGAGAAAAAGGTACAGAAGGGTGCGGGAAAGCTTCTGCAGAAGTACAACAATGTGCCGCAGCCCAAAAAGAAATTCAACGTGAAATATTCCTTGCCCACTGAGCTCGTCGCCAATTCCATCGTAGATTCCGGCTGCCACAACCCTCCCCCGCCGCTCTTGTCGTAGATCCGGCCGGTCCCTGTCTCCGCCGACTCCCGCCGGGTCTTTTCCTGCCGAATCGAAGATGGCTCCGCGCCATGGCACCGTCCGCAAAAACGATGGGCTTCCAAGACGTCCGCGCACGCCTAGCCGACAATTTCGCGGCAGGAATCACCTCCGATGACGAGCGCTGCTGGCTCGAGACCTTCAATTTGCCGGAGTAAGCCTCGTTGGCGGTTCAGCCGGCCGCACCGGGACATAAATTTCGCGGAAATTCAGTCCAAGGATGAGGCGGAGATGCTGGCGCCAGAACCACGGCTTGCATCCCAGGCGAATAGCGCCACCACGAAAGGGGATGACAACAACTTTCCATCGCAGAGAGGCGGACGAGCGCATCGCGCCACCCCAAGGACGTGGAGTACGCGGAAAATTATTGGGCGGCGAAGAAGGCGGAGAGGAGGGCGGTGAGGGAGGCGACGTTCGAGACGACGGAGGAAGACATCAACAACGGCGGCGTCCTCTCTGACTGGGATAAAGCCGACATTGTGTAGTTTTGTTCGTGTTTTAGTATGAATGTATCGATGAACTAGTGTTTGTGTGTTTACTGAATTTGTCTGAATGTACTATCGAATGAACAATTTCAGTGTTTTTGCCGCGACAAAAACTAAAGCATCTAAAAAACTGTAAAAAAAATTCGACATTTTTTGGGCATCTTTATAAATTGGCAGCGGCCGGCTTCGCGTTGTAAACATGAAATACGACCCCGCAGTATGCCGCTGCTGGAGATGCTACAATATCCTTGTTTAATTTGTATCGCGTGGTGCACGCAGGCCGGACGAGTACGTCGTAGAGGCCAGCTGATCGAATCAGCAAATTATATGCTGCATGGTGTAAACGAAAAGGATTTAATTTGGATCTTGTGGAATCAGTTAATTATATGCTGCACGATTCTTTTTTGACCGGATTATTTAGATCATGAGATCACGAGGACGAAAGGGCCGGTGACATGTGAGGCGCGCCTATACTTAATTTGATGGAGTAGTAGATATGTGTACGAGGTGTGTTTGTATACATATTTCTGTGGAATGATCAAGTGGTACCATGATGCATGCTACCCACCCAATCGTCGAATTCTGTGGCAGCATGGCTTGCGCTTGCAGACTTTCAGTCGGCTTCTCCTTTGTTCAAAAAAAAAAGTCGGCTTCTCCATCCAATTACGTCCTGCACCTTTCATGTCGATCTCCGTCCAATCAGAAAATAATTTTTTATTCCTACGAAAGCGAGTTTCATGTCGTGATAAGGAAATCGGAAATTCTTTTTTGCTAGAACAGTACTAGTTACTAGATATGAAATTGATTGCCCCGTTAAATATACAAATTTCATTCATATGCGCTTTGATGTCTTGCGTAGAAACCAACATTCCAATGATTTTACACATTTGTATAACATGTCGCCTGCCTCCTGTCGCCGTTCCGAATACCTAACACATGGTGACCGATCAACCCCAACGGAGGCCGCGACAGCAAACCGAGTTGCTAATCAATAGCGTGTGTGTGAGGTTGTGATCGAGCTGAGCACCAGATTACACGTCCAACAAACTAAGAGACAATTGCTGGTTTGAAGTACGCTAGTCATGTATTAACGTGATGCAAGAACATAGTTTTTAAATTTTTTATGGAGCAGATCACTTTTGATATATCCAGGAGGCACTATAATACTGTATGTATCTCTCTCTATATATATAATGGCTAACAAACTTAGCGAGATCTCAGCGATTTGAGTGCTATATCAGATACTGTACCTATGAAAACTTATTTCTCTAATTTTTCGCGAAAACGCAAAAGACTTGTGTTTCGATGCATTGATAGAAAAAAAGGTTATATGTACATGTTCACAAAGGGACCCACCCGCACTACAACTCGACCCAAGAAAGGAGACCTAGTCTAGGGGAGGATCTGGCGGACACCCCGGGCTCCCGCGCTCGCCCACTGTTGCGCCTCGGTCTTGATGTCGTTGAGCAGGGAAGGCACCGAAGGCTGTGCGTTGTCGAAGACCGCATCATTCCGGTGCTTCCAGATCAACCACGCCGTGAGCATGATTATCGACGATGTACCTTTGCGCAACTGGCGAGGAACGGTCCGCACCGTCTGCAACCACCACTCCACGAAGTCCCCCTCCGAAGTGGAATTAAGTGGAATGTTCCTGGCCACACACTCATCTGGACTTTAGGGGCGGGATTTCCTAGTCACGATAGCCCTGCAAAACTCAGGTTGACTGGTCATATGGGTCCTAGTTTGGCACCCTCCTGTCCATTAGCGCTCACTCGGCACCAGATAGCCCCGATTGTGTTCTCTTCAACCGGTGGATAACCTGCAAACGCAACTCCTTAGACTATTTACAGTGGAAATAATTTCACTAGTAATTAAGTATTCAACTCACAAAATTTGCTTAGGTTGGTCATAGTGGGGAGTAACTTAGACTAGTAACATATGTCATGTTACTAGTCTAGGTTACTACCTTCATAGTGGGTAGTAATTTATATGTGGTGTCATGCATTGTATTATTTATTATGTTGTAAACTCATCTTGCCTTGAGGTGTGTGATGTTATGGTAATATAGCTAGTTACCACCTCACTCTCTTTCTTCATTTATTAGTATGTCATGTCACCAAAATACTTTGAGATGTGTGATGTTACTAGCTATGTTACTCCCACTATGAGCAGTCTTATGCGGCCGTGATTAATGAGGGGAGAGGAGGATAGAGTAACATAGCTACCTTCATATATGATACTACCTTTATAGTTACTAGTGGTTGGGGCGCCCCATGGGGCGCCTCCTCACCGGTCAGGGGCAACCCAATCTGAATACTTTGATGGTCAACTAATACAAACTTATAGTAAAATATAGTACTATCGTGTTGGTCACTTGGATAAATGAAACATGGGGACATAAAAATACTTGTAATTGCATTTATATAGATCCAAGATTACATCAGAGCAGGGATACATGCATCTCACATACTTGTAAGAAGGTAGTCCCACCGATGAGGAATATAATACATTACAAATGGTAGATCCACACAATCATTCAATCTGAACAAATATTAGGGAATTTGACCAATGCATGGTTCGATCCTTAGCTCAATATCTGTAAACCAAAAAAAACAGTGTGCAAACTAACCTCAGTGAGAACTTCGACAATACATACCTAACTTGTTTTTACATGCCCTAGAAAAATAATAGATTTTGTAGCAAAAAGGAATATACAGTATGTTGTCCATAAAGGAAATCCAATTGACTTACAGTCTAAGCAGGAAAGGTTATCTTCTTGTTATATACAATATTCTGATTAGCAAGAGTTACATATATCTTCACAGATCCTTGATATATACATTAACCTGATTAGCAGGAGCTACATATATATTCTGAGAATGATGGCAGTGAGAGAATATATATCACATCACATATTTGAATTAGTTAATTGTAAGGGAAACTGTCAAGTTAATCTCCTTTATATCAAAACTTTCTGCCAACTATAAGAGAATATATATATCACCTAAAGTAGGATGTTTACCTTGACTTTATCTGATGGGAATCATCAAGTGACCTTCGTGCTTTGCTTCGAATGTGATTTTTGAATTGATTGAAGATCTCTGGAAGCAAGTACAGCTTAACCCTACACAGCAAAAGAAGTAAATTTTAAAAGGGATATCAAAAGAAGTGGCATGCTTCAAATTATTCAGGCACTGTTCCTTACATGGACTTTGAGTTCCTACAGAGTTCTTATAGAGCTCATGTATCCAAATCTCATCAACTTGGTAAAACCTGTAAAACGACCAACATGAAAGATGTAAAGCTTATAAATTAGCCAACATAAGCAACAATTTCCTCTCTCCAAAGAAGTGCATTAACAATCTACAGTTCAGAGATCAGGTGAAAATAATACACCCATTCAAGACTATAATAAGCGGAAATATCACCGAGCACTCAAGCAGGACAAGATGGGGAAGATATCTACAGTCAACAATATAGGCAAACAGAGATTAAATTCAGAGAAAGATATACATAAATTTGATGGAGACAGGAAATACAAAGTATGGAACCAGTGTGCATTGTGAGGAACTCACCCTGCTTCTGAGAAACTCATATTCATGAACAATATGAAAAAATGCTACACAAAATGCTAATTTATGTAGAACATGAATCATTGTACCTATAATCCTACACAAAATGCTACGACACCAGTAGTTAATTCACACTGCTTGTGAGAAACTCATATTCATGAAGAACCACTATACTGCTGATCTGCAAAATAACCACTTCTATATTCAACTATATATGTAACTTGAGAAGAGAGAACGCTAGCAATATTTAGTACGTAATCTTAGCACTCAAAAAACTAATAATCCAAAATAAATTAGAACACATGTACAACTTCTAGGACCCAGACTATAACAACTGGTAAGATCTCAGCTTGCACTGTCAAGTGCATATATCTGCCGTGTATAAGTTTGTCAGTCATTCAAGATACAAGAAAACCAAAATGGAGCTACAATTTGGTGCACAAACAAAATAGTAACCAGGCTAAGCGTCCAACTTGAGCCATACAACACGATGGAGCAAAATTGTAGCTACAAATAAGCCATACATCCTGTAACAACTCAAGCTGCCAAAAAAGATATTTGCCCAAGAAGTCTACTGGATTTTTTTGAAAGACATCTTTAGATAATAAGACCCTTCAGCTATTGTAGCCATGGTCAACACTATTGCAGACTGGGGATCAACATAATTTCGTAAGAAGGATCACCATATAAGATAAAATGAGTATCCTTTCCGAAACAACAATTTTGATTCATATGCCCATGATTCTAACCAACAACACGATATTTACCTAACCATCCGAACCATTCTGTATGTACAGATCACTTCTAACTATCATTAGCGCTCAAGAGTAGGAGTTCCAAACAACCCAATTATATCAAACAGAGGAAAAGATGGTGCTTAACTGACACGGAATGCATCAACCTTGAATTTCTTTCTATGAGAAATGACAAGTGGTAATAGAGGAAAATCCCGCACGAAGGAAACTATGGGTTATCACGAACATACCAGTACCACACCAGAACATGATGGTTCAAAAAATCAAGAGCAATTATAGGAACAATGATAACTACATGAAGCATATTTCAATAAGCCAGAAACATGATGGTGATGCATAATGCCATCGACTGATTGTTACAACCAATTAAAACCAAATAAATGATGAGCACCTCACCCATCAAGCATAACCATGGCCAGAAGTAATAGCATACTAATGGTAATCATAGCAAGTGCTTATTTTGAGGGGAAGAAACTCATTTTGGAATCACGGGATAATTTTGGTTTTAGCTTCTGTGAACAATGCCAACACCTTCATGGACAATCAATACACTAATATCTAAACAGAGTGCGCCATGGATACAATATCGTAAGTTGGTGACATATACATACGAAATTTAACATCATCTGGAAATGAGACCTAACCTGTCAAAGTTTTGTTGTATACTTGTGAAGCCATTCTTTCTATAGCACATACCTATAAAGTGGGAGTTTAAGTTACCACATTATTCATTATTCAACTAACAAAGGGAATAGTTGTAGAAGTATTAGTGAATACATGCCTGATGGAAGTTGCTTACAGGTCATGACCAAGCATTTCAAAATACACAAATGATCTTGCCGTGAAAAAACCTCTATACAATGGGGTGTTCTTGAGCAGGATCCAATTTGTCATCATCTAGTTGCAACTGCAAATACATGAAGCCAGTTTTGGGTACCAATTTTCAAATGCATCAACCCAGATAACTAAATGCGAAATAGGCTACTGTACCATGCCCAATAAGAGCTCCATGATAGCATGTTGAATGAAGGCACACACTGTTTATTATAACAATAACATGTAGCTTGAGCAAAATAAATGCTAGATCTGTTGATTGTCCTCCTTGCTCCACCTGCAGTAACTAAAGATCAGTGACAGAAGGAAAAGGAGAAAGATAAAACATACATCTGTTTATCAATGTAGTAGTTTTATTATTATATACGATGTTATGCGCATGCAAACACCATACCACATGTTAAAAATTCAGATAGTATTATGTAATTTCACCTTGCTTAGTATTATGTGAAAAAATATCTCTGAAAAGAAGAAAATAAACACATGACATAATTTTACCTGCAATGATGCCTCCTTCTCTGATTTTTCTTTCTCCTTATTCTTTGACTTCGCCGTAACTGCATCATAGTTCATTGTAATTGTTAGAAATTATGCCTTGTGTTCCAAATAATGTTTAATAAGTTATTGAACTCTAAATTATGTGCATATTGAATAGATTAATGCGGGCATTAAGATCTGACGTTGGTGAGCAAGGGTGAATTTGTATTGCTTATAATGTCAAAAACATTTTTCTTCGCTAGTAACTTCCATGAACTGCGGTACGTTTAAAATTTGATGCACCTTCAGAAGCCAACCAGCGCCAAGTTCATGGGCACTGAAGAAGCTTTATTCCCTTCAGCGAAAAGTACTTTTTAAAGCAAGAAATAATACCTTTAATCTACATATGTAGAAGAGTCACTATTACTTTGGTCTGAACCAAATTGAACTGGCACTAAAACAGCGAGAGAAGACAAAAAAAAAGTGCATAACAAAATAAGTTGAACTGGCAGGCCTGATTGTCATGTAGATCCTCTCAACCTTTTCTAGAAATTAACTTCAGTTAGCTGCATCCCATACCTAATGAGGAAAAAATAGAAAAGAACGGAAAGGAGGGCATAAATCTACCTGTTTTCATGGGTTGGAACTGCAGCGGCCCGGTCAAGTAGATGGACCAGCAGCAGCTGCCGAAGCAGTGGTTGGAGCAGCGGCGCGGGTCATGGGATGGAGCATGTTCTCTCTGCCGGTCGTTCTCTAGGTTCGGTCGCGTCCTTCTTCCCTGTTCAAGAAAAAGCTATGAGGGGAGAAGGAGCAGGGAGAGGTCACCAGTGGGAGGAGACGGACGGCGTTGGCCGATTCCCGGTCACCGGCGCCGGAGGAGACGACCAAGAGAGGGCGACGCTAGGGTTTGAGTAGCTGGAGAGAGGGAGAGGACAGAGTACCTACCTGTCCGGCCGCCATTGCCGTTGCCGTCGATCTAGAGCTCCATCCGCCAATGGCCATGGCGGGCATAGACCGCCGCCACATCTAGGGTTTCTTCGCAGGGAGAGACGCCATGTATTGGAGAGACTCTGATCCGCCGGTGGCCTGGCGAGACTTGGTGAGAACGCGGGGAAGAGGAGCGCGTGGGGAGCCGCCGCCGCCAAAAACGCGAGAGGGTAGGGTTTCGGAGGATGCGTGGGTTGTGTGAGAGAAACAAGAGCGACGCGTTTTCCGCCAGACGGGGTCCACCTTTCGCCAGACGGTGGAGACCAAGTCGACGCGCGCCAGGTGACTATCGTGGAGCGCCCAGGCATAGGGCAAACACCCACGCACTTGCTTGTTCTCAATTGTAATATCATATTTTTCAAGATACAATGAGTTTAGAAGCTAATTAATGAAGACATCTATGATACTACTTTAATGTTACTAACCACTACTCCCTCCGTTCTGATTTAGTCTACATCCTAGAAAAAATGAGACAAACTAGTATTGCATTTATTAGTACTACTTAGATATGTGAACAACCAATACAAGCTACATTGAAAACAACAACGTCCAATGAAGATAGCAAAACCACTTTGTTTTTAGTGTTGTTGTTGACTAAAAGCTAGAATGTAGAGTATTTGAGAACAAATTTTAGGGCTAGAATGTAGACTATTTCAGAACGGAGGGAGTATGAAGGTAGTAACATAGAGTTGTAACATGTGCATATTACTACTCTATGTTACTTTCCACTATGACTAGTTTTAGCCACCGGTTGCAATTTCCCGGCTGATCACCTAAACATTTCCTCTTCATGACCGCCTTAGTTTTGTTCTCTCTCCTCCTACCCTCCACCGTTGTTTATCTCTTCAATCAACCGGTCTAGCCTTATTCTACGGATTATCTTTAATCGGATATAGCAGCCTAATAATATTTTAAAGGCATGATATCTTCTTTCATATTACATGCTCATTAGGGCCTAGCCTTATAGATTGATATTTATTTCAAATAAAGATGAGGATAACTTCACATCTAGCTATTTCCTCCCTAAAAGAATGTGCCTATCATCACATAACAAGTAATTTATTACAGTGTGACAGAAGGAAAGCAAATCAACCCACAACTGAGAATCAAATCGAAAAAAATGTTCATCAATTTATACGGGCTAAGAATATTAGGATAATCTCTTATTTTTTACTTTCCATGCTCATTATGTGTAAAACTTTCATGTTGTTGATATTGTGAAAATTGTAGTTCAATTGCTCACCAAAATATAAATCTAGCAAATTTACACAGGATCATTGTGACAAAAGATACACTTTTTTACTTTCATGCCAATTACGTTTCGCAAGGTTATCTTTAGTGAGTATTACACATCTACGAAAATACCACGCAAAAACCTTAGTCTTCTCGGGAATCTTGATTTTTCTAGATTTTTTTTGTTATTATTAACTGGCATGTCTCGCTGGATTAATCATTTGTCCATAGAATCTAAAGGGAAATTTCCACTCTCATGCAGATTTCATCGAAACTCATCAGTTCCTTGCAAAAATTGGACTGAAGCCAGATGATGTAGCAGAGAATTCCATGATACTAGCATCTGACAAATAAGATCCCTTCTGAACAACATATTTGGTGGTGAAGTTTCCAACACCTTAGAGATGTTATCGCTTTTGTGACGCACAATCTTATACATAGCTAGATATTGTTCTCAGAGTGTAGCGTTACCACGCCAATTAACCTCGCAAAACCTTACATCCGAAGCATCCTTAATTGTCAACGAATTAATGGGAAGAAGTATTTCTTCATTGCCGTTAGGCCAGCCAATAAGTGCGAGTCTCCGAGTTAGCAATAAACCTAAGACAATGGATTTGCGCCTATGTACTTCCTTTTTGGAATAGTTTGCCACACCATGTTCTCGGTTAAGAAGTTTGAACATCCATTTACCTAGGACGGCTCTGCTCTTGACCTCAAGGTCATAAATCTCAAGTCCTCCTTGATCTTTAAGGCAACAAACTACATTCCATTTATCCAGGTGACTTTTTCTCACTATGTCCTTGCCAAAATAATCTAGATTGAAAATAATCCAATCGATGAAAAAAATCCTTTCGGCAACTGGAAGAAGGAAACCATACGGTCTCATATTAGTTAGTACTTAATTAGTGAGAACCACTCAAACTCTGAGAGTTACTAATTTTCTTTTCCAGCCACTTAATCGCTTTTTTAGTCTTTCCTCAAAGCTTTTACATTCAGTGTTTGTAAGTCTCCGATAATTCGAGATGCCTAAATAGCTGACAGAAAATGGCCTTGCATGCGGTCACATAATTCAACATAAAGGGCAGCCTTGTCTTAAGAATTTTGCTTTTGTGAAAATTTATTTCTAGACCTGATAGCTGCTCGGAAGCTGATAATATAAATTTCAGATTCTCCTCCCCTTTTCAAGGTCATGTTCCAAAAGAGAATTTTATCATCGGAATATTGAAAGATGGATAGTACACTATCCACGAGGTGTGGAACTACACCTTCAAGTTGGCCATCGCTTTTTGCATGCTCTATGATAATGGCTAACATATTGGGCACTATACTAAATATGATGGACGATGATAGATAACTTCGTCTTAATCTTTTTTCTGTTTGAAGTATCTGTCAATGTTATCATTGAATTTTATGGTCACACTTTCTCCGAACACAAAATTATGGTTTAGAGCACGGCAATCATCAGAAGAACTTTCATTCTAAGTGTGTGATGAAGAAAATACCACTTGACTTTATCATAAGAAGTTTCAAAGTTTATCTTCAAAATTACTCCATACAGTTTTTTCGGATGTAGCTCATGTATTGTTACATGAATGGTTACTATCGCATCTAGGATATTTCTCCTTTGCGTAAAAATAGTTTGAGTGGGGCGTACAACATGAACAACCACCGGATTTAGCCTAATAGTTGCGGTTTTTGTGAATATCTTGAAGCTAACTTTAAGAAGATAGATAGGCATATACTGGTTGGATCATTTCTACCTCATTAACCTTTGGCAACAGAACTCACTGAAATTTAGGCGAAATAGGTATAATTGTCCAGCATGAAGAACATTGAACAACTCGAGAAGGTCTGATTTGATGATAACTCAGCTACGAAACCGTCCGCCTGGGGCTTTGTTGTGTTCCATTCGGAAAACCGCATTTTTTTTACTTCATCCTCAATATAAGGTGCAGTAAGATAGGCATTTTCCTCATCGGAAATTTGTGAAATATCATCAGGTCGGGATTCGTTCATCGTGAAGTTACCTTCTTTTGGTTCCCCAAACATACTTTTGTAATACTTTGTTACGTATGCTTTGGGTTGCTCGTACCCTCATGTTGTACAAGAGAGTAAATAAGTTTCTTCCGGTGTATGCCATTTGCGACACTATGAAAGTAACTTGTATTCGAGTTCCCTTCTAAAATAAATTCGGCTTTCGAACGTTGGTACCATTTGAGTTCCTCCTCTCGCAGAAGACGAGCAATCTATGCATTGGATTGACTATTGAGTTCAATCTCTTGCGAAGACAATGGTCGTACTTCTATGAAGGTTTCTAACTTATCAATAACGCATGATAAGCGAAGCCTTTTCTTAACTGCCCAAACATATGCCTTGACCATCCTTCGAGGTATTTGCGCATTGCGCGTATTTTGTTATTCCATCTTTGGATAGGATTGTGGTTGGATACAGATTTCTCCCACACTTTCTTAACCATGTCAGAAAAACCTTCATGATGTAGACATCCAAGTTAAACCTTGAATTATCTTCTTATGGTTACAAGTAATAGGAGCATGCTTTGACAACGCCTCAATACGTGCTAGGGCCCATACTATGACCAGTGGAAATTTAGATTCCCAATTTGTGTTCTTTAGTACACAAACCAATTTTTCTTATATAGGCTCAGGAAGGTTAATTCCCCAATTAAACTGTCTGCCAATATTGAAACCTCCCTTAAATCTAGACCGACAATGACAACATTGTATAAGAAATGCTAATAATTGTCAAATCTATCTTTACTCTTTCCGTGTGAAAATCTTAGCAAATTAAAGTGCCCACCTATAAGAATAGGATATGTGTTGTCTTTGCCAAGTCAAGCACTCAAGCAATTCATGGAGGAAAACAGCTTTATAAACCTCCTAGGTGGCTCCATACACGGCGATAAGACACCACGTGAAGTTATCGATTTTGTTACGGATATGAAGTTTTATATGATGATCTCCATCCCAAGTAGCCAATATATCCATAGTGTCGTTTCTGACGCTAATAATAAGCACCTATATCTGCCACGTGACGGGCGAGAATGTGGTTTAGAAGACTCACCGAGAAGTCCCATCTACCGGTTTTCAAAATAGCCACAAAATTCAATTTATATTCCCATACACAAGCAGCAATATGTAAATTGTTAGCCAAATCACAAAACCTCTGGGAAACAATCGGAGGTTTTGACACTTGGGTCTACTCTAGCCTCCAGGGTTAAGATCGTTCAGTTATCTCCGCAGTTAGGATTAGTTCATTCATTCTGACGAGATATTCAATCTCGAGCTACAATTGACCACGGTGCCAAGCGCGCCCGAGCAGTCTTTTTTTTTTTTTGAGATCAAAGCTGCATTTATATTAACTCAAACCGGCATGCTCAGATGCCACCAGGTTCACAATCAAGTCAGGTGGAGTACCCACCCAAACCATACAGACATTATTAACGCAGCCATACTTAGCTAAACTATGCGCGACACCATTACAAGATCTACGCACATGCCTAATTCGATGTTCAGCAAAGCTCCGCAATAGCGACTTCACCTCCTGGATCAGCTGTCCATGAACAGAGCGATCAAAGTCACTACTCCTCGGTTTGCCACAACACCCGGGCGGTCGACTCCCGGATGAACCCTGTCGATGTTATGCTCCTTGGCCGGCATTAAGGCGCACTTGCGAGCCTGAAGTTCCGCTTGCTCGGGGTCCGGCGCACGTGGCAAAAAATGGCTCGTTCCCGCCACAAAGTCGCCATGATGATTCCTGAGAACCGCGCCACACCCACCAACACCTGAGCTTGCATGGAACGCCCCGTCCGCGTTCACCTTTAGCCATCCTTCATCCGGGGGTAGCCAGTGCTCCCCATTCCTTGGAGCCACAGTCGCCGAGATGTTACTCAGTCCATGCCATTCCTCGATCAGGTTAAGAGTTCTCCTAGCAATCATGCCCGGATCCTCAATAGAAGCCTGCTCCCTGGCGTCATTCCGAGCCAGCCACATCTGATAAAGAGTCATAATGGCGACAGCGACCTCTTTGTCGGTGAGCTTACCCAGCCAATCGAGTAACCAGCTCTGCAGCTCCCTGGGTCGTTGCACGTCCGAGCATGGGCCATGCAGACTCAGCCCTGATAGATCACGGACAAGCTCCCAAAGATCGGACGTCTTGGACAGGTCTTAGAGGTGCATGCAAGCTGTTCAACGGCAGTCTTGGACAGGTCTTCGAGCCAACTTCAGGGAGAAATGCTCACAAAATCATTAAACCTGGCGGCTGCCTGCTCGTTGATTAGTGATTCACCGGCCACTAGATTGATGAAGAATCTCTCAAAGATCAACTTGGTAATGTTCCCGGTGCTTGATAGTGTTCCAGTGAGCCCAGGTCTCCAAGAACTGAGCATAACAGAATGCTGCCACTAGCAGATTGAATGACCCTGTCTGTGCTCAAGTATCACGGACTTAAATCCTTTCCTCAGTTTAGAGGTCATCTCTTGGACATCTCTCCTCAGTTTAGTGGTCAAGCTGTTGTCGAATATCACGGTAGTGCGTCTTTGAAATTTGATTCTAAATGCTCAAGACCCAAAAACTAGTCTCTCCAACTAGTAAGTCGCTTTTCAATTCTTTGTTCCACATATTTCAGCTCAGCATTAAGTTAAAATCTTTAGAAGAATTTCCCTTGTGCTCGCCTCCTCGCCAACTACGGATGCATGCAGACTTTAAGTATGATTACCAAGGTCTCAAGGATAAAAACCTGAATTCAGCATCTGTGAGGATCTGCCGGTGTTAGTCTCCACTAATAGTATAATTTTTGTTGAGACGGAAGGCTCGAGCTGAGCCCGGCTTTAAATTAATGAAGGCAACATGGCGAGTATGAGGACAGTGCTGATATACCTTTTGTTTGGACACCGGAGCTGTACGGAGTCCAATTCTCCACGATACAGGTTCGCACCGTGATTTCTGGGCAACTAAGAAGAACAGTGCCTTACTTGACCTGGGATATTTGTGGTTCAGCGGCGTACTGATATTGGTTGATTTCATGCACCAACAAAAATACCGTTACCTCTCCTCTTCTGTCGGTGTGCGTCCATCAGATGCCTGTTGAAATGTCCAAACGAGTGGCATACTCCTAGTCAAAGCGCGTGCAATCCAAGTCTTGTTTCCGGCCATCAATTATTTTGGAAACAGTGCGGTTAAACTTGGTACACTTAATCCTGAAATGTCACCGTCTCATTGGTCCAGCTTCCACAACTAGTCTGCCCACTCTTTGGTCCAACATGAATTAATGGTTGATGTTGACGACTCAAAATATCAGCTTGCGTTCAAGGACGTGGTCCAGGTTCATGTGCATATCCTTGCTTCCCATCGCCCATTTCTTCTCTCATAGCTTGCTCAGAGTACCATCGCGAGGAAGCGCTGTGATCGACTTAACATGGCCGAGACGTTGCTTCTCCCCGTGGTGCACGCCGCAGCTGGCAAGGCCGCTGATGCCCTCGTCCAGAGGGTGACCAGCATGTGTGGGGTTGACGACGATCGCCATAAGCTCGAGCGCCAACTGCTGGCCGTCCAGTACAAGCTGGCCGACGCCGAGATGAAGAGCGAGACTAATCAGTACATCAAGAGGTGGATGAAAGACTTCAGAACCGTTGCCTACGAGGCCAATGACGTCCTCGACGACTTTCAGTATGAGGCGCTCCGCCGCGAGGTGCAGATCGGCAAGTCAAACATTCGCAAGGTACTCTGTCACTTCACGTCCCACAGCCCACTGCTGTTCCGTCTTATCATGGGCAGGAAGCTGAGCAACGTCCTGAAGAAGATCGATGAGCTTGTTGAGGAGATGAACAAGTTTGGACTGGTTGAGCGCATGGAGCCACCACAGTTCCTTTACCGACAGACGTACTCGGCATTGGACGACCCTGCTGACATCTTTGGCAGAGACGACGACAAGGAATCGCTTGTGAAGCTATTGCTCCGTCAACAAGATCAGAGCAAGGTGCAGGTGCTGCCCATTTTTGGGATGGGGGGTTTGGGAAAGACTACACTTGCCAAGATGGTGTACAACGACGGAAGGGTTCAGCAACATTTTCAGCTGAACATGTGGCACTGTGTCTCAGAAAACTTTGAAGCAATTGATCTTGTGAAATCCGTCATTGAATTGGCTACCATACAAGAATGCAATCTTCCCAACACCATCGAGCTGCTGCGAGGGCGGCTTCAGGAAGTTATTGGACACAAGAGGTTTCTGCTTGTTCTTGATGATGTATGGAATGAAGAGAAGAGAAAGTGGGAGGATGGTCTGAAACCTCTGTTATGTTCTCTTGGTGGACCAGGAAGTGTTATACTCGTCACATGTCGAAGCCGGCAAGTGGCCTCTATAATGGCCACCCTTAAACCCCATGAGCTAGCATGTCTGAGTGAAGATGATTCATGGGAACTGTTCTCAAGGAAAGCATTTTGTAATGGTGTAGAGGAGCAACCAGAGTTGATCAGCATTGGTAGAGGCATTGTGAAGAAATGCAGGGGGCTGCCTCTTGCTCTGAAGACGATAGGTGGCTTGATGAGTTCTAAACAACAAGTGCATGAATGGAAGGCCATAGAAGAAAGAAGTATAGGGGATAATGCCTGCAGCAAAGATGAGATAATATCTGTACTGAAACTGAGCTATAGACACTTGTCATCTGAAATGAAGCAGTGTTTTGCCTTTTGTTCAGTGTACGCCAAGGATTCTGAGATGGAGAAGGACATGTTGATCCAACTATGGGTAGCAAATGGTTTTGTTCAAGAAGAGGGAACAATGGATTTGTCCCAGAAAGGAGAACTGATTTTCCATTATTTGGTTTGGAGATCCTTTCTTCAAGATGTGAAAGAGAAGGAAGTTCATTTTGGCACGACAAGACATAAGAAAATTTATTGTAAAATGCATGATTTAATGCATGACCTAGCGAAAGATGTCACAGATGAATGTGCAACCACTGAGGACTTGATTCAACAGAGATCATCGGTAAAAGATACTCGTCACATGCAGATTATTACACGGACTGAAGTTGAACAAATCAACAGATTATTAAAAGGCACGACATATCTCCATACTTTCTTAGAGCCATGTACAACAAACAAGAATCTCAAGAAGTTAAGACCGATGTCGCTTAGAGCACTTGGATGTTTATGTTCCTTCTACTATCCATGACCAGGTCTTAAATGCAAAACATTTACGTTATCTTGACCTTTACGAGTCCGGAGTTGTTAGATTGCCGGATTCGGTATGTTTGTTGTATAACTTGCAAACACTGAGACTCAATGGTTGCTGGAAACTACAACTGTTGCCAGAGAATATGAGTGCTATGAGGAAGCTGGTCCATATTTATCTTCTTGGATGCGATAGTTTGGAAGGCATGCCACAAAAATTTAGTTTACTGAAAAATCTTCACACACTAACAACATTTGTTGTTGACAGCAGAGATGGCCATGGGATTAGTGAACTCAAAGACTTGCGACATCTTGCCAACAGATTGGAACTGTATAATTTGAGAAAAGTGAAGAGTGGAAAAAATGCAAAGGAAGCTAATATTCATTTGAAACAAAGCATAAGGGAGTTGTCGTTGTATTGGGGACGCTCCAAAGGTGAGAAGTCTGAACATGAGGCTTGTATCGGGGAACAAGTGCTGGATTGTCTTGCACCTCACAGTAATCTCCAAATTCTAGAGGTAGCTGGATACCATGGCCTAAAAGTATCACAATGGATGAGAGACCCTCAGATGTTTCAGTGCTTGAGAAAACTCGTAGTTTCCAACTGCCCAAGATGTGAGGATTTACCTGTAGTATGGTTGTCAGTCTCCCTTGAGTACCTGTTTCTAGAAAATCTGAGTAGTCTAACCACATTAGGCAAGATCACTGAGGTGGAAACAGAAGGATACAATACCCATCTGCAAATTTTCCCTAAGTTAAAGGAGATGGCCTTATATAATTTACCAAGCTTTGGTAGATGGATGGAAAACGAGTGCGGGAGAGCCCATTAACTCCACAGTGTTTCCTATGCTAGAAGTGCTACACCTTAAATTTTGCCCAAAGATTGCAAGCGTTCCAGGGAGCCCCGTTCTCAAACATCTGTGCATAGCAGGACTCTGTTGTCCTCCAATTAGTTCACTCGCACATCTAACAACATTGTCTGAGCTCAAATACTATGGAAAAGATACGGTGTCTACAAGCATACCTGTGGACAGAGGTGAGGGCCTAACCTGAGGTAGAAGGAGGCTGCAGGGAAGAACTCTCTCATCTTAGGTTTACAGAGATAGAAGCACCTTATATAGGTCAGGACTGGGCTGGGCCAAATGGGCCAGAACAGAGAACAAGAAAACAGCCCAACAGACACACCAACGGTTGTCCAACACTCCCCCTCAAGATGGGTGATAAATGTCAATCATCCCCATCTTGGCACAGAGCTAGATTACACTCCTTTGAGCCCAGTCCCTTTGTTAAACGATCGCTACTGTTGTCCCGATCTCACATAAGCCAATGAGATAATCCCTGCATCAATCTTTTCTTTAATAAAGAATCTGTCTATCTCCACATGTTTAGTTCGCTCATGCTTTGGACAGGGTTATTTGCTATGTTTATGGCGGACATATTATCACACCACACTTTCAAGCTTCCTTGCCTTAAAATTTTCAGCTCTCTTAGAAGGTTTCGTACCCACAACATTTGACCCGAGCCCTGTGACATAGCTACGTACTCAGCTTCGTCGTTGATTTCGAGACAACGGATTGTTTCTTACTTCTCCATGACACCAAATTTCCTCCAACAAAAACACAATACCCGAGGTGGATCTTCGATCATCTAAGCGACTAGCCCAATCCGCATCACAATATCCATCTACATTTAGGTGTCCATTACTTTTAAACAACACTCCTTTTCCCGGAGTGCCCTTCAAGTATCTCAAGATTCTTTGAGCTGCTTCCAAGTGTCCATCCCTCGGATCATGCATATAGCGACTCACTACACTCACCTGCAAATGATATATCCGGTCTCGTGTGGCATAAGTATATTAGTCTTCCAACAAGTCTTTGATATTTCTCCTTGTTTATGGGTTCCCCGAACTCTGCTGTGATTTTAGTGTTACGGTCAATAGGTGTTGAAGCCACTCGGCACCTCGAAGCATGCCCATATCATCTAAGAGATCCAATGTATACTTTCTTTGAGATAGTAATATCCCTTTTGACGATCTTGCAACTTCTATTCCAAGGAAGTATCTAAGTTTTCCCAAATCTTTCACCTCAAAGGCTCGACTCAAGCATCCTTTCAGCTTTGCGATTTCCACAACATCATCTCCCGTGATGATAATATCATCAACATACACAACAAGGATAGTGATTTTACGCTCCGAATGTCTGTAAAATAAGGTATGGTCTCCATTGCATTGATCATAACCCATGCCACACACCACTTGTCTGAACCTGTCAAACCAGGCCCGTGGAGATTGTTTGAGACCATATAGAGATTTCTTCAGTCTACATACCTTCCCTTTAGTTTCAGGTCTGACAAACCATGGTGGCATCTCCATATACACCTCCTCTTGAAGATCACCATGCAGAAATGCATTTTTGACATCAAGTTGATGCAAGGGCCATCCGAAATTTGCTGCACAAGAGATCAAAATTCGACGAGTGCTCATTTTTGCCATCGGTGCAAATGTCTCATCATAGTCAATGCCATAAGTCCGACTATATCCTCTTGCCACAAGTCTTGCCTTATATCTCTCCACTTTTCCTTCGCATTTTGTTTTGCAGAATAGATCCACTTACGACCTCATTGGATTCTTTCCTTTAGGGAGATCTGTCAACTCCCATGTTTTATTTTTCTTCAAGGCCTCTAACTCTTCCATCATAGCATTGCACCATCTTGGGTCCAACCTGGCTGCCTTCCAATCCTTAGGAACAGATACAGTTTGCAGTGAAGCAACAAAAGCCCGAAAAGTGGGTGATAATGCCTCGTAAGAAATATAATTTCCTATGTCATAGTCATCATAACTCGGTCGCTTTGGGGGCCCAACTTTCCTTATCCCTTTCCTTATTGCAATTGGCAAGTCTAGGCTATTATTGGACTCGGTCGAGATTGATTCTCCTCTGCAGAATCTACACTTGTGCTTCCTTGATTTTCTGGTCCAATGAGCTGCTCCCCCTGCCCCTGATCTTGTTGCTCCTCCAGTGCATCTACTTGTTCCTTTTGTACTTGTCTTCTAGAGTACACAAGTGGATTCTGCAGCCATCTTTGTGGTGGTACGGGTCTAGGTGGTGTAGGTGTACCAGGAATTGCAGGAATCTCCGCAACAATAGGAATTTGTTGATGTTGTTGTTGGTCACCATCTTGCTGCTCTTGATCACCACCTTGTTGTTGCTCCCCCTCTTGAGCATCACCAAGATGGTCAAGCCCCGGAACAAGCCACTAAGATCACTCTCACCGTCATAAAATGGTTCGGACTCGCGAAACGTAACATCCATGCTTACAAATGTCCTCCTATCGGTGGGACTCCAACACTTGTAACCCTTCACGTCCGGAGGAATAGCCAATAAAGATACATTTGATAGCCCGATGATCTAGCTTGCCAACTGATGGCCTGTGATCCCTTACAAAACATGTACAGCCAAAGAGTTTGGGTGGTACAACAAAGTCATTGTTATTGAGAAGGAGTTGGCAAGGAGACTGCATACCTAGAATCTTTGAAGGCATTCTGTTGATCAAATATGTAGCAGTCATAACTCGCCTCACTCCATAAGAATTTTGGAACATTCATGGTAAACATAAGAGATCGAGCCACTTCAAGGATGTGCCTATTCTTCCGCTCGAGCAACTCCATTCTGGGGAGGAGTGTCGGGACATGAAGTCCGAGTGCAGTATACCTTGCGAAGATAAGAAAGCAACAAAAGGTTTGTTGATATATTCGGTACCATTATCGGTTCCGATCACTTGCACTTGAACATTGAATTGGTTTTTCACATAGGCACAAAAACTCTGGAAGCAAGTGAACACTTCATCTTTGTGACGCATAAGATAAATCCAAGTCATTCTGGAATAGCAGTCAATAAAAGTCACAAAGTACTTCATGCCACTTACTGACACAACAGGACACGTCCATACATCAGAGTGCACTAACACAAATGGGGATACACTTCTATCCCTCTACTAACATAAGAGGTTCTCGTATGCTTAGCATATTCGCAGGCATCACAACATAATTTGGTTTTGTCCACTCCATTCATTACATCAGGAAAAACTCGAAACATTTTATCAAACGCCATGTGGACTGATGAACTAGTGCCATACTCTCCTTTCCTCCAACAATCGCAGCAAGCACCGAACTAGCATCATGCCCCATCTTGTCACGATCTATGTGCCAAAGACCTCTATGCCTGGTTGCAGTCCCAATCTTCTTGCTGCTCTCCCTTTCCTGAATTAAACACATATATCTATCAACTATTATACGGTAGTCCTGTCTGATCAATCGGGGCACTTAGAGATAGCAGATTTACTGGAAAAGCAGGAACATGTAGAACTGATGACAATTTTATGTTGGGTGTACATTGAACCGACCCCTCCCTTTTATAGATTGTGCTGTGCCATCTGCTTGTTTGGATAGTGCCTCTATGTGCGGGAGGATACCGAGTATAAGAGTCAAACTCACTAATATTTCCGAGTAACATGTTTGGATGCTCCGAATCAAGAATCCAATCTGAATTAGCATTATGAGTGGCTATAGAAACTCTATCAATATTACCTTCATCTTTGTAGACATAGTGAGCAAAGTTCCCAAAGGTTGCTTCATTTTGTCCTTCTTCCTTTGATTGTCCCCGAGAGGTACCGGTAGTTGACTGCGAAGTCGCTTCCATATGTGCCTTGGGTGATATAGCGTGCTGCTTGTCCTCCACCCTCGCCATACCGATATCCATATGGCTGTCCACTACCTCTGCCATAGTGTTGTCCACCACCTCTGCCATAGTGTTGTCCACCACCTCTTCCATAGTGCTGTCCATATGGCTGTCCATTACCTCTGCCATCACCTCTTCCTCTCGTAGCTTCCTCTGCCATGTGTGTATCCTCCTCTCCCCCTACCTGGATGTAGCAAAGGAGGTACACTGATGCTTCAAGTGTCCCTTCTGCCCGCAAGTATAGCAGTCTCTCATCTCTTGTCTCTCGGTAGTGTAGAAGGTCGGATGAGGGACATAATCGCTTCCCTTTGTCATATTCGGACGCACTTCCTCTCCGGACATAGCTGCAATGGCTTCTTTGAGAGAAGGGGTAGTGGTTTGATGCAGTAAAGCAGCCCTTCTCCCCTCAAAATCTTGATTAAGACCCTTCAAGAACTTCATGACTCGCCGACGTTCAATCCGAGCTTGCAGCAGCACTCACACATTCCCCATGGGCAAGTTCCGAGAGGATCAACATGATCTAAATCTCCCCAAAGATGCTGCAACTCAGCCACATATGCCATCACAGTTTTGTTTCCTTGTTGCAAGTCATGCACTTTATCCTCAATCTCGAAGCAATCAACATAATGTTCCCCTTTCCGGAATAAAGATTTGATAGGGTATCCCATACCTCGAAGCTTTTGTGAGTGCCTCTACGGACGCAGCAATGTTAGGAACCAAAGAGTTAAGCAACCATGCCACAATCGGAGAATTTATGGCATTCCATCGTTTCCATTCCGGACTCGGTCTTGTCTGCTGGTTCTGCGAGCTTCACCACTCACACGTTCATCCAGCCCTTTCGAGTTCAAAATCAGCGGCGCCCTCCTTGACCACCGGAGATAGTTGGCCACTCCTTCCAACTTGATTTCGTTCGCCGGCAGCTCAAGTTTCGACCGATGTTGGTATGGGGAACGATTGCTCCCCCTCCAGCAGATCCTCCTCCATCTCCTTTGGTAGTGATAAGTTCTGCCAGCTTCTCGAGAGCCTTGGCCAAATCCCTGTTGTCCCCCATGCTTGACACCAAACTAACCTCTCAGAACCACCAAAGGACTTACCCGCAGGATGCCTCTTCGTCTCCTTACTTGTCACTGCCTTCTCCTCCTTGCCGCCGCAGCGGCCTCGCTCCCTTCCTCTTCCTCTTCCTCCTAGTTGCCACAGCAGACTAGGCTTCCGGATCGGCGAGTCCTTCCCGTCGCTGCCCTCACCGCCCCTTGCTCGATACCATGTGGACGAGAGGTGAGGGCCTAACTCGAGGTAGAAGGAGGCTGCAGGGAGGAACTCTCTCATCTTAGGGTTACAGAGATAGAAGCACCTTATATAGGTCAGGACTGGGCTGGGCCAAATGGGCCAGAACAGAGAACAAGAAAACAGCCCAACAGACACACCAACAGTTGTCCAACACCTATGCGCTCTTGGCCATGTCTGGAGAAGTTAGAGGTTTGTTCGCTGGCAAACATGATGATGGTACCCATGCCTCTAGAGGAACAGCAAAACAGAAGTCAAACAAGAGCTTTGGAAACCCTTCGGAGTTTGAGACTTTATGGCCCCGACTGCTTTGTCACATCGCCGGGATTTTCCAGATCGCACCTTGGGTATTGGGAATGCTTTGCCTTTGTTGAAGAACTGACGATTAATTCAAGCAACGAACTTGTGCTCTGGCCAATGGAGGAGCTCCGGAGCTTGGTTCGCCTTCGTTCCCTGTCTATTTTCGGTTGTGCAAACCTGGAGGGGAAGGTCGTTTCATCGCCTGACGAGACCTTTCCACTGCCCCAGCTGGAGAGGATAGATATCATTAACTGCCACGGTTTGCTGGAAGTTCCGAAGTTGCCTGCATCCCTCAAGCAACTGAAAATTTTCGATTGCAAAAAACTGGTGGCTCTACCTTCAAACCTTGGAGATCTGGTCAAGATGAGGAATCTTGATATCGGTGTCTGCAGATGCCTGAAAGTACTGCCTGATGGTATCACCTCACTTGCCTAGAGCGATTGTCGATTACGCATTGTCCAGGGATAGAGCAATTCCCGCAGGGTCTCTGCGATCGGCTCCATGCCCTTGGAACCCTAGTAGTATACACTACACCACGGTCAAATATTAGGGGCATTTCTAAGTGCCACTAATTAGTAACAAAGTGCCCCTAATTAGCTACTGGGGCATTTTTAAAAGTGCCACCTTTACTTGCGTCTCTAAAGATATTTGGGGCACTATCTTGAGGCACTTCTCAAAGTGCCACTAAATCCAATTAGGGGCACTTGTAAAGTGCCACTGAAGTAATAAGGGGCATTTTGAGAAGTGCCCCAAAAGCTAATTAGGGCACTTCTCAAAGTGCCACTAATCCAATTAGGGGCACTTTGACAAGTGCCACAAAATCCATTTAGGGCACTTTGACAAGTGCCACTAAAGCCAATTAGGGGCACTTCTCAATGTGCCACTAAAGCCAATTAGGGACACTTTGACAAGTGCCCCAAAAGCCAATTAGGGGCCCTCTGAGTCTCTGAGGAAGGACCCAAATAAATGGAATACATGCACAAAATCTGAAATTACCATTCCACATATCACAACATTAAGGCATCACCACATTATACATATCCTGACAGCGATATTTCACTTCGTAAACATCAGTATACAACTCCAGTAACAATGATATCAACTCTATATTCTTTAATAGAAATCACTACAAGACAACTAGAATTGCTTGATAGAGGAGAATAGCAAAGGTGAACAGGAACAGGGTCAAGTCCACTATTAGGAAGTCAAGAACCCCTTGGAACCATGGATTCTCCAATAGTAGCTTAATTTCCGTAGAAATGCAGCTTCTGTTCCTCAGCTAGCATTCATATTCACTGATAATTCCCTAGAAATTGACACGAGGTACCAGTTAGTTGTAAGTATGAGAACTGATGTCAAGAGTGTTGACACGAGGTACCAGTCACGCGTTTTATTTAGCAGCTTCCATTCTGTCTATTAACCCTCTAGAAATAGAAAACATAGATAAGATCACTGCAAGTTCAGATCATGATAATTAAGAGTGGTTGTACCATGTAATATATGTGCTCAACATGTTCGTGCAGAGCTTATATGTATCCACGTACCATGTAACATGGGTGATCAACATGTGCGTGCAGAGCTTATTCTCAAACAAATACCTCAAATGGCAGTGGCCAAAATGGTTACTTCTATAGACAAAATTCATCGATTTTTTGTTCTATCTGATCAGCCAAAACAAATACCTCAAATGGCAGTGGCCAAAATGGTTACTTGCAATGACAAAATTCATCGGTTTTTTGTTCTATCTGATCTGCCAAAAAGGAGTGACTTAGACAGGGGCATCATGTAATTAAAGAGCTTATTAATAATAGCTTACTGACAATACAAACTAACTTCCATGCCTTAGCCTATCTAAGTAAAAAGGTATGCATGCACACAATATCATGTGACCATAAATGTAGCAGCACATTCATACAACTTCAATTACAGCACAGCATGTTCAGTAACTATGTAAAATCAGTAACAATGACAACATTTTCAGTGTATATGACAAGCTGTCATAAATAAGAACATTCAGAATGGGATAAAGAGTACTAGGACCAGTTGCATTTTGTATACCCATACAGATGCCTTCATCTGTGACATCCTTGCAAGGCTCAACCACCTGTAAAGACGCATCTTAGACCCTCGTGATAACATGGATATGATGAATGGTACATGCAGCGTAATGAAAGATCTAATAAACCAGAAGCCCATGATATGCAAAAAAAAAAAAAAAAATCATAAGACTTGTATGCATGAAAGGAGTGACATTTCAGGATGATGAAATATAAAAGAATAGAAAATTGAAGAAACCGTGAACTTCACTGCAACATACCAGTTGAGTACGAAACAATCATCTAATATAATGCTTAAATAGCCATGAGCTCATAAAGAAAGCCTATGAAGCCTGGAGCACTTCCATAGTTAATTAATAAGGATACATCTTTTACCTCTACTAGAAACTGGGAACTTCACTGCAAGTTAAGGAGAGCACATGAACATAATAGCATTGGATTGCAGGCTCAAAACCTGCAAAAGTAACTCATTATGTCAGTAAGACATGAACTAAGATTAATTGGAAAAAGATACTATGCAACTGAGCACAAGTACACATATAGGAAAAATGAACTTATCAGTTTCCCGATTTTAGAAAACAAATTCTAGACTTCTAAAATGAAAGAAATAACAGTAGGGATGTGAAGTTAATATAAGACACCTAATCAGCTAGAAACAATTATTTTCTTGAGATGAATATGCCATGTAAACGCTTCATAGAATAGGTACCTTTTCAGGTAAATTGTTGTGGAAACGTGCAGGAGACTGGCCATGTACCAAGAGTGGAAGCAAGGAGAGCATGCTGGATGGGTCAACTTTTTTCTTCGGCTGTCTCGTAGCCATTGGATCTGAGTCTGGTCATCCTTGGAGATACCTGGTGCAAGACCACAGGGATTAGCATAATTTCATATGCCTAATTTGTTATAAGTTTCGAAACCTCAATGGATAGGGGTCCTAGAACTAAACAATAACCATTCACTTAGTTTATGGAACTTGCTAGAAATTCAGTAAAACTGCTAAATACCCATTAGAATAATAACTTCTAAATGGTTTATTAGAATATTAAAGCTTTATCAGGACAAAAGGAACTATTACTATTGACCAACACAATTTCAGAAGATTTCATGAATAAGTTAGTAAACCAGAGAGCATATGGCAAAATCCAAAAGCTAAATTTCAGTTGCAAGCTTCACATGGAGAACTCATGCATATAGATTAGAAACCGAAGAAAAGCACCTCTTAATTTTTGTTGTCATAGTATCGACTGGACGAGTCAGCAGTAAACATCATACTCTGAGAAGGAAATCTCTTCAGCGACTCTATTTTGTGTAGAGAGTACTACTTTCGATGCTTTGTACAAAATTACCTAGAGAGCAACCATTGAATTAGAAAGCAAAGGAAAGCAGTAGGTAAGATATGCTTGACTCAAGGAGTTTTGAATTGAAGAAAAATGAAACACCACAATTAATTGCCAAAGCCTCTTTCCAACTTATATGTGCTTTACCTACTGCACCTATAGCATCTTAAGAGTTCGAAGGCAGAACACACAAAATAAGAAAGACAGAAGTTTCCGCAAGTGTAGTTAATCCAGCTAACAAATGTTTCAGCAATGATACCAACCTGTCCATCAGCTGACAAGACACAATTGCTAGGGCATTCACATCGCCTTTATGATAAGGTGAGCTTGCAAAAGAGTTCCATGGCAGCTATCCCAACACCAGCATATATTTGTTCTATGTATGGACTCCAGCACCTCACATACGCATTTGTTTGAGGAATGCCTCATGTGTATCATATTATTAGAAGCATATATTTGTGTATCCAGCACAACATTTATTCACAAGCATAAACAACAGCTAGAGCCTAATCAGGACCTATCTAGCTAGCACATTTCCAGGAATCACCACCTTAGTCCTAATTATAAAACTAACCGTGGGTCAGTAACCAGACCACCTACACCGGATCACTGAGCATGAGCAAGAGCAGTGGAAAGTTGAAGAACTACCTGACGGATGGCGACCACCACCATGGTTATGGTTCGGTGAAACCACCCCCGTCCAGCAGCAGCGGAAACTGAGGTCGTAGGCGAGGAAGACGTAGTAGTCGTCGTGGAGGTAGCCGAGGTAGTACTGGATCATCAGCAGCAGCAGCAATGCACCACCACAACACCGTGGGGAGGCCGGGACAGCTAGGTCGAGCAGGGGCTCAAGTTGGAAGTCGAGACCGTCGAGGAGGAGGGTCGGGAAGTCGAGGTTGAGGCCACGGGCGTTGAGGATGCAGCGGGATGTGCTGGTGTTCGCAGCAGCACCGCCAGCACCGCCGCCAGATCCCACGACTAGGGTTTGCCGCGTGGGTGTAGGAGGCATGGCGGCCTGGCGGCGGAGAGGAGCTTGCGGAGGAGACCTTGGCGGAGCCACACCGGCAGGTGGCGACGCTGGGAGCCACCGGAGATGCCCTGGATGACCGGCAAGGGTGGCGGCTAGGGTTTCCCGTGGTCGCTCGCACGGGCACGGGCGAGAATCGAGGCGGCGAGGAACTAGAAGAGGATATGGTGGAGGAGCTTGGACAGCAGGCTGCAGTGTCGGAGGCGGCGAACCGGCGGCCGGGGCAGCGAGCGGCGAGCGGCGGCCGGGGCAGCGAGCAGGAGATGGGGAATCGAGGGGACGAGGAGTCCTTTTTTTAGCGTGCGGGGATGAGGAGTCGGCAGGTCCTTTTTTTTCAGGGCTCAAAGCGGAACGACTTCGATCTCCCAATGGACGATAGGTAGCGACACGTTCAACTTTTCCGTGTGTTTCGACTATTTCGTTCTGTTCTTTCAATTTTGTTCCGCTCGCTCAACTGTTTCTACAATATAAAATAGGTACTGTACATTCGTTGTTTTTAGTTGTCTGTGTTTCTGTCAAAAAAAGTTATATGTGTCACGCTTATCGATTCGACACAATAGAATGAATTTTAGTTCCATGCCTCGCACTCCCATCCCCATTCGTTTTGTAGTTTGTTCTTTCACGGCTACATTCTTGTCATAGCTTGTAAACGTATTTTGATCAGGTTAAATTTTCTTAATCCCAGGATGTATTTTTAAAATCCTGTGATTTTTTTGAATCAGTGAACATATAAATTTTAAACGCATGAAACATTTACAAACCTTGTAAAGATTTTTTGAACTCGTAGAATTTTTTGAAATATTCAAACTCGTGAAGTTTTCTTCAAGACTCGTAAATATTTTCACGAACCCTGCGAAATATTATTTGTATTTGTGGACATATTTTGTTAACCCAAATTACCTCATGAATATTTTTCTAATACCGTACGTGAACATTACTTGAATTTGTAAAACAAACTTTTCCTCGAACCCTTGATCATTTTTAAGCCCGCAAATAAAACAATAAGAAAACAACTAACCTAGGAAACAACTAATGCTTGATAAGGATTTTCATACTCTTTTCCCAACTCTTATGAATATTTTCATGAATCTATGAACGTTAATTAATTCTAGTATGAATGTGTGTAAATATGTATGAACTGCAATGTTAGTATGTATGGAATGTTGTGTTTATTCGTGTTTAATTACAATGTTGTTTAATTATAGGTTGTACATAATTATCAAGTGAGTAATGATAAATTGTGGCACTTAGAAGTGTCCCAAAAGGTATATATCTATTGGGGCATAAAGAGAAGTGCCTCAATAGGTATATATCTACTGAGGCATTTGAAAAGTGTCACAAATTGTATACAATTAGGGGCACTTCTAAAAAAGTGCCACAAATTATATACAATTAGGGGCACTTCTAAAAAGTGCCACAAATTGCCTACTATTAGCCGCACCTTTGAGAAGTGCCACTAAGAGAAGTGCCCCAAATTCTATGCGGTGGTGTAGTGATATGGCTGTCCTGAGTTGCAAAGACGTTGCAAGGAAGGTGGGGAGTATTTCCACTCGGTCTCGTCTGTCCCGCAGAAAAGCATTCGATCAACGATAACAGAATCCAGCAGCAAGAATTTTCTAAGGAGGCTCGTCCCCTCGTGTTATAAGGGCTGGGAGGAGACCCTGGACAATACCCGATCAAGCGAAGCTAGGCCAGACTTGGGAAGACGCTGAAAAGAAGGTGGGGAGTATTTCCACTTGGTCAGAACACATCGCCCCAGCAATACAAACGGTGTCCAACAAAAAGAAGTTTCTACTGATGCCCCTTCCCTCCTGTGCTGACTCAAACTGAGGTGTGTAGCATCATATCCCATATCATTCGCTTCATCTGCTCCACTGTATTTGTATATTCTAGATAGAAAATTTCACACATCCAAAATCACTTGCATGTTTGATAAACCCTAAACTATCTTAAATTTCATGTGTTCAAAAAAAGTTTAGTGTGATAAAAACATGCCATAAAACTAGAAATGACAAGCACTAGAGACAACAACAAAAAGACAATACACAATTAGAGAACAATTAGAAAACAACAGCAAAGCGTGTAATCCCTCAAAAAACCAGTTAATCATTTCCAATAGTCACATCGACCAATCGACATCACCAACTGATTAATTATATTTGTGTAAGCTGTCTCCCATAATTACAACAATCGCTTTGGAATCGCCGGCAGATTTGGAGTCTTTTGGGTAGTATTCATGGAGCCTTTGTCAAAATCTCCATACGTCTAATCATTCCAACCCATGTAACAAGACTACCCTTGTTTGTTGAAGATGAACCGCATGAGGAGAATTGCTGGGATGGGCAAAGCTAAGGTCCCATCCGCAGTTCAGAAAGATAAAGATGAGAGCATAGTTTTCTTCAGGGAGCTGTACAAGCATGAGAAAGATACGGATATGAATCTCCTGGAACCGATGTACTCCGTCGAGTTTGACGCTATACAAGGTGAGATCTTTGATCCTTGCTTGCAGCCATTTTCATACGCATGCTGATGTCTAAGAATATGTGTTCCTACCAATGTTGTCAGGTTGTCCACAACATATCCATATCCAATAATCTTTCTGACTAACCAGGCATGAGTCCCTCAATAACCATATGCAATTTTGATGAAACTCACTGCAGTGTTTGCGTTCCTGTCTCACTAGGTGGTCACATGTCTAAACCTCCCACGGGCAGGAGAGATTTCCTCGTGCCAATCGCCGAGAAGCATGACTATGACTGGTAGGTTCATCAGGTCTAAGAAAATATGTGTACTCTACTCGAATCGGTTTTTACAAGTGTCTTGCTTCAGGCTGAAGACCCCTCCAGCTGCATCTCTGTTTCCTTCCCTTGAGGTGGAAGCCAACTCCTCCAAGATGGTTCTCCAGAAGGAGCTACCGATCCCGCAACCGGTGAAACCTTTTGCTTCAAGGGTATATATACTAAATGCTAAATCTCCTATAATTACGCATAGTTATCCATTGTTGGAAAACTGAGTTTGATTAATTTTTGTTATCTGGACTTGATTTTCTTCTTGAATCCTATCCACGACAGTTCTTAGGCAGGCCAGAGGGGACCAAAAAGGCATCATCTCCACCTGGTACTTCACCCATGAAGAACTTGTCCAGAGGGGCTCCACCAGTCGACAAGAGATCAACCCACACTGCCCTGCCCAGCAGGCAGCAGAAGCCAGCTGGTGTGACTGCTAGAGCTACAACTCCTGCAAGCAGAAGCACAGCTAGAGCTGCTATTCCTACAAGCAGCAACTCAGGCAAGAAACAATCGGACAGGTTCTATGCAACCCATGACAGCAGTGCAAATGCAACGACAGAGACAGTGGAGAGCCCAGAAGAAGTCCCATACATGGCACCCAAGAACCTGCTCACGACTGGGTCTGCATTCACCCGCCGCGGTGCACTATCGACGATGGTGGTAAGACCTCGATCTAGGGGTCCTGCATTTGGTGCGGACGTCAAAGGAGAAAGTATCGGGTCAAGGCGGCCACCTCCGTGCCCCACAGCGAGAGGTTTCAATAAGCCGCAGGCAGATAGCAGGAAGAACGTTTTACCAGCGAAGGGAAAAGCTGTACCTGGCACTGGCGGCGAGCCTGCCGGTGAGGCTGTGCGGCCCAAGGGAATGAGAGCTGCAGATGGGAAGAACGAGCGGAGACGACCAAGGTTTGCAGACAAGTGAATGGGGAATATGTATCATCAAATTACATGTTCAGAAACATGACGGTTTAAGCAAAAACTATTGAAATCTATGCGTTGTTTGCAGATGTTGCAAATGTGAAAAAATCAAAGTTCCAAAAGACAACCATGTAAAATTTGCTCCTCCCATCGCATACTCCTTTTCTTTGAATTTGTCAAGTACTCGAGTATAAGATTTTGTACTTCCAACTACCGCCCTTCAGATCAAAAGACAGGTTCACATGTCCAGCAGTATACATGCATGCACCTGGCATAACATCCTTGCCGTTTCAGGGGCTCACACCAAAATGGAACCAGCAAAACGTGAAGCATCTAAGCTAGAACATCCCATGTTTCTGCCAGCCCCTCAAAACAGGGCAACAGGCTTCAACTGACATTAAGAAGCGTTGAGCTGTGGCTTCCCCCGCCCCATGGCGAATCCTTTTGTGCCATCTGGCATACGCGGACCAGGAGGCGGCTTCGGCACCACCGGATGCTCAGCACTGTGATTCGATGGAGGAGTGCCGATTGGATGGCCACCATCCCGGCTCTGGCCATGGTACTGGCCCCGGCCACGGCCTCTTCCCCCGCGTCCTCGTCCTCTCCCACGTCCCATTCCAGATTTGTCATAGAAACCATCCTCGGCCTGTAAGATGATACAAGCCATTAGACTATCCATCCTTTATGAAGTTTCTGATGCATCAACAAAATGTAGTAATAACGTATCTAGACAAATCTGCATCAATTAATTTGGAACGGATGGACTAGACAGCAGCTTATCTGAATACCTGGGCCATATCTTCTGCTTCATAATCATGAGGTGTGTCAGGATCATATTCATCTGCAGCCTCCTCATCTCCACCTTTTCTTCCTTGACCCAACCCATGTTTCTAGTGAAAGGTAACAAAACTAAATGTCAACACATGTCTGACTTTATAATTAAGCATTTTCATAATACCGATCCAGCGAATTTTCAAGTAAGTCTTTTAAGAAGTCCTCAGATGAAATGTTCACTGGACAGGCTTATACTGTCAATCAAGTATGTAACTACAGTGATGTGAGTGGACAACCAATATTCCAGATGTAAGGACAGATCTAGCCAAATTAGTAGGATAGACAAGAGGAAATCATAGAATAGCTTTATGTGCAATCTGCTCCACAGTCCCCATCAGTTTCTGATTACTTTAAAAAATTATAAAGAACATAGAATGAACAATGAAAAGCACATGCATTGGCCAGGAATCATTAACGCACCAGGCAACCAAGCAGCGAACGGGCTCTTGGCCCATCTCTCCAGTTTCTCCCACCACTGAACTCAGCAACCTACATGAAAAAGAGTGTTCTTTTAAATGTTGATAAGTGCAAAAAAACAACCAGATAGCAGTCAAGCTGACATACCGCCTTTTCAGCAGCTTCAACAGTTCCATACTCGACAAAAGCATGCAGCTGCAAGTACAGCAGACTAGAAACATTAGTGGATCCAACAGAAACAGATAATAAAAGATCTTACAAACAGCAGATTAATTGCTTCATAACCTATGAAATCATTCATCGAATTGTACTACTGTAGCGATCGTAGAGAGGTAGATCATTATACAGACCTTATTAGCAAACAGCTTCTCAATCCTTGATGATTTGCTAGCAGCAGGTCCAGAGGTACCAATCCCTTGCGGTTGCGGATAGCAGGTACGTATTGACTTCACGCTGCAAAATCGATAATGTCATAATATGATGTGTTCAACATTGCATTTGGCAATTACTCATGCTAACACCTAACAGACATCCATACCTCCCAACAGCTGAGAAAATCCTCATAAGACTCTGATAGTGATGATCCTCAGGTAAATTTTCAGCAACAATAATGCGAGCCTGCGCACAAAGAATACATAAGATTTCAGAAACATGATATAGCAAATGGAATACTTGGCTAATTTAGATTGCTAACCTGAACTTCTTCAGCATCCACGTCAGAGAAGGGCACTCGGCGCCTCACCATCTTCCCATCATCTGAAACTACCTATAAAAGTTGTATTCTTAGTAAGATCAGGAGATATTTGAACAAGAGCATGAATGTATTATATTACAGGATAGCTTTTCCAATAACATAGTACAGGTTTCAAAACAATTGTTTTTTTTGGCCTCATCCCTGCATGGCTGCATTGAGGCAGCCATCTCCAAGATTTAACTAATGAAACCATAACTGGCCTAGAAAAATATACATATAAAAGAACAAGTAAACAGATAAACATAATACTATATGGTTGAGATCCTTACCAGCTCCGTTGATGTCCTTAGCGCAGCAGGCAACAAGGATCTATCAATTAATTCCCGAATCTTCCTAAATGTTGCAACTACAGACATCGGCACTGTAGAACAGAACAAAAGTATAATCAATATATTCATTTTGAAAATAAATGTCAATATCACCAGACAGATAAGTCAACAACATCCATCATGTACGGTCAATCATGTCATAATATGGAGAAGTATCAACTGCTATCTGCCAAAACTTAATACAGAAAGAGAGAACAAGTGGCATGCAGCTCCCAGTAATAAATTAATGATGCAAAAATAATACAAGCATATTAGATACTAATTTAAAGCAACATTTTCCCTGTTTCAAACATGTCAGTACTCTATAGTCCTATACTCCCTCACCTACAGCAGAACAAGATTACCTCTCAATACTAGTACCCTAAACGTGTATGTATTACTTATTAGTAACAAATAAATTTACGAGAAGAAAATAATAGCTGGATGAAGGCTATATATATCAGCATTTGCAAGAATTTTATCATCATGTTACATATTGCACAAATAATAAATTCAAATGATTTTAGCCATCAAATATTTTATGAAAGTAAACAGCATGATCAGGCGCTTTATTAATATTTCACAGGTCAAACTTACCAAATCCATCTGGATCTTTAGTAATAAACCTCATCAGATGGTCAGTTGTAGCCAAATTGACATCACTGAAGTAAAATTCCACCTGTCATGTTTTCAAATATGTTACAATATCAGATGGACACACAATTTAAAAATGCATATGAATCAACGATTACGATTTAATTATATTAATAGACAGCTAAATAGGAAAGAGTAAAAGGTGAACCAAGTACAAAAAGTAAAAAAAAAAAGTATATCTGAGAGTAGATGAAATAAAACAGAAAGGGTGTAGAAGATGATAAAATAAAACGAGAAAAAGTTTATTTTTCTCTTGTTTATGGCCTCTATTTGACATACCGTAACTGTGGCTACTAAATTCAATGGAGGATCATATATCCGCCAAATATTTATGACTTGACGTGCATGTAAACTTGTCGTTCTACTTCTCTCATTTAACCCTAACCCTAGAACAGTCTGTGCAAGTTCTTTCCATCCCCCATATTACGGGGAATACACAGTATCCTCCCAAAAAAAAATTAGTTGCAGACTTGCAATTTAGCTTTTTAGAAGAACATCATTGCTCAACAGACGTCCTATTATATCTACGCCCCACCCACCACTCTCAGGTCCATCCTTACTTATCAATGGATACTATACCAGAGTACACTTTCACCACCATAGATCTGTACAACTGGATTAGTTATCCATATAATAGTTAAGAAACGTAACACGGGGAGAACCTATCATCAGATAAATGATGAGAGAAATTGCTGAGCAATTCATGAAAAATCATGAATGTCGATATCTGACAGTGGTCTATGTTTGTCAACATATTTGAAGCAAAAAAAAAAACTACATTTGCCAACGCATGATGCTATGATACATGTGTAACGCGGGCAAGCAAACAATCGAATCATAGACCACCAGTACAACTCTCTCTCTATGTCTTAACAAAAACCTATGTAAACCTCACTTCTTTTTGCCAAAGATTCGAACTTTATTACGAGGCACTTCAGATTTCGTGGCAATCGGCGGAAAAGAAAGAAAAAAAAATACCTGCTTGACGACCCGGCGAGCAAGCTCCTCGGGCAGGACGAGCTGAGCGTCCCTCTCCACCACCCCTGCGGCATCGCCCTCATCGTCGCCGTGGTGATACTGGTGGCGGTGCTGGTGATGGTGATGCGGCTGGTGGTGGTAGTGATTGTGGGGCCCGCGGCGATGGGGATGGGATTGGTGCTGGGCGGCGGATCGGGGGGTAAACTCCGGGGCGGCGGCGTTGAGACGGGCAGCCGGCCCCGACGAGGAGGCGGAGGGGGAGGAGGAGGACTCCGAGACCTCGTCTTGCGCCATGGAGATTGGAGCGGATTGGGGAAGAGGGGTTTCGTCTCGCCTCAGCTTTGCCTTTGGCTTCCAGTAGAAGGGAAGCGGAGCGAGGAGGAAGCCGACACAGATACAAAAAGGCGGCCTCACTTTCCCAAACAAAGAAAAGGAGGCTCTTTGCTTAGGGTTTAAAGAGGAAGACCTACACGAGTTCAAATACGAGCACAAATCATCTCAAAACAAAACACAGGTTTTGGGTGCAATCCGTCCAATAGAGTTTCATATCAGGTATTTGTTTATGCTCACATATGATATATTTAAAATCTGATTAGTTATTATGATATGCTACTTTCGGAGAAGGAACACATTTTTGTGAGTTAGAATCAGGTAAGAACCTAAGAGCTGTTATCACCAGAATTTGACCGAGTTAGAGGTGGGCCGCGATCAAGATGGATTTGAAAAATATACATGGAAGAAATACGTGAATCGGCCTTACATGCAAAGTTTGGGCTAGTTTGCTCTTGTATCTGTAACATATTAGATTACGTGTCGGTTAGGAGTTAGAGTTTTACCCGTGCACGGTTAGGTGCACGCCCGAATTAGAAAGTCCCTTGGACTATAAATATGTATCTAGGGTTTATGAAATAAACAACAACCAACGTTCAACACAAACAAATCTCGGCACATCGCCAACTCCTTCGTCTCGAGGGTTTCTCCGGTAAGCACTATGCTGCCTAGATCGCATCTTGCGATCTAGGCAGCACAAGCCTACCCACGTTGTTCATGCGTTGCTCGTGCTTGAAGCCTTTTTGATGGCGAGCAACGTAGTTATCTTAGATGTGTTAGGGTTAGCATTGTTCTTCGTATCATATCTCGTCGTAGTGCAACCCTTACACATCTAGCCGCCCTTACACCTATCTCGGGTGTAGGGGCGGCACCCGCTTGATCATAGTTTAGTAGATCCGATCCGTTACGGTTGCTCCTTGTTCTTCAAGGATTAGTTTAACATCCGCAATAGTTAGGCCTTACAAAGGGTTGGAGGATCCGGCGGCGTGTAGGGTGTAATTTGCTAGCCCTAGACGAGGATGTTCGGGGATCAACCTCGTGTTGGTTTTTAGGCCCTGTCTAGGATCGGCTTACGATCACCGTACGCGAGCGCGAGGCCCAATCGTGAGTAGGATGATCCGATTATGCGGTGAAAACCCTAAATCGTCGTAGATCGCTTTAACTTTATCTTGATCAAGCGGGACCACCATATATTCGTGCACCTCGTACGAATCATGGGTGGATCGGCTCTTTGAGCCGATTCACGGAGATAACCTGAGAGCCGATCGGGGCTCGTATTTAACGTTTACGTGTATGCCATGCAGGAAACTAAGCGAGGCATCATCCAACACCTTCCCGACCGGGTATAGGTCGGGTGGCACGCCCTTGCGACAGGCATCGGACGTGTGACCGGAAGGCTTTGCGGGCCGTCGCTGCGAGGGACTGGGGCCAGCCGCAGCCCTAGTTGTTCCCGGCTCTACGGTGTTGCCAGTCGCTGCCCGCCGGTGGGTTTCTGACCGCAACACATTCTGGCACGCTCGGTGGGACAACCTTCGACATCCACCGCATCGCCATCTACATCCGAGATGGCGGAAAGCACTCCGGTCAAGTACGAGGATCGGCCGACGAGCTCAAGAAGAAGCATGACGAGATCAAGGCGGTCCTCGAAGCCGAACTCATCGGCTCTTTCCACGGAACCCGCTCCCATGGCGTCGGGTGGAAGGGGTTCTCACCGAAGGCGCACTCGATGGAGTGGACATGTCCGCTCCGTCGGAAGAACGCACCCGGTTCGCTGCGTCGGGAGATCAACTACATGGTGGCTCATTCGCTGCACCGCCACTCGAGAGCACTGGTGAACACTTTAGAGCGTGTCGCTCGCGCGTGATCCGGAAATCATGAGCCATCGGTATTCGCCGTCGGGACCAGCTGCGGGGACTTACAAAGGAGAGATGCCACTCCGGTCCCATCCACCGCTGCCGTTCGCATGGGCAGCACCGGAAGTGCCGAACTCATCGGCATACGTCGTCTACAAAATTGGTGGTGATCCTAGTGACTACCAATTCCTACCGAGGCGCCCAAGGAGATCCCGCACGGATACGCGTGCGCATATGTGCCGAGCTGCGGCACACAGGCACTCTCGAACCGGGCTGCAACGGCGGGGGCCTGCTGGAACGGCGGGAGGAACGTCGGGAGCGGATCTTGAGAAGCAAACGTGGCTAGCTAAGTACGCCACTCCGACAAACCTCCGAGCCCAGCTCCTGCGGTTGGCTCGGAGCTGGAAAAGCAAGCATGGCTGGTTAAGTATGCCACCCCGGCGAATCTTCAGGGTTCGACACCTTCAGCTATCACCGCGGATCAGATTTGTACAATCCTGAAAGATCAGTTCGGCATGATGCCGAAAAGGAAGACGTTCGGCTATACCAAGCCGTGCCCCAACGAGTACGAATTGATCCCGCTACCACCCAAATATCGGCTCCCGGACTTCACAAAGTTTAGTGGATCGGATGGTTCCAGCTCCATCGAGCATGTGAGCCGATATTTGGCACGGCTGGGCACGATCTCGGCGTCGGACGAGCTGCGTGTGAGGTTCTTCGCACGGTCCCTCACGGGATCGGCTTTCGGGTGGTACACATCGCTGCCACCGAACTCAATCCGGACTTGGAAGCGGTTGGAGGAGCGGTTCCATGAGCGGTATCACTCGGAGGCTTCGAGGGCTGGCATTGCCGATTTAGCACAAGTACGACGAGAGCGCGGGGAAACGGTGTCGGAATACATCCGGCGCTTCGGGACCGTGAGGAACCGATGCTATTCGGTTCACGTAAGTGAAAAAGAAGCGATCGATCAAGGACGTGGCCTCCCAAGCGAGACTACCCTTCATTGGCGCACATGGTGCGAAGGCGTCGGCATATGAACAGCGCCACCCGGATGTTTACCGGGACAAATTCAAGCGAGCGGTGGCCCTGGTTGAGGCGGACGAGGATGAAGGTGCTTGCGGGAGATCGAGAGGTAGCAGTGGCTGAATGGACTCGAGCGGCGAGGCCCCGTGTCCTGCAAATGGGTGAAGCCACAAGGCCCTCCAAAAGGGTTTGACTTCGATGTGACCAAAGCGAGCAGATTTTCGATCTCTTACTCACGGAGAAGCATATAAAGGTACCCGATGGCCACAAGATTCCTACGGTGCGGAGAGCTGAACGGAAAGCCATACGCAAGTGGCATAACACGTTCACCCACACCACTAACGGCCGAAGGGTGTGGCGTCGGCGAGATCCAAATGGCGATAGAAAATGGACGGCTAATTTTCAACCGGTACGCCATGAAGGTCGACACACACCCCTTCCCCGCCGTTAACATGGTGGAGTATACTTACCATGGAGGGTGCCGGCCAGGTTTTCTCGTGCAATGTCAACATGGTAGGGCTTGGGCACCACTGCTGGTAAGGACGGAGATGAGGGCAGGCTGCTCTCATATCAAAGACACGAGAGGAAGCCGCTCCACGCGATCGGCTCCGCCAAGACGGCAAGCGCTACGTCACGAGAGGGAGAAGTGAAGAACATAAGATATCAACGACCTCTCTGCGATCACCTCCTCAGCAAGTATGTGAGTCAGTATGACCAACGCCGGCGATACAGCGACGACGATGAAAAAGATCGTCTGGCTAGGGACGACAGGAGGCGTCGTCGGCATGATCACGACGAGGAGCGATACGAGCGCCACGCCAAGGAAAAGTCGAGGGAGCGAGACGACGAGGATAGGCACTGGGACTGCCCCTTCTTCGGACAACTGCTGGGATTCGGGAATGAGCCGATTGCCAACAATCGGCAACTGCCCAGAATGCAAACAGAAGAAGAAGGATGCAGCCAACGTATCTGTGTTCAAGCGTCTAGGGCCCCTCCCGCCTCGGAACAAGCATGCTGAGTCCGCTCGGGTGTAAGATCTCGAGGAACTAGAGGACGATGATGAAGAAGATAAGTATCATCGGCCAAGGTGGTGCCCTGATGGGCTCAGCCGTTCCCAAAAACGAAGGGTTCGGCGTACTGCGTGGGTTGGAAGAAGGCCGAAAGATTATACCTGCACACGTTGAGGAAGGCACGGCCTTATCCGGCCGCCAAGATTCGGCGAACCACGGACGAAGAAGGTCGGCCACAAAGAAAAGAGTGGCGCCCCAGGACAAAGAAAGCCGATGATGAAACATCGGCTGGCACAAACATGGTGTTCATCCTCCCGACGGAGTTTCTTGCTCGAGGATTAAACGATGCACTCAAGGTGGACGACGACGAGCGCATCGACGTGACAGAGGATGAAGTTAGGCTGGTCGTATCCACTGGCTAACCGTGTAGCTGGAGCAAATCAATGAGCAAACGTGGCGAGGCTGATCCTTGTGATCGGCCCCAAAAATTTATGGAGGGACATTACAAAACCTTCATCGAACAAGCAACGTAGAGGCCGATTCCAGCAATCGGCCAAAATTATCCTCACCATCCATTACGCACTGGGTTCAACATTTGATCCAACAGAGCCGATACCATCAAATCCCTTGAAAGAATCGGCTCGGGGGGGCACCCAGGTGGATAAAACACGAGGAAAGCATCGTACAAATGCCCAGCAGCCTAAGATATCCTTTGATGGTGGGTATTGAAATATGGGGGCCGATACATAAATCGGCCGTAAAAAATACAAAATTTTTTAAGCACAGCCGATGCAGCAGGCATCGACTTAAGGATATAAAGCCGATGCATGACCATCGACTCAAGAGGTATAATTGTTATAATCAGAGGATCAATGGAGCAGGAGATGGGCCACGAAGAGAGACTCTAATGGAAGAACTCCTCAATGGAGTGGTTTAATGGCTCAGATCCTCTCTTCGAGAGCAATGCCAAGAGCAGCATGGATATGAAGATCAGGCTAAGGGTGGGTTGTATCAGATCCACCGAAGGAAAGGAGCCGATCTGACCTGCAAAGACGAAGAAGTGGGCTGAAGAAGCTCGGGGGGCAGCTTACCCTGAAGGTTCTCTGCTCTGGGGAGCCGATTTTGTTGAAATCGGCTGGCTCTGCATGATAGTTCTCTCAGACATGATCTAGCCCAGGACCATTTGTCTGAATGGCGTGCCCTTGTCTCTGTTTCGCTTTGACTGAGACTCGGGGGCAGGCGGCACAGTGGATGCTCTGTTTTTGAAAGCCGATTGGGTGGCCATCGGCTAGTCCTGCGCCGCGATTTTCGTCAAGGGTAGTGATCCGGCGGAACTCAAATTCATTGTTCGAAAGGATGAAGGATAGTTCATGAAGACTTGATGCGCTGACACCGGCTTATTGATTTTTGACCAAGATTCCAGTCACCCCGTGGTCGAAGAGATGAAGGGCGGATTATGAGAGACCGATGCGTTGCCATCGGCTCGTCGAGAATCGGTTTAAAAGAAATCGGCAAAATCAAATTGGGGAAACTTCTTCATTAATAAACAGGATTTCTTACAAAGGAAGAGCCGATTGCTCAAAGAAGGAAGAACAAAAGAAGGGTCTATTGACCAATCTACTACTGCTAGGCCTACACTAGTAGATCCTAATCTACGGGCCATCACTGCCCTCGTCGTCATCCTCGGAACTCTCATCGGCACTGCTGCCGATGGGCTCCTCGTCGCTACTCCCGTAGCCCTCTATGGGAGCTTCATCCCCGTCTTCATCATCGCTGCTGTCGTCGTCCCACCACATGCGAAGGAGTTTCGCCGGCGGGTAGCCCTCGAGGGAGTCGTCGTCGTCGTCGTCCTCTTCCTCTTCCTCTTCTTCAGAGGTGGGGCAGCCGTCCCAGGGGAACCGGTCGTCCTCGCTTTCCGACTCCAGTTCCCCGTCGGCAAGGAACTGAAGATCTTCATCCCCGCCGGTCGGGGACTGGTCGTCTTCGGACCGGATGGAGGAGGCGTGGTCTTGCGGGTCCCATTCTTCCGGGGCGCGGATGTCCGGCGGCGTCTCGCGGGAGGAGGAGGACCCGTAGGAAAGCTCGGAGGAGGAGGAGGAGGAAGAAGACATGGTGGCACAGGAGGGTTTTTGGGTGCTAATGCGAGAAGGACGAAGGAGGAGCAAGCTGTTTAGAACGGTTAAATAAAAGGGATATGAGGGAGATTCAATGTCACAGCAGTTTCCGAGGAGATGATGCCCAACAGGAAAATTTTACGGCCACGTGGAGAAGTGGAATGGGCAAGACATCATGATGAAGGATTCTGCGGCGGTTTCTGCTCTGCCACGACATGACCCGACGAAAGAAAAGCGTAATGATTTTGGAAATGTCATTTCCAAAACCAGGGGGGCACGTGTTATCACCAGAATTTGACCGAGTCAGAGGTGGGCCGCGATCAAGATGGATTTGAAGAATATACATGGAAGAAATACGTGAATCGGCCTTACATGCAAAGTTTGGGCTAGTTTGCCCTTGTATCTGTAACATATTAGATTACGTGTCGGTTAGGAGTTAGAGTTTTACCCGTGCACGGTTAGGTGCACGCCCGAATTAGAAAGTCCCTTGGACTATAAATATGTATCTAGGGTGTATGAAATAAACAACAACCAACGTTCAACACAAACAAATCTCGGCGCATCGCCAACTCCTTCGTCTCGAGGGTTTCTCCGGTAAGCACTATGCTGCCTAGATCGCATCTTGCGATCTAGGCAGCACAAGCCTACCCACGTTGTTCATGCGTTGCTCGTCTCTGAAGCCTTTTTGATGGCGAGCAACGTAGTTATCTTAGATGCGTTAGGGTTAGCATTGTTCTTCGTATCATATGCTTGTCGTAGTGCAACCCTTACACATCTAGCCGCCCTTACACCTATCTCAGGTGTAGGGGCGGCACCCGCTTGATCATAGTTTAGTAGATCCGATCCGTTACGGTTGCTCCTTGTTCTTCAAGGATTAGTTTAACATCCGCAATAGTTAGGCCTTACAAAGGGTTGGAGGATCCGGCGGCGTGTAGGGTGTAATTTGCTAGCCCTAGACAGGATGTTCCGGGGATCAACCTCGTGTTGGTTTTTAGGCCCTGTCTAGGATCGGACTTACGATCACCGTACGCGAGCGCGAGGCCCAATCGTGAGTAGGATGATCCGATTATGCGGTGAAAACCCTAAATCGTCGTAGATCGCTTTAACTTTATCTTGATCAAGCGGGACCACCATATATTCGTGCACCTCGTACGAATCATGGGTGGATCGGCTCTTTGAGCCGATTCACGAGGATAACTTGAGAGCCGATCGAGGCTCGTATTTAACGTTTACGTGTATGCCATGCGAGGAAACTAAGCGAGGCATCATCCAACACCTTCTACGACCGGGTATAGGTCGGGTGGCACGCCCTTGCGACAGCATCGGACGTGTGACCAGAAGGCTTTGCGGGCCGTCGCTCTGAGGGACTGGGGCCAGCCGCAGCCCTAGTTGTTCCCGGCTCTACGGTGTTGCCAGTCGCTGCCCGCCGGTGGGTTTCTGACCGCAACAAGAGCATCTCCACTCGTTGGTGCTCCCCAGATCAAAATCTCGCGCTATTTAGCACTGAATGGATGAAACTTTCGGTATGGGAAGGACTAGTTTCCCAGTGGCGAGCCTAGTGCAACCCGGCGAAAAATTTGAAATGCGAACGAAATTTGGAAAAACACAACGAAATTAGGCTAAATTTGTACATTTAGGCGAGTTCAAAGTTTCTTCGTGGAATTAAAAAAAGCGTCTACATGTCGAAATGGCGATAGAACGCCGTGTAATCGCCAGCATCATCGTCGGAGCCGCCGTCGTCGTCCTTCGGTGGCGCGGCGTGCGGCTGTTGCCCTGGCATGGGCCCCAACACGTCGAGGCGGAGGCGACGACGCTCCCCCATCATAGTCGCTATCGTCGAGTACAACGATGCAGCGGGCACGTCGCCGTGCTGCCTCCTTGAGCAGGCACTGCTGGCGCTCCGCCTCCTCCTTCTCCCACTCCGCCTTCGACAGTGCGAGGGTCGCGTCAAAGCGGCATCTGGAGATCGGCGGGGGCGATGTCGTTCTTCGAGCACGCCAGCACCGCCTCAAGAATGGAGTCATCCTCGGAATATGACATAAAGTATGCATAAAACATGTAGATATCATCAATAAGTAAGGAAATATTCTCGGAAATCCTAGTAAGGAAATATTCTCGGAATTGGACGAAATCAACGCCCAGGGTTCTATTTTTGCACGAAGCTTCCAGAAGACCGAGGGATAGACGAAGTGGGGCCACGAGGTGGCGACACACCAGGGCGGCGCGGCCCAAGCCCTGGCCGCGCCGGCCTGTTGTGTGGGCCCCTCGTGACGCCCTTTGACCTGCCCTTCCGCCTACTTAAAGCCTCGTCGCGAAACCCCCGGTGCCGAGAGCCACGATACGGAAAACCTTGCGAGACGCCGCCGCCGCCAATCCCATCTCGGGGGATTACGGAGATCGCCTCCGGCACCACTGCCGGAGAGGGGAATCATCTCCCGGAGGACTCTTCACCGCCATGGTCGCCTCCGGAGTGATGAGTGAGTAGTTCACCCCTGGACTATGGGTCCATAGCGGTAGCTAGATGGTCGTCTTCTCCTCATGTGCTTCATTGTCGGATCTTGTGAGCTGCCTAACATGATCAAGATCATCTATCTCGTAATGCTATATGTTGTGTTTGTCGGGATCCGATGGATAGAGAATACTATGTTATTTTGATTATCAATCTATTACCTATGTGTTGTTTATGATCTTGCATGCTCTCCGTTATTAGTAGAGGCTGCGGCCAAGTTTTTACTCTTAACTCCAAGAGGGAGTATTTATGCTCGATAGTGGGTTCATGCCTCCATTAAATGCGGGACGGTGACGAGAAAGTTCTAAGGTTGTGGATGTGTTGTTGCCACTAGGGATAAAACATTGATGCTATGTCCGAGGATGTAGTTATTGATTACATTACGCACCATACTTAATGCAATTGTACGTTGTTTGCAACTTAATACTGGAAGGGGTTCGGATGATAACCTGAAGGTGGACTTTTTAGGCATAGATGCATGTCTGGATAGCGGTCTATGTACTTTGTCGTAATGCCCAATTAAATCTCACAATACTCATCATATCATGTATGTGCATGGTCATGCCCTCTCTATTTGTCAATTGCCCGATTGTAATTTGTTCACCCAACATGCTATTTATCTTATGGGAGAGACACCTCTAGTGAACTGTGGACCCCGGTCCTATTCTTTTACATCGAATACAATCTGCTGCTATTGTTCTTTACTGTTCTTTGCAAACAATCATCATCCACACTATACATCTAATCCTTTATTACAGCAAGCCGGTGAGATTGACAACCTCACTGTTACGTTGGGGCGAAGTACTTTGGTTGTGTTGTGCAGGTTTCACGTTGGCGCCGGAATCCCTGGTGTTGCGCCGCAGTACATTGATACGTCCAATTTGCATCACTATTTTATATCATAATTTGCTGTTATTCATTGATATATTTCATATTGGGACACAATACTTATGTTATTTCATCTATTTTGCATCTGTCATTCACTGCACGCATATAGCCTCCTCTCCTCGGTAGCCAGTCGTCTTCTTCCTGGCCTCAGCTCCTGGCGGCGCCAACGGAGTGCCTGCCTGCGGCGCACACATCTCGCGCCAACGCTGGAAAGGAGGGACCACGGTGGCCTCCGCTCCTGTCCGAGGATGACAAGTCCTTGACCGACGGAGAAGACGACCTCCAATTCCTCGTTGACGGGGAGGAGGAAGCGGAGAGCGAGGATGACCGCTTCTCCTGGGACGATTTCACCTCCTCTGACGAGGAGGAGGAGGAGGACGACACCTCCTCCGACGAATATCCACCGGCGAAGCGCTTCCGCGCCTGGTGGGACGACGACGACGATGACGACGAGGAGGACGAGGCTCCCGTAGAGGGCTACGAGAAGCCGGCGACGAGGAGCCCGCCGCCAGCCCGCGACCGGTGGCAGCGATGGCGGCGACGAGGGCAGCAACGGCCCGTAGATTAGGGACTACTAGCATAGGACTAGTAGTAGTAGTAATCGGCTTTTGTTCTTTCTTCCTTGAGCGATCGACTCTTCCCCGTAAAGCCCTTTTTATTAATGAAGAAAATATTTCTCAGCCGATTCTGCCTTCATACCAATTTTATCGATTGTCAACGCAAGTCAACACGCAAAGAACCGATAGCAGCGTATCGGTCTTTCACTATCAAACGCCCATAAGATGAAACTCAATTGCCAATTTAGATAGGTTCAAGCAAACATTCCTCAAATCCATCTAGAACTTGATACCTGATCATGATACTTTGTACCCCTAAAGTCGATGGCTGTGCATCGGCTGTTTTGTTCTCAAGTCGATGTCCGTGCATCGACTGTACTTAGCATCCTGTTGCAAACTTGATTTTTTTACTGGCCGATTTAAAATCGGCCCCCGTATCTCACTGCCCATCATCCCACATACTTGGGAAATACTTCTTGAGATGCTGGCCATTGACCGCCATCGGGAACTTCACACCATCCAACTGTCTCGAGCATGTATGCATTGCCCTTCGTAGACCTGGTCAACCTCGTACGCCCGTGCCAATTTGGAGACCATTTACCATACGCCTTGTCCTTAGTCCCCAACGGCAATACAGCTTCCCATACCAGATCACCAACGTGGAACTCCTTTGGCTTCACCTTTTTATTATACGCACGAGCTACCTTGGCCTTGTTCTCCTTAATTTTCTCAAGTGACCAAAGCCCGAGTTCTGTCAGATCCTCAACGCTATCACTCATCAGGGCTGCATACTCTTCAGTTGTCAAATCATTCTGAAACGTGACACGTCTCGACCCACCGTGATCTCCTGGTGGTAACACTGCTTCTTGTCCATAGACCGGATGTGCATGGCGAGGTCTTTACCGCTCCATGACATGACATGCGATAAGCCCACAAAGCCTCCCGATAATACCTCATGCCAACGCCTAGGGTACTCGTCGATCTTCCTCTTAATCAGCCTTGATGAGGCTTTTGCTGGACGCTTCAGCCCCTGCCCATTCGCCCGAGCTGTAGTATGGAGACGATCGGATCGCCTTAATCCCCATGTCATCGCAGTAACTTTCTGAATTCTTTAGAGATGAAGACCGAACCACCATCGGCCGTGGATAGTTTGGGGAATCCCAAACCTATGAATGACATGCTCTTTCACAAAGTTGATAACATCTTCTCGATTTGATCGATTTCATAGGGATCGGCTTCCACCCATTTAGTAAAATAATCTGTAATGGCCAAGATCCACTGTGGCCTTTGCTCGATGCAGGATGGATTTTGCCGATCATGTCCATGCCCCGCCCCGTGAATGGCCAAGGCTTGATGATGGGGTTCATTGCCGATGCTGGCACCATCCGAATGCTCCCAAACTTATGACATGCTTGGCACCCTTTACAGTAACTGAAACAGTCCTCAAGCATGGTGGGCCAATAAAACCCTGATCGCTCCGATCAACCACTTCATCTTATGAGCCGATTGATGAGTTCCACGGCGCCTTCATGTACTCATCTTAAGAGCCGATTTGCCTCTGCTGCTCCCAAACATTTGAGAAGTAACCCTTCCAAGGTCCTCGTAGGAACATGTCATCTCCAATAAGGACATACTTCATGGCTTTGTACCTTATCCGTTTAGGTGCCCCCGAGCCGGATCTTTCAAGTAATTGAAGATATCGGCTCTCCAATCATCTCGGCTCCATGAAATGTATCCCGGAGCGTCGCATCTTCTACTCGTCTCCTTATAGCCCGCGCCATCATGCGAGATCATTCGCTCCGATTCTGCGACCTCGGGACCTGATTGAAGTTTATGACCCGAACCGTGGCATGCCGCCTCGCGGCAATGCATCCATAACGGGAAGAGTGACTCCGCTCTCACACTTGTATTCGTCCGTGAGCTGGGAGATCACCAATCTTGAGTCTCCAAGAGTTCCACTCGCCCGCCTCGGCTTCAATTAGCAACTCCATCCCCTTACGTACCGCTTCATACTCGGCCAGCATTATTTGTGCAAGGGTAGATAGCCTGATGGAGAAGGTGTAGGTTGCCTCGAGGCGACACGAGTAGGATGCCTATGCAGGCAACCATCGCTCGCAAACCGATCCATCGAAGAACATGGCCCATGCACGCATAGACAAGCGTTGCTATATTAGTGTTGATTCGTTCAGCGATTAGATCGGCCAAGGCCTGTCCTTTGACTGCCTTTGCAGGTTGATACCGGAGATCCAATTCTGATAACACAAACATCCATTTACCGAGTCGGCCTTTCAACACAGGAGCCGACAGACGATGCTTGATGACGCTCCGGTTGCGGATGATGATTTCCTGCCGTCGAGAAAGATGTGGCGAAGCTTGGTGCGGGTAAAAAATAGGCAAGAGGCACAACTTCTCGATCTCCGGGTACCTCGCCTCTGCATCCACAACATCCTTCCTGTCGGCCGGTAGAAAAGCAGCTGCTTTCCATGCCGTCATATAGACGCGCACTACCCGCGCGGCCCGTGCCCGACTAACAATCACTCTCCAGCAATTGCAATGCTGGCAGGCGGAACCAGCACGGGCGGCTTCGTTAGATATTCTTTAATCTCATCAAGCCTTCATTGCTGCCCCCGGTGGCTTTCTGATCAGGTTTGGTACACACACCGGTCCATAAATGGCTCAATTCGTCTGCACAATGATTAGAGATGAACCTTCGACGAAATTGATTTTGCCGATGAGACTTTGGGTTCCTTCTTGGTCGTCGGTGGCTTCATCGTTCGCAACATAACACTCTTGACTTTTCGAGCCGATCTCAATTCC
>NC_061508.1:108922745-109032684 GCF_022539505.1 Lolium rigidum | reverse complement strand
ACATGACTGCAAAATACAATACAGCTTACTTTACTTACACCTTATTCGTAAAAAAGAAGAGGATCAACATCAACAGACTGGCTTATTTCTTCAATAACAATGCTGATCAACACCATGTCAGTGGGGCATGGAGGACGCCCACAACGTCTGTCACTGGTGCCGGCTGCGATAACAACAGGTTAAAAGTATGATATCAGGAGGACATTTGAGGTGACCAACTTACCTGGCAATTCCTGTGGGCGCAGAAACAAAATCAGACGCTCTCATCTTGTACTGCAAAGTTCCAACTGGCACGGAAGGAATTTTGCTATGTCGTGCGCGCTCTGGATGCCGGACACTCGTTCAGGCATTTTCACAAGCACCTGCCTGCATGGCTACAAGAGTGGAGAGAGGAGGAAAGGACCTGTGGGGAGTGACCGAGTGAGGGGCACATCCGGTGTGTGTGACGCCGCGGCGCGCTGCACCCACGGCGAGACGGAGCACGCCGGCGTGATGGTGGCCGTGGACGTGACGAGCATGTACCCATCGGCCGCGGCCGGCCGCGAGCGGCGGTTCGAAATGGTCGACCAGACATGAAAGACAAAGGAAACCTGGGCCTGTTAACCATCTACGTGAAGGCGACAAACAAGCACCTGTTTTTGTTTGAGGCCCAAAACCTGCTTAGACACCTTAACCCTTCTATTTTAGTCCCACCTCGCCAAACGATAGAGTTAGCGAGCAGCTTAAATACCCGGTTCCCAAGCAATGACCCACCGAGCTGAGTAGCGTTGGCTTGTAACCCGAGCGGGGGTGATTAAGGTGGTGTTTGGATGCCTAGCATGTCGCATTGGCCTGGGCCTGGTATGCACGATCTTGCGGCCCGCCCGTCCCAAGCTGCGTAGTGCGCCAGGGGGCTCGAGCGAAGGCTCTGGGCCTCACGGTTGCGTAATGCGGCGGGCACTGCGTGAGGCTGGTTTCACAGAGCAGCGAGTACCGCCCGCTTCCAGCGGTGGGAGGATAACGGGCCGCTGTGCTCCAGGCCCGCTCTGGCCCTTGCGACTGCCCTGGCAGACCATCATCTTTTTTTTAGTGTAGGTCCAGAAGTTTTTATTTTCTGGGCAGGTAGGTTATTTACTTTCCAACCATCGCACCGAGTCTTGAGGGTTTCCTTCGCTAGATGCAATTTCAGCAACGTCTTTGAGAGTTCGGTTCCTCTGATATGCGCAAACAAAAACAGGGTGTGCCAAGTAAAGTAGGCACGGCCTTCTATAGAAATATACAGCAAAGAAGAAACAAAGTAGAACCAGCAATATCCTGGCGACCCAAATGCGTTCTCGCGAAATGTCTGCATTTTGTTCTGACACTCGTCTTTTTCACATTTTGAACTGCCATTCACATTTCCTTCTCTCTAAAAGTTCAAGATGGGCAGGTGACATTCCGCATATGATATACTTCAACTGAATAAGCACAAGCAATCAAGCATACAAGTCCATCTGAAAGCACCCGGACAAGACCAACAAAAATTCAATTCAACAAAGCATGCAAACAATTCAGAGAGGATTCCTCCATGATTTTTTTTTTGAATGGTTCCTCCATAATTGCATGCACTTCCTATAAATCAAATCAACAAAGTTTTTATTTCTGAAAAAGTACATCATAAATTAGCGCAGCGCAGAAACGCCTCCACGGTCTTGATGCTCACACTGACAATTAAAAAGAGTATCATTGTACTAGACCGCTTTCTAGCGTAAATGGTATACCTCCAGACCATGCTTCTACCATGTAAGGGCATGTACAATAGTTTAGACCATAGCTGTCTGTAGTCTGTATCTATGTCATCTCTAGACAGAGCTAAAGACGGGTCTCCCAGTGGGCTATCTTTTAAATTGTCTACAGAACTGCACGTTTGTAGGAAAGTTTAAAACTGTAACCGTAGAACCATGGAAGAAGTTTACAGACAGACTCGGTACAATGGGAAAAGGCAGTCGGTAGCATCCGTATTTGCAGGGCTACAGACCGTCTGCAATCTTATCGACGGGTTTCTTCTCTCTCTTCCCTTTCTTTCCCCACGTCAGACTAAAATCCTAATTGGCACTTGTTATAGACAGCTGATTGTACATCATTGTACATGCCCTAAATCAGTAAATGGTATAACAAGGTGGATAACTGCTACAGAGCAGCGAGTACCGCCTGCCTCCAACCGTAGGAGGATAACGGGCCGCTGTGCTCCAGGCTCGCTCTGGCACATGCGCCTGCCCTCTCAAACCACCATTTTTTTCCCTTATCCAACACAACAGTTTTTATTTTGCCACCGGCTTAATAGGGTGTCAATGTGTCATGCTGAAAGTCTTATGCCTGTCAGTCAGAGGACAAAGCTTTTGTGTGGGACAGTGCTCCATCCATGAACATGAGTAAGTTGAACAATCATTCCCCCATAGAATCGTTAGCATCAAAAAATGATGTTGACTATGTTATAGAGAAATGGCATATGGTTGACCTTAGTAAATAAAGTCGTAACCGGCAGCAAGCTTCGACATTTAAACAAGCAGCCAGAAATTTACCAAAACAATTTGACCATTATGAGTTAAAAAAAAACTAGCTGGTGACTAGTTTAGATAATACTAGTAAAATTGTCCGTGCGTTGCAACGGGAAACACAAGGTAAACAATGTGTTGTGCGAGACTGGCATGTTCTACTTTGACAAATCTATCGTCTAACCTCTCGAGATCCTGGTTTGCGGACATTATGTGCCGGTGAAGCTGGTTTCTCCGAGGGTTGCTTGCATGTTGCAATACTCAATGACCTAAGTAGGGATTGCGTTTGGGAGCGTGACGTTGCAATCGTCCTTGATCATGCGGTGGATGCGACAGAGCCACTACCATGCGGTGGATGCGACAGAGTCGTTGCCTCGGGCGATCTCTTCTCGTCTACGACCTCGTCGGAGATACCACCACGTTAAAAATTAATGGTGTTTTTAACATGGACATGTTCCTGCTCCATGAATCACTATAAACAAACCAGTTCAGACATCTATGTACACCCTCCGATCCGAAAAAGGTGTCTGGTGGTTAGTAGATTTGCGTTTGTATAATTAAACCCTTCTAAAAATGATTAATGCAATGGCCTTGCTACTGTCTAGCGAAGAGGAGCACCCTTCTAAAGGTGTCTAGTTCAGATGGACTCCAGATCGGAGGCTTACCATGGAGGAGACCGGGTGGATCCCCGTCGCCGTCTAGGCACCAGTCTGCCATGTGACGGCGAGTAGCTGGGCTGCCACGGGGCGGCAAGTCCAAGAACGACACATCTCCTAGTGCGTGCAGGTGTGTGGCCGTCGCATCGTGGAGCCCCACCACCACGCGCGCGATGCAGCCAGGCGATCTCGACGGAGCGGCGCACGGGGATGCACGCACGCGCCGGTGAGCAAGCCCGGCACGACGGCGTGGTTCATGGGGGGGGCGCCACTGGCTCTGTTGTTAGGGTTGGGTGAGGATCGACGGAAGTGGTCCGCTTTGGTGGTTCTTCTGCGTGCGTTTCAGGATGGTTCGGTTGGGTGTAGTGCGGGTTGATTAAAATAGAAGCGCGGCGATTTTTTTTGTAAAATGTTATGCCCGATATTTTTTCCAGATCGAAGGGAGTAAAAAATATCCGAAAGAGGAAATTGTAGTTCCATTTACTACTTTCTTTCAAATTAGAATACAATTTGATAGGCCATTGGACGGCAACAGAGAAATAGTTCTGAATAAATCAAATCCCTTCGTTGTGTCAGAATAACAAAATACAAAAGCAAAAAATATATTTCTGGAGATATTGAAGTTGTGCATGACCCGACAACATATCTTATTGATAGCTTCTGAATTACATACTCCAGCATTTCACTATGTTTTCCCGTTAATCTCCATGAGGTCTCTCATTTGGTATTTTTCCTCCATCTCGTAAGCTAGCTAAATCTAAATGAAAGATCAATTGATGTACATGTGCAGCGAGGAAACAGTAAAACTCAGGATAATCTGCAGAATCGCAGCCGTCTTCGTTCTTGCACGAATTAGCACCGCAGGCCAGCCCTTTAGAGCATCTCCAGTCGCGTCCCCCAAACCGTCCCCCAAAGGGATTTGGGGCACGCCGGACAAAAAAAGCGTTCCAGCCGCGTCCCCCAAAGCCCTTTTTTGTCCGGCGCGCCCCCATTCGGTGTCCGGCGTCCCGAGCCCGTCCCCGTCCCACAGGGGACGCACCGGGCACGCCGGACACAACGAAATGAGAGGCGAGGAGGCGCGGGGCCGACCCGTCGCCGGCTCGGACGCTCAACCGCCACATACGTAGCGACGGTGCGGCTGACGGAAGCGGAACCGTCGCGATTGGCAAGCGCGCCGACGACGCGCCAACCCCGCCGGAATGGAGCGCCGACTCCTCGGAAGAGCAACCGCTGCTCTCTTCGACTTCGCGCCGCCGTTCATCCGCGCTCACTAAGACCCGTACGTACGCCGTACGCACGCCACCATTCATCCAAGCCTTCATCCGACACCTCCGGCGACGATGAGCTACATCTCCCGGCTCCCGTCCGACACCTCCGGGCCGAGGGAAAGCCCGTCGGGCCGGCGCCATTGGTGGGAGAGAGCCGGGGACGCCGAGCGGCCGGCGACGATTCCCCGCCGCCGCTTGACGGGGCAGGAGGAATGGCTGGGCTGGGAGGAGGAGGAAGAAGAGAGCGAGGCCGCGGCGGCGGCGGTGGCCCGTGCGAAGGCGAAGGCGGCCAAGGCGAAGGCTTCCAAGGCGAAGGCCGGCAAGGCCAAGGCCGCCAAGGCCAAGGCCAAGGCCAAGGCCAAGGCGAGGCGAAGGCCAAGGCGCAGCCGACGAGCACCGGCGACGACGACGCGTCGAGCGCCGACACCGCCTCTTCGGAAGAGGTGACGAGCGGAGAGCGCCACCGCGATGACGACGACGAGGCGGGGCCATCGGCCGAAGAAGAAGAAGTAGATAGTTTATATGTATTTAATTATATTTTTTCGAAGTTTTATATATAATTTGTTTATGTTCAACCGATTTGAATATTATTAAATAGTTTCTTTCAAGCTAAAAAAATACTTTAAATGTTTGGGGGCGGCGTTTGGGGGACGCGGTGCCGGTGGAGCGACGTCCCCCAAACGCGGCACGAACGAAACACGTCCCCCAAACGCTCGATCCGGCGCGGTTTGGGGGACGGTTTGGGGGACGCGGCTGGAGATGCTCTTACAACTGGTACGAGTCTTGGCTGACGAATTCCTGCCCATCTCCATGAGCTCCGTCATCAGTCAGTATTCACCTCCTGTACTGGCCATCAAGCGGCGGAAAACAACCCACAACGGCCAAGTCGACAGGCGATTTTTTCTCCACTACAGCGCGGGTGTAGGAGTGGCTGGAGAACTGCTTCACCGGCAGAAGATTCGGGGTCGAGGTCGCACATCCCGCCAAACTCAAGCACACGAACGGGGATGGGGATTTGGGGATGGGCGGCTTCCGACATTTGGGGGCGGCAGTTGCCGATCTTTGGCACCGACACGGAGGTCCTAAAGTTTGGAAGGATACGGTAGGGAGAGAAACAAAGGGGAAAACACAGAGGGAGGGCCGGGAGGCGACGGATCTGGCCGGCGCAAGAGAAGCGAGACTTGGAGTGCGACCCTCCCCCGCCCCGAAGCTCGCTCCCGCCGCCCCCCCCGAGGGCGACCGGGGCGCCCCACCCCTCCCCCAGCCCGCGCCCTCTCCCCCCACCTCTCCCCGCCGCCGCCGGCGGCGAGAGCCGCGCGGCAAAGCCCGCGCGGTGCCGGCGGCGGAGGATCTTCTCTTCCCCGCGCGAGGCGGCCCGACGGGGCGGTCCTCGACCCGGCGGCGGCGAAGTCCGCGACGTCGCTCCGTCTCGCTGCACCCGGCCGCGGCTCGTCGGTCGCGGCAGCGACACATCGACGAGCGCGACCCTGGACGCTCCCTCCCACTCGTCGGGCAGGTTCGCTGGGGCGGGTACGGCGGTGCGGCGCGGTGGCCCCTGGCCGCGCGGCTCGCCGCGCCCGCCGCTAGCCGCTTCCGCGGTGCGGCGCCTCGTGCATCGGCCGGCCGCCGGTCGGGCCGCCGGGCGGCTAGGGCTTGGCCGGATCCGGGCTTGTGGGCCCGGATCTGAGGCCTCGCCGTGGCTCGGCCGCTTGTCGGGTGGCCGAGGACCGGACCGGCGGCGCCGGTTTTGGCGATCTGCCCGCTCGGGCTTGTCGGAGCTCAGTGAGCTTCCGGCGGTGGGCGCCGTTGGGGTGACGTCCCGCCATTTTGGAGTCGCCGCGGGCGACGTCCTTGCTAGCTATCCGGGATGTGGTCCCCGGGCTGGCTCAGCACTACGCGCCTACTCCGCCGGCTGCGGTATTTTTCTCCCTCCGACCACTTTGGTCGTGCTCGTGCGTGTGTGCTCGCGCACCGGGGATGGTGGACATCGTGGTGCCGCCAATCTAGGGTCTTGGACGCCTAGATCCGGGTCCGGCCGAAACCTCCGCCAGCCCGAAGACGTGTTTCCTGCGGATGAGTCGAGTTGGGGCTAGCTCATAATGTGACTTAGGTCGGAGGCGCGGCGGTGATCTCCGCCTTGTCCGCTCTACGTCCTCGCGACGGCGTCCGGATTTTCGATCTAGGTTTGGACCTCGGCGAAAGCAGCGCATGGCTCTGGCTCCGTGCCGGCGACGGCGTCACCTCGCGGGTGTCGTTCCCTTGTTGAAGGCGTCCCGATGATGGCCCTCCTGTTCGAAATGATGGACTCCATCACCCGCTTCAATCTGCTCCTCTTGGAGGCCTCGCTCGTGTAAGCCTCTCTAGTAGTGTCTCGTGGAGCACCGTGTGACCTCTCGCTGGTGTCGCAGCCCTCCCATAACGTCGGCCTGGCTGCTTTTACACGGTTTGCTACGGTAGCTAATTTCCTTCCTAGCGCCTTGGGGGGCTTTGCTAGGTCGGCGTCTGGTCGTAGCTCCTGCCAGTGTGCCTATCCCAATGCCAGGGGATGATGTTGTGTGTTCGGTCTGGACCTAGCCCGAGCTCCATGGGTGGTGGTTCTCGGGTCTGGGTGAAAACCTTGCGGTGTCCTCTCTGCCGGCGACGATGACGCATTCTTGCGCCATTCACCTTCTTGGAGGCGTCGCCGCAAGACCCTCCCTCCTTTGGTTCCTCAAGTTCTCGCTAGGTGGACGGCCCGTCGTTGAGTTCCCCCTTGAGTTGCGGCTTTGGTGCGGTGGAGGTTTGTTGGCGTGGACTCGGTTGTGATCGCTCCGGTGCAACGGAAGACAAGGCTCCCTCTTCATGGATCAAATGGCGCTTCGGCTTGCTTTTCCGTGTTGTCTTTTGTTGTGGTTTGGGTTGTGCGCTTGGCGCGGGTGTGTTGTAACTCTTGGTGTAACTCCTAGCCGGTTGATGGCTTCGTTAATTCAAAGCCGGGCTCACTTCGAGCCTTCCGTCTAAAAAAGAGAAGCGAGACTTGGGAGGAAGATGGCGTCGGTGCCCGCGTTAGGTGGTGATGTACAGGCCGGGACGAACCGTTTTTCCTCTTGACTAAGCGGTGGCATTCTCTGTAAATTCGACTGAAAATTTAGGGTACATTAAAAACGGACGAAAATTCTGGGGAGAAACCTTACTTCCTTTATTAGTAGGTATAGATAAGCGGTGGCATTCTCTGTAAATTCGACTGAAAATTTAGGGTACATTAAAAACGGACGAAAATTCTGGGGAGAAACCTTACTTCCTTTATTAGTAGGTATAGATGTAATCTTGTAATATCATATCAGAACCTTCAGTAACAATAAAATTTTAGAGGATAGAGTCCTAATGCACAGGGGCAAATGACTAAACAAAAGTTCCAGAACAGGAAAGCGTCACAGTGGTTAGAAAAATGTAAATGCCGCACAACTGCCCTAGCGGTCGAAACAAGAAGAGAAATGGAATATGTGAAAAACGATGAATAGGCCCCTGAAGTGTACTGAATAAAAAGTAGGTGAAGATAAAATTGAATATACATAAAGCCTCTTTCTGAAAGAATAAACAAATACACAGAAAACCATGCATCCCTATATAGAAATGGAGGTTTGCAGTGAAAAGCAGTACTGGAAGAGGGGAGGAGGCTCCTCGTCAGGCCTACGGCGCAACCACCTCGTCAGCATCAGAGTTAGAGTCAGCGGTCAGCACACGCTGGGAGGAGCCTCTTCAGAAACTTTTTCATGCTCGATTCTGTTTCTTCGTGCTGGAACTCTGGTGCTTGAATGCATTTGATCGCAATCGGCTCCGGCCAGACTGCCGCCGCCGCCGCCGGATTCGCGGTCCAGCTGCGCTTTGGAGGGCAGGCCCTCCTTCCGCTCGTTCCTGCTGCCAAGCGGCAACATGGGCTCTGAGCCGGGTAATCCCTCAAGGAGGCCGATGGAGGAGTTCAGCTCCTCCACCAGCACACCGGCGATGGAGGCCGCGGCCTACGAGATGCGCCGCACGCATCTGACCATCATCATCTCCGACTCCAAGACCAACATCAGCACGGGCTCGGTCGCCAAGGCCATCCGGGACGAGCTCGGCTTTCCCTGGACAGACATCCACGTCTCCGCCACCTTCCCCGACGACTTCCTTGTCGGCTTCAAGGAGCCTTGGCAATGCGACTTGGCGTTCGAGCGACGCTCCATCCCGCTTCGCCGAGGCAGCATGGTGTTCAAGTCCTGGTCGCCGACGGCGCGCGGCAGGCCGGAGACCTGGCGGTTCTACTGTCGTGTGGTCCTGGAGTGCGCGCCCCTCAACGCTTGGGACGACTGGGACACCGTCAGGGCCATCATTGGCGGCGCCTGCAAGCTTGACAACATCGAGCGCCGCTCGGTGACGCGCGACAACACGGCGGGCCTGTTCGCCTGGGTCTGGACGATGGACCCGGACAACATCCCCAGGGTCAAGTCCCACTCCATCCTGGGGCGGCTACCCGCGCGAAGATCGGGCCTCCCGGAGGGGGCTCCATCGGACGAGGGCGTTGACAGCACGCGCTTCCGCATCCTTGTCCATCTGGACACTGTCAAGGATTACCGCCCGATCCTGGATGGGGATGGACGGCGCCGGCGCGACATCGACTTCCCGGCCGTCTTCCACAAGGAGTGGCAATGGGGTGAGCCGGACGGCGCAACCCTGCCTAGGGTCAGGCCAGCACGGAACCGTTTGGGGCCCTCCAACCACCACAACCCAGAGGATGATGACGATGATCATCGGCACGACCGGCCGGGGGGCAGTGACGGGCGTAGGTGTGCCAGCCGCGGGATTGGCCACGGCATTGAAGGGCGCGACTCCAGGGCCAACGGAGGTGGCCACCGGCGCGATCATGGACGGCAGCAACAGCGCCATGATCGTCGCCCTAGCCGTTCTCCTGATCGCCGGCGCCATGACAAGGATGCTGGCCACGAAGGCTCGCGGCGCCGCTCCAAGAGTCCACGCCGCGACTTCGGCGACCTCGAGCGTGAAGACAAGATCAGGGCGCCCGTGCTCACGGCGGCGCCTCTCCTGGTGTCCGCAGCAGGCGGGGCACAGCTGCCTGATGAGGATATGCGTCGGCGGAGCCGGTCCTCTACCCCCGTTGGCTCGGCGGCTATGGGGATGACGCCGTCACCCCGCCACCCTCTTAGCCCTGGCAGCCCTATGCAGCTTTCGCCACCGCCATGTTTCCACCCGGGCCCACGCGGCCGTGACGACGGGCATGCCCCACTCTCCGTCGTGGGGCTGCCGCCTATCGACGACCACTCCACGCAGCCTCTAGCCTCTCCGCCCATTCCTTGGGAGCTGATGCCGGCCGCGGAAGTTCCTTTGGCAAGCGCCTATGCAGACAGTTGGTCCGTCAACATCGTCCATGAGGAAGGCGAGGGGAGTCAGCTGCAGCCTCTCAACCAACGACCACGCGCTTCGAGGTTGATGCTCGGAGCACCTTCTTCGGCGAACACTCCGCCGAGCACGTGCCAACGCCGCAGGCCATTCAAGCTTGGAATGGGGCCTGGCTGAACGGGCCAGAGGCCCCCTTCGACTGGGAAGCTGCGGCGACCGAAGCTGGGATCCAACAAGGCCAGAAGGCGCTTGGAGAGCGCCTCTTTGGACCGGGCAACGCACAGACGCTGCCGGAAGGCGGCGAAGGGGCGGCAACAGTGATAGAAGAAGAGAAGACGGTGTATGAGGTGGAAGATTTCAGCTCCCTCATCCACCACAATGCGACGGGCTGGCAACTACAAGACATCTTTGCGACGCCTCCACTACGACAGCCTTCACCACCGGCATCATCCGATGACATTGACGATGAGCAGCTCTTTCATGTCACAGCCAAGTCCAATGCCCTGCAAGCGCTGCGAGACGCTAACCTCCTAGCACAAAACCAGCTCGATGAAGTAACAACCAAGGTGGCTGACCTCCAGGTTGATTCCAAGACTTCGCTTCTCACTAGGCTCATGGGCAAGATCTCCCTCCCTCGCTCGGTCTTCCTCCAGCCGGAGCAGCCCTCAAGAAGAAGCTCGCCTCCAAGAAGCTTTTCCCTCCACCTCCTCATCTAGGAGGAGTGAAAGGCCGGCCACCAAAGCCTCCACCATGACGCTCGCTCGCAAAGCCCGTGCAAGCGCCCGCAAGCAGCCTTGGTCCGATCAGCCGCGAAGAGGACTTCAGCGAAGACGTCCCGCAGCCAGTACTTGCAGCTCTTCCAGCAGCTCTCTCGTCCGAGCAAGGCACGTCCGGGCCTCGGCGGACCTTGCTGAGGTCTCCAGCGAGCCCGCTTTCCGTCTTCCCGAAGGAGATCCGTGCGCCTCGCTCAAGGAGGCGCCTTACACGGACCGATCAAGTCCGCCCGCTCTCGTCGTTACGTCCTCGATGTATCACAACATCTCGCATCTGCATGTACCATGCCGCCGCCCGTAGCTGGCATGGCTGTCCGTTTATTTCGCAAACGCCGTAGTCATCATGTGTGCTCGCCGACGAAGATGTTCTCGTGCCTTTACCGTAGCCGCACAGGCCCTACGTCAAGCTTGTTGTGCTCCGGCACACATATTGGTCGTCCTTAAGTCTCCATGTTATCAAACCTTAACCTCGCTTAGCCGGAATGTGAGAGGTCTCAACGATCGTGCAAGGCGATCGCCGTTCGAGACCTTGTCGTTAATTCAAAGTGTTCCATCCTTTGCATCCAAGAGTCCAAGTCGGCTCTTTTTGATGATGACATTAGAGTAGATCTTGTTGGGCGTACGCTGGCCGGCTCGGCCTACCGCTCCCGCCGATGGGACAAGAGGTGGTGTGATAATGCTTTGGCGTACCGACCTTCTTACCGCTACATCAGTCAGTGTGGCAACCTTCTCCATCACGGTCAAATTCTGCAACCCAGTAAACAACCTTTCCTGGACCCTAACCACAGTTTACGGCCCCTCCGATGATGAGCGCAAACGTGCTTTCCTCGATGAACTGATTTCTATCTACTCAAATGTAACTGGGCCTTGGGTAGTCGTTGGTGATTTCAACCTCATCCTTCATGACCAAGACAAGAACAAACCGCGGGTAAATAGGAGTTGGATGAGAAGATTCAGGGATGCCCTGGACCGGAGTTACCTCAAAGAAATCAAATTAGTGGGTCGACGCTTCACTTGGAGCAACGAGCAAGATGATCCTACCTTAGTCGACTTGACCGTGCTTTCTCGTAACTCGATTGGGAGGATTTGTTCCCAGCCTGCTAAATTGCCGCCCCAATCCTCTTCGATGTCCGACCACCGTCCGCTCTCGCTCGTCCAAGACCTGGTCACTCGCTGCCCACCAAGGTTTCGTTTTGAGAGCTACTGGCCGTTGCTTCAAGGCTATAGTCAGGTGGTGCAATCCTCCTGGGATGAACCTTGCTCTCTCACCAATAGCTTTGCAATCCTGGACTGCAAGCTCAAACGACTTGCTAAGCACCTAAAAGTTTGGGCCAAGAACTATGTAGGGGACATTAAAAAACAACTTCTGCTGGGCCAAGAGATCATCCTTAGGCTTGACTCTGCTCAAGAAACAAGACAACTTTCGGTTAGGGAAAGGGAGCTCCGGACGACGCTGAAATCCAGAGTGGTCGGTCTTTCCGTGCTCAACAGGATCAAAGCCAGGCAACGGGCAAGGATACAGTGGTTAAGATTGGGGGATGCAAATACCAAGTTCTTTCATTTGAGAGCGGCAAAGAGGAAAATAAAGAACAGAATTCACGCGATCCAATCTGATCTTCAGGCACATGAGCAACATCATTGGCTCGAGCGTGCCGTGTTCACAACGCTTTGATTGGCAAAAGCTGAATCTGCCCAAGCCAGATCTGTCTGATATGGATGCTCCTTTCACTGAAGAGGAGGTCCGCAAAGCTATCTTTGATTCGGCCGCTGACAAAGCACCTGGGCCAGACGGTTTCTCCATTGGCTTCTTCAGAACAGCATGGAGCTTCAACAAGCACGACCTCATGTCTGCGGTCAACAAATTCTTTGATCTTAACGACCCATCCTTCCACTGCCTCAACTCCGCTCTCTTTGTTATGCTTCCAAAGAATGATCAACCGACCCTTGTGACACACTATAGGCCGATTAGCCTCATACACTCCTTCGCTAAGCTGATATCCAAGATACTGTCAAATCCGTCTACAGCCGCACCTTGATGAGCTTATCTCTCCGTGTCAAAGTGCCTTCATCACAGGACGAAGCATCCAGGACAACTTCCTTTATGTCCAAAACCTGGCAAAGCACCTCCATAAAAGCAAGACCCCGCTTCTGCTCCTCAAGCTTGACATTGCCAAAGCTTTTGACACCGTCTCTTGGCGATATCTTCCGGATATGCTGCGCGCCGTGGGGTTCCCACCAAGGTTTCGAGACCGGATTGCCCTCGCTCTTCGGATCAACGATCTTCACAAGTTCTCATCAATGGTGTACCGAGCGGGAAAATTGCCCACTGCAGGGGTTTAAGGCAAGGAGACTCCCTTTCACCTTTCCTCTTCGACCCGGCCATGGAACCACTTCACCGATCGCTTGAGATCGCCACCGATGACGGCTTGCTCTCCAAGATAAAGGGGAAACGGTGCTCTTTCGGGGCCTCCTTATATGCGGATGATGTGGCACTGTTCATCAACCCCACTCGAGCGGACATTCTAGGGACTCGCACAAGGTCTTGGAAGCCTTTGGGGGTGCAAACTGGTTTAATCACCAATCTAACCAAAAGCTCGGCCACCCCTATTCGTCGCAACAACATCGATCTCCATGTCCTACTCAATGGCATGGATGTACCGGTGGTGCAATTCCCTTGCATCTACCTTGGTATGCCGCTCTCCATCAAGAAGTTGACCAAGTCCGACCGGCGATGCTTCTGGACAAAGTGGACCGCTACCTTGCTACTTGGAAAGCAAGGTTAATGAGTAAAGCTGGACGTTTGGAGATGCTCAACTCTGTCCTTACCTCTCTAGCCGTGTACTTGATGACAATCAATGACATGCCACCTTGGGTGCGAACAGAATTCGACAGACGTAGAAGAGCTTGGCTCTGGGCTGGGGAAGCTACTTGCAGTGGCGGCAAATGCAGAGTTAACTGGCGACAGGTTTGCAAGCCAAAAGCTTTGGGTGGGCTTGGGGTTCACTGCATTAAAGCCTTCGGTACCGCCTTGAGGTTACGTTGGTTATGGCACAAATGGAAGAACCCATCACCGCCTTGGGCGCACATGCCCATTCACGCAAGCAAAAACGAGAGGGAGCTTTTTTCTGCCGCAACTAAAATCACCATTGGGAATGGAAAAACTGCCACCTTCCGGAGCGGATAGATGGCTCAAAGACCAAGCACCTTGCTCCATCGCACTCGACATCTTCAAGATCTCCGTCCGAAAAAACAGAACCGTTCATGAAGCATTACAAAACAACAAATGGTCGCAGGACCTGCGTTTTCAACTCTCCATTGACCATCTTCCGCAGACTTCTTTGCCTTGCCGAGCTTCTAGAGGAGGTGACTTTATCCGACGAATCGGATGACATCTCTTGGCGGTTTGATACGAAGGGATCCTATACTCGCTCTGGATCCGCATACAAGATTCGGCTTCCTAGGATCGACAAACACAAACTTCAAAAAGGTCGTTTGGTCGGGCTGGGCACCGCCTAGGTGCAAATTCTTCATTTGGACTCTAATGCTAAACAAAGTGCTAACCGCGGATGCTCTGCTGCGACGGCATTGGGAGAATAGTACTTCGCCCACTTTGCCGCGAAATTTGGAAACCCCAACTCACCTTTTCACCGAGTGCACCTATACCATCGAGATTTGGACAATAATGGCGGCACGTCTAAATTTGAATGCTATTCAACCATGCAAATGGATAGGCAAAGACATGACAATACAAGAGTGGTTCACAACCATTGTGGGTAAACATCCCAAAAGCGAAAGAAAGGAGATTTTCCCTGCAGCAAACTTGATCTGTTGGGAACTTTGGAAGGAACGAAATAGAAGAATCTTCGACAAAAAAGAGCAGGATGTGGCCGGATTGATTGGCAAGATTATGGACGAGGCCAGGGCATGGAAGCAAGCCGGAGCTCCAATCCCTCTTGTTGACCAGGCCAGTGGAGCCCCTTTTGATCCGGGTTAAGGTGTTTCGCCCCTTTGTTTTCTCCTTTTTTCTCTTCTCTTCGCTTTTTGCTCTTCGTATCCGTGCTTTTCGGGCCGGGTCACCCTTTTGTATGCTTTGCCTTCTATTGCAATGATAACAACAGCTCTCCTGCTGACATTCAAAAAAAAATAGAGGAGAGCAAGTGGAAATACTCCCCACCTTCTCTGCAACGCCTTTGCAACTCGGGGCAGCCAGTTATCATCAGGGATCTGATGGCTGGGGGCCACTGGACGGGACCCAGCTGGAATTTCTCTCCACCGGGGCCTTGAATCTGCAACCGCTCAAGGGACGCAAGGTGATTCATACTATCTGGTAGAGCTTTCAGGTCATACCAGCGATCCACATAGAGAACTGTCAGCTTCGTTAGATCTCCAAGGTTTGAAGGTAGTGCCACAAGATTTTTGCACTGGCTAATCTTCAATTCCTCAAGGGACGCGGCCAACTTGGGAAGCTCCAGTAAACTGTGACATCGGCAAATATGTAACTTCTCCAGATGGGGCAGCGGCAGGGTCTCCTCAGAAGATGAACCCCTCCCTTCCAGGTTGGTACACAAAGAAATATGCAGAAAGCTGAGGCGAACCAAGCTCTGGAACTCCTCCATTGGCCAACGGACAAGGTTGCTGCATTGTTGAAGCCACAATTCTTCCACAGAGGCAAAGCATTTCCAAAGCCTAAGTTGCGATTTTGACAGTCCCACTGTTGTGATGAAGCAGTTGGGACCACGAAGCTTCAAAACCCGAAGGGTTTCCGCATGTTTTCGGGTTTGCTGATCCTCAGGAGGCAGCATCATCATGTTTGCGAGGGACCAAACCGTTAAACTGACAAGACATGGCCAAAATCCCAAAGGCATGTTTGTAGACATAGTACCTTCTCCATCGCACTGGAGTCACACAATGCCAATGCTGCTAGATGTGCGAGTGAACTCACTGGAAGACTGCAACAATTTGTTATGTTCAGGTCTTTTAGAACGGGGCTGTCTGGGATACTCGCAAGTTTTGGGTGATCCTTCATTTTTAACAATTCAAGCACTGGGAACAGTACCAGCCTGTTAGGATCAGTTAAACTGGTTTCTACCCATACCTCCAAGTTTGGCAACTTATGTAAGGTCATTTCCTTTAACATTGGGAAAATTTGAACAGGGTACTGTATCCTTCACCTTCCATATGAAGACTGTTACATAATGTGGTCAGGCTACCCATGTCATAAAGAAACAAATTCTCAAGAGAAGTTGACATTCATACTAAAGGTATATTCTCACATCTTGGACAGTTGGACATTTTTAACTTTCTTAGACACTGAATCATCCCAGGCTCTCTCATCCAGTGTGATATTTCGAGGCCACCATATCCATGTACCGCCAGAATTTGGAGTTTACTATGAGGTGTAAGAGACTCCAACACTTGCTCCTCATTACATGCCTCATCTTCAGGCATGTCATATTTTCTGCGGCCCCAATGCATCAACAGTTCAACTATATTCAGCTTTTGGTGGAGATTGGCTTTTTTCACATCATTTCCACTATTTATTTTTCTCAAATTGCACAGTTCCAACCTCTTTCCAAGGCGGTGCAGATCTTCGAGCTCATCAATGCCACGGCCAACTTCAGTCTCCACAACAAAATTTGATAGTGTACGAAGATTGCTCAGTAGCTTAATATTTGGAGGCATCCGTTCCAAACTACCACATCCAAAAAGATAAAGGTGAACCAGCTTCCTCATAGTACTCATATCTTCTGGTAAGTGTTGTAGGATCGAGCAATCATTGAGCCTCAAACATTGCAAGTTATACAGCGCACATATTGAATCTGGCAATCTGACAATGCCAGACCTGGAAAGGTCAAGATACCTTAAATGTTTTCCATTTATGACCTGGTTATGGATAATAGAAGAATTGTAGCAATGCAACACTCTTAACGATGCCAGTCTTAACTCCTTAAGATTCTTGGGTAATATTAATGGCTCTAAAAAGGTGCGGAGATATACAGTGTCTTTCAACACACCATTGTTTTGCTCCTCTTCATCATACTTTAAAGTTGTCACGTGACGAGCATGTTTGACCGATCCTTTCTGCTGAATCAGTTCTTCTACAGTTGCACATTCGTCCGTAACATGTTTTGTGAGGTCATGCATTAAATCATGCATTTTACATCCGATTGCGTCATAGCTTGTGTCGTTACCATTGCAATACCATTTCTTCATTTCCAATTCTTGGAAGAAGGATCTACAAACCAAATCACAGAAAATGGATTCTCCCTTCTGTGTCAACTTTGTTGTGTCATCGTCCTGAATAAAACCATTTGCCATCCAAAGTTGGATCAATAGATCCTTCTCCATCTCATAGCCCTTCGGAAAAAGTGCGCAGAAGGCAAAACATTGTTTCATTTCAGATGACAAGTGTTTATAGCTTACTTTTAGTATGGACATAATTTCATCTTTGCCTTGGACACTATCCCCGATGTTGCTTTCTTCAATTGCCTCCCATTCATGCAGTTGTTGTTTTGAACTCATCAAACCCCCCATTATCTTCAGAGCAAGAGGCAGTCCCCTACATTTCTGGGCAATACATCTACCGATGGTTACCAATTCCGTTTGCTCCTCTACACAATTACTAAATGCTTTTTTTGAGAACAGTTCCCGTGAGTCATCATCACTCAGGCACGATAGCTTATGAGGTCCTAGTGTGCCCATTATGGACGCCACTCGCTTGCTTCGACATGTGACAACTATGACACTTCCCAGCCCACCAACAGAACATAGCAGTGGCTTTAGCTATCCTCCCACTTTCTGTCATCTTCATTCCACACATCATCAAGAACAAGCAGATACCTTTTCTTACCAATGACTTCCTGAAGACGCACTCGCAACAGCTCAATGGTTTCTGGCAAATTGCATGCTCCTTTGGTAGCCAATTCAATGACCGATTTCACAAGAGAACAAGCTTCGAAGTTTTCTGAAACACAGTGCCACATGTTCAACTGGCAATGTTGCTGGACCCTGTGGTCATTGTACACCATCTTGGCAAAGTCTTGCCCAAACCTCCCATCCCAAAGATTGGCAGAACCTGAACCTTCTGATTATCTTGCTGGTCAAGCAAAAGCTTCACCACCAACTCCCTGTCGGCGTCCCTGCCAAAGATCTCTGCATATTCACTCAGTGCTGCGTGTGTCTGCCGACAAGGAACCTGTGGCTGCTCCACACTGTTCAGGAGGCCAAACGTGTTCATCTCTTCGACAAGTTCATTGATCTTCTTAAGGACGTTTCTCAGCTTCCTGCTCATGGTAAGACGGAAGAGAAGCGGGCTGTCCGATGTGAAGTGGATAAGTACCTTGCGTGTCTTGGACACGCCGATCTTGGCCTGGGAGCGCAGAGCCTCATACTGGAAGTCGTCTAGGACATCATCAGCCTCATAGGTGACGGTCCTGAAGTCCATCATCCACCTCTCGACGTACTGGTTGGTCTCGCTCTTCACCTCGGCGTCGGTCAGCTTGAACTGGACGGCCAGCAACTGGCGCTCCAGCTTGCAGCCGTCACCGTCAACGCCACACATGCGGGTCACGGTCTGGATGAGCGCGCTCGCAGCCTTGCTGGCCACGCTTCGCACCATAGGGAGAGCAGCAATTCTGCCATCTTGATGTAACCGAGTCTCAGTTGTGAGCACAAAGAGATTGATGTATTCCAGTACAGATTAGGTGAAGACTTGCTGGCAATAATACAGGCAAAAGAGCTAAATATTAGGTGAAGATGGGTCCAGCAGGGAAGGTAAGGTTAGGTAGTATACTGACACTTACCCTGAGAATAAATTTAGTGCTCCCTCTGATTTATAATAAGTGTCAGGGATTTAGTTCGGAGGGAGTAGACAAAATCTTCCATTTATTTACTTCCCAGCCATCGCATCACTCTTGAGGAAAAGTTTAGTGTTCCCTCTGATCTATAATAAGTGCCGGGTATTTAGTTCGGAGGAAGAGTAAACAAAATCTTCCATTTATTTACTTCCCAACCATCGCATCGACTCTTGAGGAAAATTTTAGTGCTCCCTCCGATCTATAATAAGTGTCGGGAATTTAGTTTCAGCATAATCGAGTTCCTTCACTAGATGCAATTTCAGCAATGGTCTCAAAAAGTTGTTCATATGCATCAAGAAAAACATAAGGTGTCAAGTAAAATAGGCAGCCTTTCACAGGAAAATATACCACAAAGAAAAATGGAACCGGCAATATCTTGGCTGCTGGAGATTTGCGAATTAATCAGAAGGAGTAACTTGTATCAAATGATAATAGAGGTGTTCTATAAAATGCCTGATGTTGTTCCATCACTTGTATTTTTGAGTGACTAGCGGTTCATAGTAGACTACTGCTTGAACCGCCATTTACATTTCTTTCTCCGTATGAATTCAAGATGGTCAAAGAAAAACTTTGCAGATATGTACTTAACTGAATAAGTACAGGCATACAGGTCCATTCTGGCATCAAAGTTCCTATCAACCAAATCAATATTGGATTTTATTCCCCCAAAAAATACATAACAAATTGGCACAGCACAGAAACACCTCCGTGCTCTCATCAGCAATTCAAAAGAGTACGTTTCCCAGTGTAAAGGGTATACCTGAGTCTGGAACTCTGTTTCTACCATGTAAATGAAGGCAACACATGAGATGGGTATGAGCTATGTTTGCAACACAATGCGCTGACGGCATCATCTCCAGCAGTTTCTCCAAATTCGTTGAGTCCAAGTTCAGCCGCATGGATCCCTGCGGTGACGAACGCAGATGCCATTCCTGCTCCGTTAGCGCCTTTGATGTCGTGATGCAGCGAATCCCCAACGGTGATACATTCGTGGGCTTCAACACCTGCTACGGACATTGCTGATGTATAGATAACCTGAGAAAGCAGCAGCATATGAGTACCTTGCAAGGTCAGTTGCAACACACAAACTAAAATACCGAGAAAAAGGCTGTTTAAATCAAGCAACCAACTACAGTTGCAATCACAAGATCACAATCCTGTGGCTCGCCATAGCGTGAATGCCATTTCAATTTTGTATGATGTTAAGTAGTTCAAGTATTCACTTAATCTAGAGAAAGTAGACATGTCATATATTACCTTATCAGGCTTTCCCATCCACTTTACTTCACCACCAAGGCTCTCATATTTTGCTGCCAGAGTACCTAAAAGATAAACAGATTTTGAGCATTTCTGTTCTATCAAAACCATCAGCTAAACAACTCCATTATGTGTTATCTATTAACTGTTATTAAGTAATCAGCGTGTCATCAAACAAATTAACCCACCAGGCATGACACGCAGCTCTCGAGCTTCAACAGTGACATAATCTGGATTAGCTACCACCATTGGGAGTCGTTTTTCACTACCAAGCACTAGAACCTGCTCAAGCTCCTCAAGGCTTTTGGGAAGCGGATCACCTGAAGGCAAACCCAGGGCTTCAGTACCATGGACTAGTATAAACTCTGCATCATCAACATTGCTCACAACTTGCAAACCAAGGCCCTATAGGAGAATACAAGTAATACTTATTAGGTCAAATACATTTGTAGTTCAAATACAACCAACGGCCTGATAAACAACAACAAAAAAATCATTTGTTATGGAATCTTGCAGATCTCATAATAGTATTACTAATGCATTTTGATATTCCATGCTTGCCATTATTAATACTTATCCATAAATGTTAATGACCTCGGCCATTTGATGGGAACATATGGCAAACAAATTTGAAGCTAATACTCAGAAGAAACAACTTTTACCGAAGAATAACATGAGAACAAACCTCCAGAGAAATTGCTCCTCGGCTGCCCCATGTCAGATGGATACACTTCCTTCCAAGAGCCGCAAACCATGGGTCATCCCTCCTATTTTTACAAAATCAAATCAGAAGTTCACCTTAAGTTTATGAGTAGGTTGCATCGAATAAAAAGCAGAAGAGACATCAGCATGAAGCTTATACTTCTGAAGGTACTGATGCGTGAGCTCCCCGCTAGTGATCGCTCCAAGAAAACAAGACGTGTCGAAACCAAGGCTGCTCAGCTTCTCCATGGTCACCGACGACCGTCTCGAGGAGTTGCTGATTATCACCATCTTCGCGCCATTCCCCGCAAGCTTCTCCACTGCAACATCCATACCTCAGTGAGCTATCACGTTGCAGAACAAAGAGACAATGTTAAACTGAAGATAAATTGCAGTGTCTGGACCAACGTACATGCCAAGACGGCGCCAGGGTAAGGTTTCTTGCCGTCATGAAGAACACCAAACTGGTCCAGGAACCATGCCTGCCAGACACACTCAGGTGTGAAGAAAACAATAGCAGGAGCCAAATGGTATGGATGCGTTCACGGGTGTTCTAGTACATGATGAACACAAACAGATGCTATGCGCAGAGGAACCGGGTCTCCCAGTTCTTTCCCAATTTCTAGCTGAAATTCCGGACGCCCTATGATCCTATGGGTTATTCCGTTAACTGAATCAGCAGCGATTTACGAAGAATTCATGGGGGATCCTAGCGCTGCTGCTACTCGGAGGATGAGCAAAACGAGGGGAGATTCAGTGTGAAGAGAGCGGGATGCTTGCCTTGAAGCGGCCGGACTCGGCGAGGGGTCGGATCCCTGCAAGCCTCTCGAACACCGGCGCCGGCGCTGATGACATTGCCCCCCCGCCGCCGCGCGACGAGATTATCTTTGCTTGCGGTAGGTGAAGGGTGGAGACGAGCAGGCAGAGGCAACTGTGGGGGTGGGGCTCGTTTGGAAGGGTGAGGCAACCAGGCCGCGAAGCAACCAGGCAGTGGCTGGGTCGAGACTTCAGCAAAGGAGCTAACGAACGGCGGCGGTACGCCGCGCGACTCCGGCGTATCGCCGGCCTCACGGCCTCCGACGGCAATCGTAACCGTGCACAAGGTGCTGGTTGCTACATTTTTACTTGCAACGAATTGTACTGATGCAGTAGTAGTTCAGCACTAAAAGTTTCTGTCAAAAGAAAAGTATCCTCAACAATCTGGAACAGCACAGTGGGGAGTATCCAGATGAGATGGGTTTTGTTGTTGCAATTATCATCAAACTTCACATCTTAACTTCTCAAACCAGTCTGACAGTGCGAGTGAACATTAGATTCAGTAAACACGTCACATAATCAGTAAGCTCCAGATGCGCACATGTCAAACCAGGGATAAGAACAGTTTTCTGCTATTTCATGATCTGATGATCCCCAACTCTTGGGCACGGTTTCAAAAACAAAGGTACACTCAGCTATGCTATTACAAAACAGATAAGGTAACGGATCCATGTCTTGTTTGCAGACGACAGGTGCAGACCGCCTCAGTTCAGCTTCTCGATTAGCTCGTTGATCTTGTCGCCACGGTTGCCTGTGTCGCCACCAGCCTTGAAGGGCTTCTTCTTCATCTGCAGCCTCCTCTCGGGACACTTGAGCTTGAACGGCATGAGGAAGCTCGACGTTTCTCTGAAGTGCGGCCCGACCGTGGAGATCTCGTGCACGACATCTTCCAAACATATGACGCCGTGCTCGCCTAGAGCCTGTTTTTAGCAAAGAACATATTTTTAGTGTCCGTTACCAAATAAGGAGAAATAGATCAGATATTGGCTCTGCCACATGAATGCAAGTAGCAATGAAGATAATTCTGCAAAATAAAGTGTTGTAGTGTGCTATGTTTGGAGCATCTGAACCTAGCAAATATTATTGGTTCACAACTGGATACGGGAGGAATTCAAGTTTAGTAGCAATGGTGGAAGTGGCTAGATAAAACTAACAGACATATAATCAGGATATGCCTTATTCTTAATGATTAATACTTCCTAGGTTTATTGTTCGGTTTGCCATAGACAGATTTCACTAATGTCCTCAAAGCTCTACGTGAATTCCAGAACCTCAATCTTCAGAAGATGCATACCTTCTCGATTAGGTCATTGCTGGTAAGGGGGAAAGGCTCCCTGTCGAAGAACCCACGACCCTTCTTGTAAATAAGCTCCTTCACATTCTTCAAATTCGGGATCCTACAAGTACACAGCAATCAGCATAATTTAATCATCGTAAACAACACTGGATCAAGTTGCATTTCAAGCAGCACAGATGCACAATGGAGTTACCCACCCGTATGTGACAAACAGCTCAACAGCCGCGAGCCTCTTGAGGTTAGCCTCGGTGGCCCTGAGGAAGACGCCGGTGAGGACCTGCGTGAGCCGCAGCTTGGCCAAAATCTTCCTGATGTCCGGGTGCACGTCCGTGGTGCTGCAAAACCACACGCAACAGAAAAGAATAAATGTTAATCGCGAGGTTCCAACACCAGCCAAAGAGAGGAGCAGAAAAGTCAGGTAGCTACTGACCCGGGGATGCGGATGGCGAAGATGAGGTTGGCCCCGACGGCCTCGGCGGGGCGCAGCTTGCGGACCCTGAGGCGCGTCCGCATCCGGTTGAGGTCGAGCTCCTTGTTGCGGAACTCGCGGACGAAGTCCTCGGGCCGCTTGATGGCGCCCTTGGCGTCGTTGCGGCGGCGCTGGCGCTTGGCCGCCTTGCGCTCGCGGTTCTTGATGGCCCAGTCCTCGTTCACCTTCCGCTTCTTCAGCACCGTCTCCTTGACGAAGTCCAGCTGCTGCGTCCCCTCCTCCTCCGCCATGGCGTCGGCGGCGCTGGGTTCTCTCGGCGGTGTGGGAGGCGGCGGCGGTCGGGGAGAGGAGGGTTTGGGAGAGAAGAATCGAGAGGAGTTTTCCCTGCTGGGGTCTTAAGCTCTTGCAGAGATCCATTCGTGGGCCGGGCCGGGCCGATGCGAAACTGACCTCAGAAGTGACATTGGGCTTGTGGGCCGTATTGGCCCACTTGGAAGAAAACGTAGTCTTCTTCCCGCAAAAAAATAAAAAAATGCTTTCCGTTCCGTGTTGGGGGCGCCGTTCCCGTTCCGTTGCGTTTGGTCGTCGTCGTACAAAACCTTCTTTCTCGTGGTCCATGGCGGACCACCTGACCACCCTTCTTCCTCACGCGCGAAGCGGCGAACCCCTCCCGTCGTTGCCGTCTTCCAGCCTCTCCTGCTGGCTGCGACGTCGGGCGGCAGCCTGCAATTATAGCCTCGACTCTCACCGTGGGCAAAGGTACACCTACGCGAGTACTAGCACGGCAACTGTTTGGAGATATTCCTCGATCGCTTAGAAATTTTGGGGATGGAATTGCGGGTTACATCCTTGTTGGTAGAGAGATCCCCTTCTGTAAGCTCATGATTAGGATCTAATTAGCATTTATAATTTCATTACATATCTTGGGGTTGACCTCCTATGCCGAATGAGCCCGAGACATCACCATTACTGTTTCATCGTTGGACGTTGTGAGCTTCCGCGGGACAGTTGACATAATTTGCCTTCAAATTGGAGATGTTTTGATATTTAATTTGACCTTGGATCATTTGGTGCTTATGATTTTTTTTCACTTTGCTCATTCAGGTTTTGAGTTATTGTAAGCTTAGGACTGCCCAGTATGTCTGGGGGGAACATCGATGCAGCAACCAAGGAGATGGAGGCATTACATGTTGGGAAGACTCAAGAAACCAAAGTAAGCAGTAAGCTGAAATGCTTATCTTTGCCCTGAACTGACCCATGAAACGTTTTTGTCGCATTATGGTGCATGGTTGATTCTGCATATTTCATACCTGTGTTGGTACATGGAGTAAATTTTGGGGATGATGAAGAAGAAGAAGTTAAGAACCATTCAGCCTATTTATTGATACTATTCTGCTTTGTACAATTGATCTTCTCGTAGTCACGAAAATTACATGTTCTTCTTGCGATGATTTTTTTTTCATTGCCTCGCTAGTAAACTTGATTGCATTGTGTTCATACTATGTCTCAATATGTTTGCGTAACTTGTCCCTGAATTCTTCCGGTAGCGGCTGTTATGAAGCTATCCAACTAGATGGCATGGCCAGCCTTTCTTTATACCTCAGTCGAAATGATCGCGACGCTCCTTCAACTGATGGCAATTACTGTGCTTGCATTGCATGGATTTCTGAACCTCATTTAGCATCCTTCTCTTAAATGATGACCCGTTGCACTGGCAGCACTGTTGTATATTTTCTTTGCTGGTAAATAAGCTTCCCATTTTTGCAGCAGGAGAATCTGAATAAGGTGGCTAGTGTAGAAGATGTAACCTCGCCAAAAGAACTCAAAGTTTCAGATAGCAATGATGGGGCTCCCGGAGGTCAGTCCTCGCCACCGGAAGATGGAGATGATGAGGAACATGGAGCAGCAGGTGACAACTCTACTTTTCAAGTTCTCATTGCAGTTTCTCATCTAGAGCTGGACCAATGAAGCTTCGGCTTTTCTGTTTAGCATTTGGGAAATGGGATGTGAATCATGTGATTACTTACTATTCTAACTTGTGTCTTTGAAATTGATAGCTTCAGTGGCTGCGAAGAAGAAAAAGAAGAGAAGCAAGGCCAAGTAGGTTCCATTTCGATCCAACTATTTGATTGTCATGTTTGGTTTGCTATGTTCTAAAAGCATATGACGTGTTCTCTGTAGTAGAAAGAAGAAGGACCCTCTTCAGCAGACAGATCCTCCATCAATCCCTATTGATGAGCTTTTCCCTTCAGGAGATTTTCCTAAGGGTGAAATCCAGGAATACAAGGATGAGTAAGTATAACCCTATCACCAATAGCTGTTTTGCCGCTGTAATGAACTATCAAATGATAACAATATGGTGTTTTTTATCTTCATCAAAACAGGCTACTCTGATACCTGGGTTAAAATTGCATGACTTTAACTTCTCAAAACGTTGCAGAAATAATATTTTGCTTCATTTGTTCTTAATGATGGACGCTGCAAAATAATTCTCTTCCATAAAGTAATCGTTTTATTGCTATTCAGTAATTTGTGGAGAACAACTAGTGAAGAAAAGAGGGAACAAGAACGACTACAAAAGCCTATATACAATTCTGTTCGCCGAGCAGCAGAAGTTCATAGACAGGTTTAGAATATACTGGCTTTTTTTGCAGCATTTTTTTAAATTGTCTGTCGTTTTATAAAACTCTACAGTGTATGCTATGGTTTGCTAGGTTCGTAAATATATGAGGAGCGTGGTGAAGCCTGGGATGTTAATGATCGAACTATGCGAGACTTTGGAAAACATGGTTCGGAAACTTATAAAGGAGAATGGACTGCAAGCTGGTATTGCTTTTCCAACAGGATGCTCATTGAATTGGTACGGTTATTCCTCTAGAGAGCTTCCTATTACTGCATCGCTTCTTACATTGACTAGAAAAATTCAATGCTTAGGGTTGCAGCTCACTGGACTCCAAATTCTGGTGATAAAACTGTACTACAGTATGATGATGTGATGAAGCTGGATTTTGGGACACATATAGATGGTCTGTCTGTTTTACTATGTTCGATTCTTTCTTCAATGATTGTTTGGCATACATTTTGTAGGATTTTGTCTTTGTAAGTATGAATTCATTCTATTTCTAATTGTAAAGTCTAACATGATCGTGTGATAATTCCCAGGGCACATAGTTGATTCTGCATTTACGGTTGCATTCAATCCCATGTTTGATCCATTGCTTCAAGCAACGAGAGACGCCACAAATACCGGAATCAAGGTAATTTTACATATTTTTGTTCACTCTTCGACGGGTGTGTATATTCTTGGGACATCTTATTTCTGATAGCAGCTCTAGTTTTTGTTGAAGCTTCTGCTTTTGATTACTCCATTGTTGTCTTTATAAGTTTGCATGTTATGGCGTACTGCTATCTCTCCGTCAGTTTGTGTACAGAGATTTGCTTGTGTCTGATTTGACTTTTTTTATGAGTTGTTAATGTTCTGTTGCATAGTTATTTGAAATCATACTCTTTTAAACCAGGTCTATTCTTTGTTATTCAACAACGTTTGTCCTTCATTTCAGGAAGCTGGAATAGATGTACGGCTTTGTGATGTCGGTGCTGCAATCCAAGAAGTCATGGAGTCATATGAGGTTGAAATTGATGGGAAAGTTTTCCAAGGTGCATGCATTTTCATTATTTTTTCTTAAATTCTGCACTAATAGAGCTGTGTGACAGCATTAAGATTCAAAATGCTTGTTTGTTTTGTGACAGTAAAAAGTGTGAGAAACCTCAATGGTCACAGCATTGAACCGTACCATATCCATGCTGGGAAATCAGTTCCAATTGTAAAAGGTGGGGAGCAAACAAAAATGGAAGAGGGTGAATTTTATGCAATTGAAACTTTTGGGTCCACAGGTATGTCACTATATAGCTTGAGCTCATATTTCAGTACACTAAATGTCCATTTTTTCTTATAGCATTACAGTAGTTTGTAAAAGGGCACTTTCCCTTTTATTTAACTATCATAACATGACTTTCATGGCTGAACAACCGATATATGTTTTCCCTACTTAGGCTCATGTTAAAATCATGAAAAGATTTACATTTACTGTGTCATTCTGTTGACAGGAAAGGGGTTTGTGAGGGAGGACTTGGAATGCAGTCATTACATGAAGAACTTTGATGTTGGGCATGTACCATTGAGGGTTGCCAAATCCAAGCAACTTCTCGGGACAATCAATAACAACTTTGGAACACTTGCGTTTTGCCGTCGTTACTTGGACCGTATCGGTGAGGCCAAGTATCTCATGGCACTGAAAAATCTATGTGATGTTGGCATTGTGCAGGTATATTAAAATATCACCATTTCCACTCAAATGTCTGATTCTTATCATAGTCATGGTTACTCACGGTTTTCTGCCCTGTTTGCAGCCGATCCCTCCATTGTGCGACGTGAAGGGCAGCTATGTGTCGCAATCCGAGCACACCATCTTGCTCCGACCAACCTGTAAAGAAGTCATATCCAGAGGCGATGACTACTGATTCGCGCGACAGCCGCTGTAGCTGTATTGGTTGGGCAATCTGTGTTTTCTTTGATCTAATGGCACCTGAGAATCAGACATATAATGCTCATATGCACGGTGGTGTACTCTTAATTGAGAACCTTCTGTTTCTTTTTTTTGGTTTACAATTTGTGCAAACTGGTTTGAAAATTTTGCTACTTGGTTGTATTTGGCTGGATTGCAGTGTAAAGAATAGTCTTACAATTCAGAGAACTTTATCATTAGCATGGGACAGTCGGAAGTTTATGTCTTCATGATATGGCGATTTCTTTTTTAGCTGCACAAACTGTTAGAAAGTTTTCTTCTGTTTACAGATCTATGCCCTCGACTAATCACATATTGCTGGAAAAATATTTGTGCTCATTAAAACTTAGTTTAAAATTCTGGTGTGTATACAGTCCTACATAGATATACTTTCTTTGAGAAACATGTACTTAAATGAAACTAATATCTAAATGAAGGAATAGATCACTTGATTATGAATTATTAATTATAATTAATTTTGGCATCGTGAAAGACATACTGAAGATGGCATAATTATACACCGCACTTATTTGTAGGACGGAAGAAAATTTTGTGTTTTTCATTAATATACCGATTAATCTTGGTGTCGCATACCAGAGTGTATTGCGGATCGCCATGCATATGGAGAAAAACTGACTCAGTTATGTGCACCCCGTTCACCCCATCTTCAGGGCAGCCATCTTCGAAAAAAAAGATTTATTCTTTCTGCTCATTCGGTTTTAAGTTATTGTAAGCTTTGGACTCTACATGCACTTCTGTTTACAAACAAATATTTATCTTGATTTATTAAATGCTATTTCTTATTACTATACAATTTATTTACATTTATATTTTATAAATATATGGATATTGATATTTTGCATGTCGTGTTATATAACAGATCAACATCTATTTTCATGTATGAGAACATTTATTTCGATAAGGGGACAAAAAAAATTGTAACACAACTAGCTTTTTTCTTGTTATTGAAATATTTTATAAGAGTAAATACGGTTTTCGAGATATAAATAAAACTTCACCGAGGAAGTGCAGCTCATGTGAAATCCCTTGAGGAATGATGAGGATGCAGTGAGCGCAGAGCCGCGATTAGAGGTTGACGGGCCTACAAAAGATCCAGCTAAACGGGACGGACTTTGTGGGCCGCTGAGCACTACGGTGGTGGGCCCTTTCTTCCAGCCTGCGGATCTTGTGCGGCAGCGCGCAGACGTACTCCTGGGCGCGCCTCCCTTCGCCGGTGAGCCCGTCACCCAGCTCCTCCACGCGCCACTGCTTGATCAGGTGCTCCACGATGCCGCGGTAGTCGGAGGCCCTGTACACCCCGGCCTGCTGCGCCACAGCCGCGTAGTCCGCGAAGAGGTCGCCGCCCGGCGTGTGGCAGCCGTCGTCCATGAGCGACGCCGGCATGGTGATCCGGCGGCGCATCATGTACGCCAGCGCCCGCACGGCGCCGTCCGGATCGACCTCGAACAGCTTCCCCACGACTCGAGTGTAGGCCGCCTCGTGCCGCTTCTCGTCGGAGGCGATGGCGCCGCACACGCGCGCGAGCACCGCGTCGCCGTGCTCCCTCGCGAGGCGCGCCGTGTTGCCGTGGGAGATGGAGGTGGCGCGCTCCTGGAAGGCCACGTAGATGAAGCCGTGGTACGGGCTCCGCGCGGCGTTCATGACCATGCCGGACTGGATGAGCCGGTGGACGGTCCCCTCGACCCGCCGCATGTCGACGCGGCCGGAGAGGAAGAGGTACCTGTTGAGCACGTCGCCGTGGCGGTTCTCCTCGGCGGACCAGCCGCGGATCCAGCGCGCCCAGGCGGTGGCGCTGTCGCCGGTGAGGTCGCGCACGCCCTCGAACCGGTTGGGTATGCTCTGGTACGTGGGCAGCGCCTCCTCGGTGACCATGTTGCCCACCAGGCACACGAGGTGCGCGTCGGGGATGCCGGCCGCGCGGGCACGGAGCTCCGAGCAGGCCGCGTGGAAGCCGTCGGACCCCAGCATCGCCGGGTCAGGCAGCATGTCCGACGGCTGCCACGCCGCATCCACGGGCTTGAGGAGAGGCAGCACGTTGGCCTCCGCCCACGGCTCCAGCTGGTCGAACACCTCCAGCTTGGACGGCTCCAGGTACCTCAGCCATTCCTCGTCACCCTCTTCCTCCTGCTGCTGCTTCTTCTTATTCGGCTTGATCGCTGATGCGACCGCGCTTCTATCATGAGCTGCTACGTCGGCCGGCGATGGTGCAGGTGAGCACTTGCTCATGTCCGTCGCCATGATTCTTGTTCGACCAGCGGTACCAGTGCATCTCCTGCGTACAATTACAACGTAAGGTGTACATGTACCAAATTTTCATGATCTAGGAACAACATAAAACTAATTAGCTGGTCCGTACCAGTATGGTACTGAAAGATTCATCAGTGTTTTAGCCCATGGCCGAGAATGGTAGTACACTGGTAGCAATCCTTGCAGCGTTGCCATACAAATCTAGCTATGAAATGCACCGATAAAGGTTGTTCAAATATGGAATGGAAGTGTGTGAGAGAGAGGAACGATGCATAGCTCGGGGGGTGACTGCTTATTTATAGTCCTCGCAAGGGAGAAGGAAATGAGATTTTTAAATTGCAAGTGTGCATTTTTTTCTAAAAAGGGTTCACGCATTAAAAAGAATATTTACACTGTACAAGCTATTATTCATATAGTACCACAATATTATTATACCATAATATCACTTGACTGAGAATTAAGCTAATTCAGATATATTCCTTTCTTTAGGAGAACGACCCCGTACTTTCTCCTCTCCCTGCTCCAAATCCGCATGTATTTCATCTATATAACCAGGGGTAGAGGCACCATAATTGTACATACTATTTTCTTCGGAAATATCATGTATACTAAGATGAGTAGCTTCTCGTTTTTCTCTGAAATTTTTGAGCATGGCGATTTTTGCTAACACGGCGCACCACATGTTTTTTGTTTTGAAATGGGGTTGCTCCAGCCTCGGATCAATAGCTGCATACGATTCTTTATTGCACAAATCTCCATAGACTATTACAAATTATTACAAATAATGGATCCGAAAGGGTCTCAACGTGGATAAGTCACTTAAAGATGCCTAAAAATTGTTGCGGAAACATCAAGCTATTATGCGCCTCTCAAATTGTCAATCGCACTAGCTGTAGCAATCTTTTGCGACCATCGCCAAACGGTTGCACCTAATATCCATGTCGAGGCGATCATCCGCCAGCTGAAAGAAATACCACATATGAATCCCCAGTGGGTAACCAAAAATAACCTGCAGGAAAGATAGAATTTTTTTTGTTAAAGATAAAATCATTATGGACAGTCGTGTAAATCCCCAGTGGCCTTTCTCTTTTTTTTGCAACACCATTTAATCAATTGCCAAATAAATTTGTAATATTAGAAGGAGGAGTATATTGAAAGTCGTGTAAATAATCCTCCAAATAATGACATGAGAAAAATAGACGTTGTATTGTCTCTTGCTGATCACGGAAACAAAATTTTGAGCAACCATACCAATTTCAATTGATAAGATTATCTTTTTGTTAAAATCACTTCCTTATGAAGGAACCACATAAAAAATCTAATTTATGTGCAACCTTAATTTTTCAATATTTCTTAAGGTCTATAGTGTGACCATTAAGCAAGTCAAGGTACATAGATTTCAGAGTGAAAGTGCCCGAAGTGGTTAGAGACCACTGAAAAACATCGCCCTGATCGGTCAGCTAGACCATCATATGATGCATAACAAGATGTACTCATCTATCCCGTTTATTCCCCAATAAGACTCGTCTGAAGCATGTTTTTAGTGAAGTCAATCCCATAACATTTGCTATCGTAACATTTGTATGATTCACAATATTACAAAGAGTTGCGTATTGATCCTTTAGAGACCTATCCCCTACTCATTTATCCTCCCAAAATCTGATATTCTGCCCATTGCCAACCATAAGAGAACCTCTGCTAAAATTTTGTCTTCCAAAAGGGAGAGTCAAACTTGAGATAGCGTTTTATTTTTTTAGATATTTGTTTTGGATGATCTCTTGTCACACACCCTCTTCATTCATCAACTTATATAGCCATTCACACGGGGAAACATACTTTTGGCTCTCGGGTGCCACACACCCCCATACACCAAAAAAGTTGTAGTAATTTTAAAAATATATATATAAAAAATTGAATCTTCCTGGAAATCAAAGATGATCAAGTTTGTACTCGTAAAAAAATGTTTGCAAACGAAATGATTCCCATGGTCTTCAGGGAAAAAAGCAAAATTATGACGAATATAAAGTGAATAGTACCTGGTCATGGGGCATTTCAAGTTTGTTTTTTTTCAGAATACAATAAAAGTAATTTCCTAGGGAAGTATTTTGTTTCAAGTACAATACCTGATCATCTTTGATTTTCAAAAAAAGTTCAACAAATTTAACCTTTTTTCACATTTTTTTATTTTTCCAATTATGGGGGTGTGTGGCACCCGAGAGCCAATCTGTATTTCTCTTAACACGGGACCTTAAAATACTCTATCTATACTTGTGTACTACACTACAAAATATACTACAACGAGAATTTGTGCATTTTACACCTAATATTTTACCCTAACCATATCTTGTAAAACATATAATATACTAGAATTCTAGAAATATATATATGTATGTAAGTATGATGACCTCTTTTACTTCCTTCTAATTTTACTGCTCATAGAAGTAAATAGACAGCAAGTTGTAAAGGGTGTCTATAGACAGCCAAATATGCGATGGCAGGTGATTATAAATATAGACATCAGCTGCACATGCCATTAATATCTTTGTACCATATATTACTGTGTGATTGTAATATCTTAACGTCCTTAATTGTTGGTGGCCGACACATTTACTAGTTAAGATCGCCCTTGAATGCAGCTACTGCGTTTCAGACTGTAGTCGCAGGTATGAGATTAGTTAGATTAGCCATAGTGCTAGTATCTTAGCTAGCATCATGTACATTGATCCCACAAAAATACTGATGTGCCAGCTAATTAATAAGGAGAGGGAAGATTAGAGTAACATAGGTGGATACCGTATCATAACGCATATTACGAGAAAATTTAATGCCAAACAAATCTTGTACATAAATTTGCATTGAGATTCTAAAAAGCAATAAATATAGCATATCTATGATACTACTCCATGATATCACCCAGTATAGAGATAGTATCATATACAAGTAGCAAATGCATGATTCTACTACATGATACTTAGCACTATGTCATGATATAATTTTTAGACTGCTCATAGTGGGAGTAACATAGCTAGTAACATCACACATCTCAAGGCAGTTTGGTGACATGGCATGCCAATAAATGAAGAAAGAGAGTGAGGTGGTAACTAGCTATGTTACCATAACATCACACACCCCAAGGCAAAATGAGTCTACAACATAATAATAACACAATGCATGACACCACATATAAGTTACTACCCACTATGAAGGTAGTAACCTAGACTAGTAACATGGCATATGTTACTAGTCTAAGTTACTCCCCACTATGACCAGCCTTATAATGCATAGTATCTATAATATCTAAATAGAAGCAATGATATGTCTCAACATGCAAGATGTCCACATCATAAAATCTTCCACGTCATTAAATTACCAGTACCCACTAACATTTCTCTGCCAAAGTCATCACACGTGATCAAATAAATTTTCCAGCTGGGCATGGAGGAGTTTAATTTATGCTTGTGATTTTTAGTTCTTCCATTCTGACTCATTGTTTCCTCTCCCCACTAGGCACGTTGCCTCCCACCCCAACTTCCCCATATGTGCTCAAATTTATTAGTTCAGACTTATTGTTTCATCTCCCGCTATCCCTATGTCTCCACTTCTCATGTTCTCCACTTCCCCGATCTAGACAAGAAACTTTGTTCTGCATCCAGTTCACCACATCTCCCATGGCTTATTCTCAAGCACATCGACTGCACAGCTCAACCCCCTAGGCTGTCTGATGTTTGCACTGCTGCTTCGTCGGCCTCCAGCTGGCGGCCTGGCGCTTGTGCGTCCGCTGATTCTGTCACCGTCCATCCCCATATTCTTATCTGAAATTTGGGATAAAGATATGCAGGTCTTTCCATTACATCTGAATCGCTTTTTAGGATGAACTGGCGAAATGCAAAACTTTGAATCGCTTTGTCTTCGTCCCTACTGCACACTAACCTTCATTCATATTTTTTTTCACTTTTATCTTTCTTTTCCTGCGTTTTTTATTAAAAAAATTAGCACCATTCAGCTCTAGACTTCTATATAACGGTGATGCATGGTTCTTACAGATCATTTAATTTCAAACAGGATTAATTCTCAAAGTTCTTGAGTTTGGCGAGGACTGTTATATTAGCAGCTCCACACCAGAAAACTTTCTTGTGAGCAAACTTATCTTCATTTTCATATATTTTGATTGTTCTGAATTCTTTTACATTTTGAACCAGCAACTCCATATGTATATATATCATTGGTTCTTAAGGTCCATTTAATTATAAACAGGAAGGCTACCCAAAGTTCATGCGCTGATCGATTATTTTATTGTGGAGTGATACAGCAGCTGACTCAGCCACACCCAACGTTCTATTACTACGTATTTCATGATACACCTTGATCAACAAACCAGGGACTGTGTATTATACTGGGTGAAGAAACCGCTTTAGCAGCGCCTTCAGCTGCCCAATACCACTTTTCTTTTATCGTGGCTAGGTAGTTGAATTCCATAGAGAATGTAATCACTTTCGCTTGACCTAGCTTTCGAGTACTGGGTACGCCTGTAATACCAATATTTTCTGCTAATTTAGTTTTATGTTGATCAACTAATTTAGCGGGAGATTATTATATGCATGGTTGATCCTTCTGCCATTGCTGCTACAAAACAATTTAATCGATATCTATAACCGGTAAAAGTAATCTAATTTCTTTCAAATTAGACACACCTTTGCAACCTGATCTTTGCAACGACAACGATCCTCCATTTGGTTTTCTTGAAATCTTAAAACATGGTAATTGCTACTGCATGGTCTTCAAATTATGAAGTCCACGAGATATATATTGTCAATTATTTCTCATCAGCATATCATGCTAGACTGTCATCTTTACCTACTAGTGATAAGACCTTCGTTAATGGCAACTATAGCAACATCAAGATTGGCTGTTGCACTGAATGCTAGAAACGATCCATAGCATAAAGGTATACACAGTTTGGACTTCGGAGCTTGCATATTCTGAATATTTTTCTGTAAAATCTATCTATTTTTGAAACTTCGGTACGGACACAAATTAAGCACACAGTTCACATATCTATCTGGAACAAACATATATTTTGTTGCCTGACCAAAAATTCCACAGGGAAGATACTTTTTACACAACTTTCGTTTTCTTACAGCAAATGATAGATGTTATACATCTATATCCCATTTTTTACCACAAATTTATTGAGAGCAATTCCCAGTCAACTTGACCCATTTATTTATTTTATCCCTGTTTTGGGTACTTCTGCCATAGTACGTACCATTGCCACAAATCAATAATCTCATTTCACTATTAAATTGTATTTGTCATGATTATCTACTAGATTATTCATATATATATCATATGCAGCGTGTTGTTTATAAATTCAGTTCTGTCACTCCTGGTGATGAACCAATAGCTACATTTAGTAGTTTTTTGATAACCCTTGCTTTAAGACATAAGCTAATTGGTAAAGATACCGCAGCAAGTGTGGGGTGTTATCTAGTTATAAAGTATTGGCTCATAGGTGCATATGTACCTATTATACAAAATAATTTAAAACAAATTTAAAATTTTAAAAAAATCCGAAATAAAATTGCTGGTGTACATTCTGATATTCTATGTTCGTAAAGTTTTCGTGGGAAAACAACATTTATATGACATGCACAAAAAACACACAAAAAAAGTTCTCTATGAAGTCGTGTTGAGGCATCAAAATTTATCTTTTTTACACGAGACACAAAAAATATTGTTTTTCCCTAAAACCTTGTGTACGAACATAAAATATCTAGATATACGTGCAAAAATTTATTTTAAAATTTTTTCACACTTTAAAATGTATTTACACACAACGAGTTCATATGGACCCGTGAGCCGAGTTAGATTTCCATGTGCATAAGATCTATTTAATATTTGTTTTTTCTGCATGAATGAATGATCATAAGTTCATAACACATTGTGAGTAGTCATAGAGCTTTCTACGTTAGAGACACTTAGCGCGAGCGTCGGGGTGTCGCTGATAATCCATGCAGAGGGCGCTCCACAAATTTTCTCACGCACGGCGCAATTCTAGCTAGCATGCATGCCCTATCCATCCGTAAAAAAAAGTTCTTCTTTGAAACACAAATACAGATGTTGACGTTTACAAATATATACCTCCCAGTCCATGAAGATTTAGTACGGATTTGGCCTATTTGCCTCCCCCAATTTAACCAAAAATAGTGTAATTCTATTCAACCCTCTCAAAACAGAGCAGCGTGACTCGGCACAAAGCCCACTTTGACGAACTGGTGGAGAAAACAGCTCTCCGTCTCAGGAAAAATAAACTCCCATCCCCGTTCCCCTTCACTCGCCATCGTCGTTTGCTCGTAGAAGCTCGCCGCCACGCCCGGGTCTTTTGACCACGCCGTCGCGGCCGCTCCTAACCAGCGCTTGTTCCTTCCTTGTCGCCCCGCTCACCTCGGTTCCTCTGCCCCGGAGCACGCCGGCCGCGTCGAGGAGGAGAAGTCGGTCAAGTTGCCGCCCGTGACCTCAGTGTTGCCGCTTGTCGGGCGCACACCGGCCGCATTCTCCAAACGAAGGAGAAGGAGTAGTGTCTCAACCTCTGCTGCCGCTGCTGTTTAGGATGCTGCACGCGTCCTCGGTCCTCCAAAATGGTGTTCATGTAGTGAATAAAACTGGGCTTGCTCTACAGATTTGATGTCATATAAATTAGGGTTAAGTGCACTTTTGGTCTCTCAAGTCTTGCAAGAGTCTAATTTTGGTCCCTCAACTCTGTTTTGGCCAAAATCTGCTCTCAAACTCTTAATTAAGTCTAATTTTAGTCCCTAACAGCTATTTAATGATGGTTGGCCGGTTTTTGCTACCGTGGATAAAATTGGCCGGTTTTAATGAGAAAAGCAGCGCATCAACCAAAGCATCTGCATCTCACTGATATGGTAAACTGGACGAGGTAGGGCATCACTTGATGGTACCTATTTAGGTGGACCTTGCATCAACCAAAGCATATGCATCTCAACTGATATGGTAAACTGGACGAGGTAGGGCATCACTTGATGGTACCTATTTAGGTGGACATTGCATCAACCAGAGCATATGCATCTCCACTGAGATGGTAAACTGGATGAGCGTACTTGCTCATGTATCTCTTTGTAACATCCCAAATTTCAATAAGAAGAAGAAGAAGAAGAATTCCAGAGATCCAAATTTCAGAACCGACAAAAACTTTTTCTTGCATATAGTACCATGCATAGGACTTGTGCGTTTGAGTGATATGCCATGATGATTGTTATTGTGTTTAGGTACTAAAACCCTAAAACCCTCACATATGGTTTATGCCATTTTTGTAAATCTTTACCCTAGACCATTTTGGTCTTCACCATTAGTTGTTTTATGTTACTAAACACTTATTACAACTTTTGGAATCAAAGAAACACAAATCAAATCAAATTCAAACTCAAATTATGATCACATGGGATAATGGTCAAATCTGCCATTTACATTCTGGTCACTACTTTGAGCCCCTGCATTTCAAGTTTTTCAAACTAAACTTTCCCAATTCTTTGCATGTCATCCAAGAGCACATCAAGGTGAACAACTTTGGTAAAGACCACCATGCCAAAATCATCTTGGATCAAAAACCATGCTCATGCAAAGTTGAGACTTTTTAACATGAGCAACAATCTCACTTTGTCAAATTTTGCAATTCTTTGATTTTTAAAATTCCACCACCACACATAGTTGTCTCTGGTCATTTACAACTTAACCAAACACACCACTTCCAAATTTTGCAACCATATGAACTCAACCAAATTTGGCAATAATTTGAATTGGGCAATTATGGATTAAATGCAAACACTATTTAAAATAGTGTCTTGGCCAAACCTACTGCCCCAAGCTACTCTAACCTGTCCCCTGGTTCCCTCTCTCTCTCACACCACAGCATAGGAACCCTAGGAGGGCAAGCATAGCATGCATGTACAAGCCATGCCGGCCATGTTCTTCTCCCTCTTCTCTCCTTCCTCCACACCTCTGGCCCTGCTGCCCAAACGCGCCACCATGCCTCCCTACCTCTTCCTAGCAACGCCACTGCCAACCACAACGACGACCACCGCCGGAGATCGCGCGCCCAGATCGGCCAGCATGCCGCTCGCGTCGCACACGCGCATGCCACGGACACCCTCAGGCCACGCGTCGTCTCGCCAGCACAAGCAAGCCTTGGCCCCTCCCTCGACGCGTTGAGCATCGCCGTGCCACCGCGTCGAGGAGGAGAAGTCGGTCAAGTTGTCGCCCGTGACCTCAGCGTTGCCGCTTGTCGGGCGCACACCGGCCGCATCCTCCAAGCGAAGGAGAAGGAGTATTGTCTCAACCTCTGCTGCCGCTGCTGTTTAGGATGTTGCACGCGTCCTATGGGAATAGTAGACAGCCATAGATCTAAAATCAGATGGATAGAAATAATTAGGGTGATGTGGCTGCACCAAATTTCAGCTTGCAAACATTAAATGGATTTTAGTGGGATGAAGTTTATAGATATTATAGATATTTACACTGTACAAGCTATTATTCATATAGTACCAAAATATTATTATACGATAATATCACTTGACTGAGAATTAAGCTAATTCAGATATATTCGTTTCTTTAGGAAAACGGCCCTGTAGTTTCTCCTCTCCCTGCTCCAAATGCGCATGTATTTCATCTATATAACCAGGGTTAGAGGCACCATAATTGTACGTACTATTTTCTTCGGAAATATCATGTATACTAAGATGAGTAGCTTCTCCTTTTTCTCTGAAATTTTTGAGTATGGCGATTTCTCTGTTAACTGAAAATGACTGTCGAACCTGACAGATCAACCAACACTTGACACCATCCGTCGGCAGGCGGCTCAGCTCGCCGGTGTTGAGATCGAAGGAGTAGCGCCCGTACCCCGGCATCTGGATGAAGAGCCTCCCCGTGTGCCCCGCGTCGATGTCGCTGAGGTAGATGCTCTTCACCCTGCTGACCACGTCCCTGGGCAGGCCCGGCACCGCGTCGAACACCTTGTGAAGATTCATCTCCTTCTCTAGATACCACCCGTTGTCGCTGCACCTGGTCTCGCCGCGCACCCAGAGCTGCATCACCTGCTCCTCGACGGTCGCCATGCACAGCCGCCCGTCATCCGGCGTCTCCCCGACGCGGTACTTGAAGAAGTGGTCCCCCAGCGCGGACGGCGCCAGCAGGTAGGAGAAGCGCAAGACTTGAAACACAACACCACCACAGAGCGCATAGGCGATTACCTTCTGGATCGATCCATCGGGAGAATGCCGCCGGCCGGATGAATCCACCACACAACTGCTCACGCCGCTGCCACAACCAAAGGAAGAGTTCAAGAGATGATGAATCACCCGCTTGCTTCGACCTCGCCTTGCCGGCCCATCTTCGTCCGTCGGAGCTCTATTCCTCGAAGCAGCCAGACATCTCAGAGTGTCCTCTCCTCTCCTCTCATCTCCTCTCCTCGACAAGTAAAAGTCTAAGTCACACACGCTACCCGCACGCGGACTGTCACGATGGCCTTGTACTTATAGGCAAGGGTGAGAGGAGAGAGAGGTAGAAGATGAGGTGTAGCTTGTTGGAGTTGAGGAGGGAGAGAGACCGGGACAACCCAGTGCATGCTCCAATGATTGGCCATAGCATCTCTCACGTGGATTGCTCTTCTCTCATCGATAGAAAAGAAAATAAATGTGAGATGAAAACAGAGTCACTAAACACAGCAGACACACCAGCCGTCTAGAGTGCCATGAATGGATCGATGACCTACAAGCCCCATCCGCCTCCTCGGAATTAGGAAGATTAATAATTTCCTACTTAATCCTCATGCATGCATGCACACACCCGGCCTTTACTTGCAATCCTTCAGTATGGCTAACCTAACAAAGGTAACCAGTTATGGCCGGTTTGGTTCCACCTTGCAAAATACAGTGCATGTGTTCACTTTTTTTGCAGACTCTGACAATCAATCCTCTCTAAAATTGAAAAGTCATGACAAGCCTTCAGCTGAACTTGTTCTGCTTTTACAGACTATGTATTCATCTTCTTCCATTACAAATTTGCTAATTGACAAACGTTTTGTTACATGTTTATACTTAGCCCGGGAATACCAAAAATCCTAGTTCACCTAACATTAGCCGTTCCACACAAAAAAAATCTAACATTAGCCCTTAGCTGCCACGTCCATTCAGGGGATCATATAGCAAAAAATACTTATCATTGGAGGCCACCGATTGATAGATTCTAGTATTGCGTTTCTTTCCTGAAACAGAGGATTTTGTGCTGAACCCAGCTCAGACCGATCAATATAATCAGATTTCATGGTTTTCCCTTCTATCGCTTGATAGATTCTAGTATTGCGTTTCTTTCTTGAAACAGAGGATTTTGTGCTGAACCCAGCTCGGACCGATCGATACAATCAGACTTCGCGGTTTTCCCTTCTATCGTTTACCCTAAAGTTAGCTGACTTGCTATGCTACCTTTTTATGACTGTACGTACTGATACAATGATTCTGGTTCAAATAAAACCAGGAAAAATTGCCAATTTAGTCAAGCTAACTGGACAGTAAGAGTATCCAAAAATTTGGCATGGCCTCACATTATTTCATTGGAATTTTGGTGCGCATATAAAAAAAATCATTTAATGTTAAGTGAAATACAGCACAACACGACACTACTCACAAATTCAATTACAGAAAAATTGCAAGTCACGAATGAAGGAACTGAAGGAACGATACAATTTCACTGCTGCATGTTACAAAAACTGAAGCAGTTCTACAGAAACAAAAGCAGCAGCTGAACCACAGCCACGGTCGCCGGAACCGAACGATAATATCAGAACCAAAGCAGCTGCAGACAAGCAACAACACATCTGGGCTGCGTCACGTCGTCATCGCTGCCTCATCATCCCCATGTTCTCAACTTGAACACAACAAAAACATGAACATCCACACCAAGCTCCTTTAAAACAGCAAGAGCAACTTCTCTGTAGGTTGCAAGTTGCCTCCTCGACCAACATTGCGACTGCCCCTCTCCGCCATGTGTTGTATGCTGCTTTCTGGCGACCAAGACCATGCCGCCTGGCTTCCTCCCTCCATCAGCTGCATCACCTACATACACAAATCAAATGAATGAATGCACAGATAGAGAAAACATCATCTAAAACCCTGGATGGATTGCAAATATAGACAAAACAATCACTAAGACCAACTTCAAACTGTCAAACCAAAGAGTCTCAAAGGATTGCAATTTTGTAACTTTAAAACCAAACCACTAACTCCATAAATCTTGCCTAGTCAAATAGCAATAGCCAGTGGCACAATATTCACAATCTAGACCTAGGTTGCCTTGCATGCATTTTATAGAAGCAAAATTAGCATCAGACTGAAACACAAACATGAAAACATAAACACTGAAGAAATGAACTTCAGAGAAAATCTGACAACAAACAAATCAAAACAGTCTCAGTAAATAAGATGTTTTAGCCAAAGAGTCAGCACCTCCATCTGATCAGTTTAACCTATGAGCAGTCAACACAAAGTGAAAACTCAACCCATAGTCTCCCAAATGGAAAAGTAAAATACACTGTTTATCCTGGATAAGTAGAAGAAATAGAGATCTATGTGGACTACGTGTGTCATGTTTTGATGCAGAGAGGATGTCCTAGACACAAGCACAAATCTCACGTTCACACAGTTTCAAAATCTACTCAAAACCGTACCAGTTTACAATTTCATGGCCTATCACACTTGAAAAAACTCATGTGAATACATAGTATGGTAAAACACTAGACAGAGGTTTCTGCAACAAATGACCTGGGGCAAATATTGAGGATTTACAAGTCTGCACTGTTTGTGGTGTTGATGTCGACGTGCTTAAGGTCACCCTTGAGCTCCTGGTTTCCGTTCTCCAGTTCAAAGAAGCCTGAAATATTCAACATGATAAATCTTGTGAATTCTCTTTCAAATTTTCAAAAACTCTTCTAAATACAAAGAAAGTATGGTAAGAAGGCTACTTTCAAGGCAAGATGAAAATCTTATGAATTCACTTTCAGAGTTTCAAAAACTCTTGTGAATACAAAGAAAGTATGGTAAATAGCTACTTGCAAGGCAGATACCAAGTACACAAGAATATTCAAGATAAATTAATTCCTAAAGTTTCTTCTATGAGTTTCTTCTACTACTTAGATCAAGCTTGTTCACGCCAACAACTTAACTATGTATGCACAGAATACATGACTTAGGACCTAAGAAATACATTCATAAGGATCTCAAGTATATAGCATGTTCATTGGTCCCATGTGACATCAAGATAAAGAAAATTATTTGCAACTTCAAACACTGTGAATGGATGGGAAAAGGTATTAACCCATCATTTTCCTCATAAGGATAAACACAAGAATCACAAGCAAAGCAAATCAGGGGCATTCTCACAAGGGATGTACCTGCTACCGGTTTAGGGCTGCTACATGACCACTCCTAGTCTGGTTGAAGGTAACATGGGACTGGATTCGATTTGAACTCCATATTGGCTTCCAAAGCATCGAGCTCTGCATTTTTCTGCAAACAAAATGAGAAAATCCAAAGGATAATTATCTTTGTAAATTGCAACAGATCCATACCGCAAGATCATTTATGGGATTATAGCTAGAGTGATATACGCTGGTGAGTAAATTCAAATGCAAATCTATATCCAACAGTGGTTCACAATACTAGCGAGTAAATCCAACAGTGGTTCCAGGTTGGGGTGCAGTGCAAGGAAATTGGGTGTCTCGGTGATATATCTCACCTTTTTGCGGCCTTGTTCCCAAAATGAGGCACTGTGCAGATGAGGCAGATCTTGCCGCCCCTGGCTTCGAGGCTGAAGCTGCCCTCGCCAGCCTTGTAGAGGTCCCTGGAGTGGTGGATGGCAGCAGCATCAGCTTGCTCACTATCCAGCAGCAGCAGGTCAGGTGGACGAGGGCCACAACCATGCAACAGCTAGACAAATGGAAGAGTAGCATCAAGTTAAATCATCAATCCATAAAATAGAATATGTATACATTAACAAGACTGCTTATTGTCAAGTTTAAAAGACGTACTAAGAATTTTAAGATAAGAAAGTAGAAAGTTGCTTTGATGTATGACAGTAGCAGTAACATTTTCACATGCAACAATACACCAATTAAGGTGGTTCTAATAATCTCACATAATCAACCACAGCTTGATTTTTTTGCTTAGCAACAAAGTAGCTAAAATCCTAGAGCTTGATCCCTTAGCAACCCAACAAATTGAAAAACTTCTTACACCTTAGAGCTAGGTCCAATACCATAACAGGTTCCAGTTCAAATATTATGTGGTTGTGCCACAACAATTAAACATGGTGAATTAATACACCGACACCCAGATTGCCTAAACCTTACAGCAGGAGAGAAATCACAATTAATTTGTACACAACAACAACAACAACCAAGCCTTTCAGTCCCAAACAAGTTGGGGTAGGCTTAGATTATACTAGCTGTACAAGCATTAGATTTACACACGAGAACTAACTAAGAAAATCGCTTAGTTTCTCACATGCATCACATCTACACAATAACAAACTATCAGTCTACTTATTTCTGAAAACAAAGTTGCAGCTAGCGATGAATCAGAAGAGGAATGCAACCTAACATCAGATTAAAGCATCAACATGTTGAAGTTAATAAGAGAATTGTCTCACGCTTTCCACTCATAGAAGCACAACACATATAAACTTCTATTTATGTTGTGTTGGCTAGGACTTGAACTCGAGATCTCTAAGCTCAGATACCATATTAAATTGCATGCACCGACCAATTTACATTTACCCAAATGCTCACGCTGTTGGGAAATGGTGCGCTATATCTCAACAAAGAACTATCCAAATAAGTTTATCGAGTGATCATTCAGGGCAGAAACAATGCCCCACAGATCATACTATCTCAGCTTGCTATTACTTGATGTTGAGTAGCCGCCAACATCCCAATATGCGGAAATGCAGATCAAACTCCTTTTAGGGATCACAACGTTTCCCTTCCTCCCCTCCCTCCCTCTTCTCCGTTCTGCCTCTGCACTAGCGTCATGGACCCTACCAGATCTCTGCCACCCAACACCATGGGACCCAACTCCTCTGCCAGTGAAACATGAATTTTCTAGTTCTGCCTCAGATGGCTTTTTATGCCATCACTTGAACTAACTACCTCAGATGGCTTGTTTATGCCCCCTCAAAACATGAATTTTCAAGTTCTGCCCGAGTGCCAAAAATTCTTTAGTACTAAAAGACAGCAAAAACTCAATGGAACACCACAACAATATGTACACTTAAGAGTTCAAACAGTCTTACCTCTTCGTGGCAGTCCCCACCAGCGCTTGTGTTGATACATCTTGGGGCATCTTTTCAAGTGAGTTTTTTTTCACAAAAGGCAAACAACATCCTAAAAAACCAACATTAAACAAGCAGGGTTACACAATGCAAGATATTATGATTTATGATATTCTAATGCATTTCAGAACATAGCTGCAAATAAAGTTCTGCATATTAAAAAAGTGGGACTTAAACTAAATCACATCATCCGAATGAAAGAATATTAACAGACCAATAGTTGCAGGACAGGAATAGATAAGAAAAACATTTAGGTGCCAGGACCAACAAACTGTTAGATTATTCCTTAATAATGAACATCAGTCGCTGTCAACTGTTCAATCGTACAAAATGATCTAAACAGGTAAGGCTTCCAAAACTAGATTCAGCCCACAATTTCATATGGCAACATTATTGAAAAGTTAGAGTTACACTAGTTTTTGAACTTGGGTTAGCTACCCACCGTGATGTAGAAGCACTTATTAGCCGTCGATTTATTCCATAGAATGAATCGCTACCGTTTATCAATAGTAAACTGAAGCTATTCTATAGTTGAGATTTCTTGAATTTGCTCCATATGGACACACGCGAAAAAGAGGCCGATGTTATCCTTCTGGAGCTATCGTGAATCCATCGTGATGAGATAACTTTTTACTCAAGATCTTTTGTGGCTGTTTTGAGAAGTAATCGTCAACTACAGACATAGAAAACCTTGGCACGGACGTTTTTTTTGTAGGGATATGTATCGTAATATCTTTTTTGCCGTCTGATCACAAGACACCACGTATGCACGTACCTTCTACTAGTAAATGTTGGTTAACCAATGTGGGAAGTGTAAACATAACTACATAGTTGCAGGAATGTGTTTATTCCATAATCTTTTAGGATACACAATTAAATTCCTATTTTTCTTTAAAAAAACTCATCATAAGCAATGCAACTGGTTAAACTTAATTGCTTCAGAAAAAAATAAATTTATGAGTAAACTGCATCTAGCATGAGCCTAGAGATAGATGGAGTCTTCGGGCAGCAGTCGACTAATAAGCATATACAAGGTGGCCCATGGAAGAACCAAGCAAGACAGCCAAAATCATGGATGTGTATCATGAGTTAGTATCTTTTTATTAGTTGTTACCTTTAGGGACTTAACTCTATCTTTAAGAGTTCATCATAGCATCTATATAAAGAGGTCTGATTATACCCTTTTTGGTTAAGGACAGAATAGACCAATCTGATCCTAGTCTCTGATTTCTTTTAGTCCTCCCTGCCCATGAGGCAGGGGACAGGGGTGCTATCCGATGTGGCACTCTTGTGGTCCATGCTATCCTAACACGCTCTATAACAAGCCCTAAATCAAACTGATACATGTGCTTGGCACATTAGTGAAATCATATATACTGTTATACTTTCACAAAAAAATCTTGAAACCACTGATACATATTGTGTGATTTATTCTATACTTAACTGGGTAGGCATGCGAAACACTTTGTATTATTTTTTGTGACAAAAATGCATGCATTTGGTGCAAGAAAAAACATATGTACAATGATTTTGACACATTAGAGTGGCAGCATTGGGGAATAACCTGCGCAATGATCTGTCAGTTTGTTGGATCTCTTGCTCCATTGCAAGTTCATCTGTTCCTTTGAATGTCTCGAAGAGCTCTTTAAGGGGAATGGTCTGATGATATTCAGAAGAGAACAAAATAATCATGATGAGTACTATAACACAACTGATCTCCAATTTAAAGAACTAAATATAGACATGTTTTTAGCAATGCTTGCTAATATCTGTTAGTTTCGCACAGAAACTAAATAAACAGTATTTAGAACATTATGATAAAGATGCGGGTGCATATTAAACAATGAAGGACATAGAGAGAAAAAATATCTTACTGGTTTCTCAACATGCTTATCCCGAAATCTAGCGACCAACTCCTTGCCACACTGAGTCCAGTTGTCCATATCAGAACTTCCCATTAAGTTGCTATGGCGTAAAAGCCATAGAGAACATGCAGAGAGGCCAATTGCTCCACATGTGTAGGGTATCCAGTATATGGTCAAATTGTTTGGTTTTTTTAGGCTTGAAAACTATCATTGCAGAAAAAGTTACTTCAGATAAATTAAGCATTATATAGTAGAATTCAAAGCAACATACACTTTGTTAGATGCAGTGAGATTCAAAATTGAGTTTGAACTCATTATAATTGATATCTCAGGCGTGGAAGTTTAAAATATCCATAATCCTACCTCTGCTTCATAATAAGAAAGCATGTGTGCGTCAAATAATATTTGTGGACTGGCATATACAAACAAATATTGTATACAAGAAGCACAAAAATGCAAAAAAATTCTCAAACATGTGTCAGAGCCCAGGTTATTATAAACTGAACCCCTAGTACCCCTTCGAGCACACAGGTAACATTAATCTAGAACCTTAGTGTGTGCACCAGTAGCTACAATCCCCATGATAGGATTGTTTTGAATTAGCTGCCTACCTAGACCGTACTTTTGGTTGCATTGGCTAGTGCATGAAGCTTGGCAAAACCATCTTGTGGAAAAAGAACTAAAAGCTTTTTACCCAACTATTTCTACATGCACCAGTCCACTCCTACCACATAGGACCCACAAACTACGGTTCTGCTATAGGATAGTCACCATCACGGAAGATTGCTGGAGCAGCAATGGCCCCACCAATTAGCCTGAAAAATTGGTAGATGGCGCCACACCGAATGGATGAGGAATGCAGAGGGAAGGTCACAAGTCAAAGCTGGAGTAGCACACTCGCAGAATTGATCTCGCTCCAGCAATAGTGCAGCACCAGGCATTGATTTTCAAATGGTAAGGTGGAGTGCAACTCAAGTCAAAGTCATATTTTTTTCTTTCCGGAAAAGGATCGATATGGAGGACAATGTATGTCACGTGGATGGCAATGGACTGGCATGACACACATATACACACCAGCTACCTATAATGACACTTGCAATTAATGCAATTGAGCTTGGAAGGAAATACTGATCTTCCCAACATATGGCCTCACAAAATGAGAAAAAAAATGCAAAATAAGGAATGGTGTTTTTTTGTGATATTGTTTTCCATATTTTGCAAATACTGAGCTTCCCAATATATGGTCTCACAATAAATATCCCTCCAGGAGTGGTACCAGGAACTTACCAAACACCTAGAAAGTCGAAGACGGCCACCCAATAGTCATGAATAAGACATCAGCATCCTATGCTCCCTTATAAGACATCAGCATCCTATGCTCCCTTTAAGACATCAGCATCCTATGCTCCCTTGCTTCAATAACTTACAGTTAGGAAACATCATATATCAGTGCAATGAAATGTCATAACATTGTGAATTAAACCAATAGAACTGAGTTCAAAGCAAGAATGGATAAAAGCAAAAAATCTAAGCCTCCAATTATAACATCGAGATGATACTTCTAATCATAGAAGAGCTTGCAGTCTAGCTTGCTTTTTTTTAGATCAGCAGTCTAGCTTGCTATTCTTACAAAGCAGAGCTCACATAAGCAAGCACATAGTCATGAAGTCCGCCACTTAGAAAAAAACCATTCGTGTAGATACCAGATGCATGTATAGATACCAATTGCTCACATATGCATCTGTACGTACTAATTGCTCAACTACACAAGGATAACCAGTTCACTGTTGCACAGCACATACACAGGAGCAGATTCAGAGATAAATCTAAAATGTAAACAGGGAAAACCAGTACCATAAGAAATATATTACCCTCACCAGCATAATATTTATACACGCATAGGTGGTAGCAACACCCAGATCATGCCATGATCTAGCAATAAAATATCAAGACCAGACAATACCAACCAGTGGTATTCAAAACCAAATAACAAGAAGTTTAGGACTATCAACAAAAAATCACATAGAAACTACAGTGACCATATGATCATATGTGAAAGTCTTAGGGAAAAAACTTAGAAACTACAGTGAGCATCTGATCATCATCACCATCAATCAAATAAGGGTCATCGTCTCAAGCGCCGGAGCATGGTAAAGCCAAGGCACGATGGTTCACATGGGAGACAGAGATCCAAGTGGTAAACCAGTAGCTCACCGAAGAGGTCGTCCACGAGGATGGGCATCACCAACACCGCGGTTGCGGCATGGTGAGCTCATGACGCTCACTAGGACCTTCCGTTGACCTTCGCCATCATGTTGGCTATGATGGGACCCACCTGCAGGTTGTCTTGGTGCTTGGCCAAGTTGTTTGGGATGCTCATCACTGCCGAGACGTAATGTCAACCCAATCCTGCCCCAGAACACCCTGAAACATCAACAATATACTACTCATCAACATAGTGTACAGAATTACTACTACGCTGTTGATGCAATAATAGGGCAACTATTTTCATGAAAAAATCAAGTTATCATAAATAGCAACATTTCAGCTGCAATAACATTTGCATATAGACAACGTGCTGATTAACTACAACTGCATGGCTAACCATTTCATGGCAAGATAAGCAAAGAATGCTATTATGCACTGAAATGCTCAACCAATGCTATTATGCACTGAAATGCTCGACCAATCCTCCAAGTTCACAGCCGTCCATTTAAATAGGCCATGAAGTAGCTATTATGTGCTTCTGAACTAGCATCTACTTCGAACAGACTTAAATTTGTGCAGATTCTTTCACAATCTTCAGTATTTTCACAATCCAATGCCCTGTTTTAATTAAAAAAAGGCCAGGACAGGAGGATCATTAGACACAGAACCTACGCAGCACCTTCAAATCCCAAAATGAACTTTTGAAGCATCCAATGTGCTCAAAGTACAGTGTTAGGAGGCTACTGCCTAGCATATCTGAATAGTCGAACTGCTACCGTCCTTGGAGAAAAAAATTCACTTAATAAACCAATCTAAAAAGGTGATTGCACTCATGTAATAATTATATAAACGCCTCATGAATCCACAAACAGAAGCTCTCAGGTTCCAATCATACGACACTAAAAGCTACGCAAGATCGTATTTTTTTACACTCGGTCAGAGTCCTGCAACTCCGTGCGGTCTAAGGATCGAAAAGACGATATGTCTCACCTTTTATTGCGGCCTTGTTTCCTTAGCAACACAGCAAAATGAAATTCTTAAACCTTTGAGCTAGGTCCAATTCAAATATTATGTGGCTGTGCCACAGCTATTAATCATGGTGAATTAAACAACGACACCCAGATTGCTTAAACCTTACAGCAGAATAGAAATCACAATTAATTTGCACACAAATACCAAACAAACAAATCAAATTACTAAACGCAATTATTCTAGTTCTACAAGCATTATATTTACACACGAAAACTAACTAAGAAAATTGCTTTCTTTCTCACCCAGAAGAGGAACACCACCTTGTTGACAAGGCTAGATCTAAGCATCAACCTGTTGAAGTGTATAAGCGTACAGTTCGGGCTTTTGGTTGCATTAGCTAGTGCATGAAGCTTGACACAACCGTCGTCTAGAAATAGAACTAAAAGCTTTTTACCCAACTACTACTACGGGCACCAGTCGACTCCTGCCACGTGGGACCCACAAAGTACCAATTAGCATGACAAATTGGCAGGTGGTGCAAACACCGAATGGATGGGGAGTGCAGAGGGAGGGTCGCACAAGTCAAAGCTGGAGTAGCACACTGGCAGAAAAGATCTCGCTCCAGCAATAATGCAATATCAGTCCTTGCATTCGTAATGGTACGGTGGAATGCAACTGATGTCAAAGTCATATATTTTTCTTCCAGTAAAAGGATCGATATAGTACGTGTTATATGCTGGACAATGTTGTCTATCATGTGCATGTCAATGGACTAGCATATCATGCATATATGCACCAGCTACCTATAGCAGCACTTGCAAATAATGCAATTGAGCTTGGAAGGAAGGGTATTGGTTTGTGATATTGTTTTCCATATTCAAGAAATATTGATATTCCCAACATATGGTCTCAAAACGAATATCCCTCTAGGAATAGTACCAAAGTTGAACAAGGCTAACCCTACAATCATGAATTAGGCATGAATTAGAAGGAAACATCAAATCTCAGTACAATGAAATGTCATAGCATTGGGAATCAAATCAATAAAAAAGAGTTCAAAGCAAAGAATGGATAAAAGTAAAGCTCTAAGCCTGTGATTATAACATCGAGATGATACTTCTAATCATAGAAAAGCTTGCAGGCTAGCTTGCTATTCTTACAAAACATAGCTCACATAAGCACCCACATCATGAAGCCCGCCACTTTATAAAGAAACATTCATGTAGATACTAGATGCATGTATCGATACCAATTTCTCACATATGCATGTGTAGATACTAATTGTTCAACTACACAAGAATAACCAGTTCGCTGTTGCACAACACATACACAGGAGTAGATTCGGATCAAGAGAAATACCAGATAAATCTATGAGGTAAAAAAGAGAACACAAGTACCATAAAGAATATCTAAACCTCGCCAGCATAATATTTATATACACAGATAGGTGACAACAACACCTAGGTCATGCCAAGATCTAGCAATAAAAGATCAAGACCACACAATACCAACAACTGGTATTCGAAACCAAATAACAACATTAGCACTATAACACAAAATAATCAACTACATTAGCTTAGAAGAACCTCTAATAACCAGGCACATATGCGAAAGTCTTAGGGAAAAAACTTAGAAACTACAGTGAGCATATGATCATCATCACCATCAATCAAATAAGGGTCATCGTCTGAAGCGCCGGAGCATGGTAAAGCCAAGGCACAATGGTTCACATGGGAGACAGAGATCCAAGTGGTAAACCAGTAGCTCACCTAAGAGGTTGTCCACGAGGATGAGCGTCACCGCCACCACGGTTGCAGCATGGTGAGCTCATGACATTCACTAGGACCCGCTGTTGACCTTCGCCATGATCTTGGCTATGATGGGAGCCAGTGCTTGGCCAAGTTAGTTGGGATGGTCATCACTGCCGAGACGCAAAGTCACCCCCACGGCCTCTCCCCTGCCCCAGAACACCCTGAAACATCAAGAATATACTACTCAGCATCATAGTGTACATAATTAGTACTCCCTCCGTTCATCAATACAAGGCCATTATCAAAAATACATTTTTCATCTATACAGGACCACTAACACTAATCGAGAAAAAGTAATTAGCTTTTTGTCTCGTCGGATGGTATTTATTAATGCGAACATTGTATGCAGCCATAGAGAAATAGCCACCACTTGAAGTATATTTAATTAGCAAGGAACCCGAGAGTATTTCTACATAAATAATCGTGTGGCTTTATTTTCTTGGTACTGCAATATGGGTTTGTGGCCTTGTATATAAGAGCAGAGGAATTACTAAGTTGTTGATGCAAGAAAAAGCGCAACTATTTTTGGGAAAATTCAAGTCACCCCAAATAGCCGCATTTAAGCTGCAATAACATTTGCATAAATATTAGACAAGGTGCTGATTAACCTAAAATTTCATGGCATGATAAGCAAAGAATCTAGCCAAACTACATTACAACGAACATTGCATTTCACAATGTCTTGAACGATTGACCATGATTATTGTGTAGATTTTACATGCTAACTATCCAATAAAACAAGGAATTGATAACGTGTTTTGCATTTTAGGGGGGAAAATCCATCTTTTTTAATAAGCAGCAGATCATCTCTAACAAGTGCAATCAAAAACATTATAGACAACAAAACCCTCTAAATAAGAACTAAAGCTCCAGGCATTAAATATTATCTGGTTTAAGGTTGACATTAATTAAGTCACCCAAACGAAACACACAAGCCTCGAGCCAACATTCTGCCAACACACAGCCCACAAGTTAACTAGAAAGACTTATCTTTCTAAAACATTCAACCACCTCAAGACAACACCCAGCAAACAACCCAGCCAAGACAAAGAAAAACCGCTCGGCATATAAAAAGTAAACCGGTTTAAACTTTCCGACCTGGTCGAGCTCGAAATTTTGAGAGCTTGGCTTATAATATCATAAGTAGAACCAAATACAGTAAAATTGTAAAATGCACCCGGATAAATGTACAGAATCATGGATTCGAAGTAGAAAAGGTCAGGGCAATTATTCATGTACCTATAGTAAATTTGCTTTCTTTGATTTTCATCAGCATCATCATCAGAAAAGAGACCTACCAATATCAATGTTCCCCCACACCCTGTATTCCTCCACATTGTGTGATATCAAGACTAATTTATACACAAGTGCTAATTCATGTCTTGCACTATGGCTTGTGCTTTGAAAGGGAAGCTACTTGGTGTGATGCGAAAGTCTCTGTTATGAGAGTCCCTCAAGGTAAATGGAGGCGATGGATAGTTACGAATTCTAGTCATCATATTACAGTGGGGTGAGACACATGAACGATACAGCCAATGCTTCAGCAGCTGGGTATGCTGTTTGATTTCAGAAGGGCATAGGTCGAGAAGGAACCTATGAAACAACTCGACGCTTGTGAATGTTATAAGCAGGAGTTGTCCGCAACAAATTTGTGGCGCATTAAGGTAAAACACAGTGAGAACCTCTCCATGATAAACCTTTCTAATGCAGTCTATTGCCCCTCTCCATATACATTAACGAACACCTTCATAGATAACGTTTCAGAGGGACAGATTCATTTTAAATGAGTCATCCGTTTAGTTGCTAGTACTGGAAAGATATAGTAAGATTTTAGATGCCATTGATGGCACAAGACAAATTTTGATTTGGTGAAACAGATTTCCATCTACTGTCTATGCACAATCAAATTTAACAGGAAAAATACAAGTTTTACCAAAACCAGATGAAGGAGATGGACCTCAATGGGCAGCTGCAGGTCCTGGAGGTTGTCGGCAGCAGCATGAAGGAGTTGTGGAAGGCAGCAATAGGTCGGGGACGTCGCCGGCGCCGGCAGCAACAGTTCCGTACAGGCGACCACCATCTCTTCTTCATGCAGCGTGGCGAGCTCCTCCCGCAGGCCGCAGCCAACGCCCAAGCTTCTTGTCCCCAACAGCAGCCTACAGGTGGTGCTCAGCATTAAATTTCGAGATGACAAGTCAATATTAATTCGTAGTACTATAAGAAAAATCATGAACAAATAATGTTTTCAGGGTGCATGGGATTTTATGATAGCTTTCTTCAAGAGTATTTCTTGGCAGAGATATGCTCGAAAGCATCACTGCAGTGCAGAACACTTGATTGATTTTATTTAGTTCACTTTTTAGATCTATGTTCATCAAACAATAAGCATAGCCTTAATTGGCTTCCCTAAATTCAACTAAAATTATTTAATCAAAGAAAATCTTAAGTATATAAGCTATAATGGGTATAAGTTGCAGTGCTAACATTGCATAATTCGAATTCTGCATTAGGAGTGAAGTTTAGACTAAAGGAAGAATAAATCACAGGAGTCATGATTTTGGATGTAATTGATGGCACACAACAAATTTTGATTTAGAAAATCAGATTTCCATCTACTGCGTATGCACACATTCAATTTAACAGGAAAAAACATACATTTCTTAGCAAGGAAAGAGATGAAGGAGATGGACCTCACAGGGCAGCTGCGGGTTGGGGAGGTCGTCGGCAGCAACATGACGGAGTCGTGGATGGCAGCAACAGCTCGGGGACGATGCCGTGCCGGTAACAACAGTTCCGTACAGGCGACCACCATCTCTTCTTCCTGCGGCGCGGCGAGCTCCTCCCGCCAGCCGCGGCTGTCGCCCAAGGTGCTCGTCCCCAACAGCCACCAGGAAGACTGGTGAATCTCCGCCCCTCCCCTGTCCTTGGCTCGCTCGCCACAAGGACGGACGCAACCATGGCGGCCCTCAAGCGCGGGTCCGCCCACGCGCGCGTCCATCTTCTGAGGAGAGGCCGTTGCGCCTCCCGCTGCCGGAAGGGATGCTGCCCCGGACCCCCGGTGGCTCTTCTCCGCCTAGTAGGGGGTGAAGAGGATTTTTGATGGCTGGCGTGAAGGGGATTGGGTGACCAACCTAGATGGGATTGGGTGGGTGGGTGCGCCGGTGAGCGGCGGTGCTGGATTGCCGGCGGGGAGTAGCAGAGTGCGGCGGTGGCGGCGGCGACGGCGAGGGCGACGCGTTTGTGTGGGTGGGATCGCTGGGAGGCGAAGCGAGCAAGATGTTGGGAGGCGACGCGTTTCTGTGGGTGCGTTTTGTGTTCTCCATCGTTTCGTGTTGAGAATTTACTTCGTCTCGTATTAGTTCCTCTCTCTCACGTAGTAATCATGTTGAGTTTAGCGCTCTGAATTTCGTTTACCGATGTACTATAATCAATATTTCATCTCCCGCGTGGTCTGCCCAGAAGTAAGATCATTTGTATCCTACTAGTAATTAATAGCATGTTGTAGTTGACAATGCATGCATATTTGTGATGTCTACTCTAATCCATCTCAAATATATGTATGTTTAATTTCATGTTACATACTCCAAAGATCCTAATTAATAGTATGTTGCTATTTTCTGTAAAAGTTTAGTTAAATTTGAAATTGTTTGACTTTTCAGAAAAGAAAAGCGTGCACTTATTTACGGACAGATGGAGTAGGGTCCAAAGATCCCGGGTAGATGGCCGGCAACATATGCAACCTCCGAGTCGTGCAACCGACCTTCCCTTGGTATACTTTGCTCCTCATGAGACCGTCGTAGAACCATGTCCAGACTTCGGTGACTTGGGATCTTGGTCACTGCGTCACCTTGGGCCAACAATACTTGATGCGGTGTTGTCGACGGTGTTGGCTCTGCTCCCCCTTCGCCACTACGGGTGGCCAGCTTCGGATTCTTGGTGGGACATTGGCGAAAGCCATACACTACGGGTGACGACGTCGTCTTCTACGCCAAGGCAAGGTATGTCTCGATGGCTCATGAAGCTGTGTGTGCAAGATAGCCTAATTTGTCCATTTTTGGCAATCTTACCTATATTATGCTAGCTAGCAAGCCAAGGTAGTTCGAAAAATCCATGCAACTATATGTGTGAGCGAGAGAGATCAAGCTGCTAGGTTCGTGTTTGTGCTAGCCTAGCCGAAATGCATGCATGTGTACGAACTACGTCCACGAGTTTGATCGTTAGCTGGCACCTTTTACCTATGAACATATATATATATATATATATATATATATATATATATATATATATATATATATATATATATATATATATCTAATATCTACACTCAGTCAAAAATAAAGCTAGCTTAGTTTTGCATATATAATCATAACTATAAATAAAACAAGCTACGTACAAAATTAAATAGTAAGACGTGAATTGCACACATCATGTATCCATCAACATAACATGAAAAGCAAAGGACTCCAAAATTTTCGAGCAACGACTCATGAGCTTGACAACGGTGCTCTCTCTCTCTCTCTCTCTCTCTCTCTCTCTCTCTCTATCTATCTCTCTCATGCCACAACGACAAATATTGCGTCGCCATCATCGTGGTCACCTGTCGGACTCGGTGCTCGCCACTGCCTTGGAGTAAGCTGGAGGAACCTTTGACGTGGCCATGGGCGGTGGAGTCCGACGGTTGGGGCTAACAGGATGGGGCTGGTGAGGAAACTCCGAGGCAGTTGTGACTTTGTTGGTGGTGACTCCCCAACACCGTGAAGTGTATTGAGCGTCGATTTTTTTTTTGCAAGAATTTCACCGATCTATTAATAATCATCAATAGCAGTACAAATAGATCCAAAAGTATTAAAATATACAAATAGATAATTGGACCACCTAGTGAACACTAGCGCGAACCAGAGGCGCGTCGTCGTCCTTGTCCCTCCTTCACTGGAGCCAGGCAAAGCTTATCGTAGTAGAGCTTGTTATACTACACAGACATGAAGTCGTCGTGCTAAGGCCCCAAAGTACCATCGCATCAGAGCAACAACCATCGCCAATGATGACAACCATAGATCAAAAGAAACTGACCTAAAACCACACCAGTGATCACGAAAATCAACCGAATCACAGGAGATCCATCATGCACACGACTCCATGCGCCCTCCGCCGTCGCTAGACGCACGACCGAAGCGAGGATAGGGTGGGGCGGACCTTATTCTATCTCCAGGATGTAGCCGCCGCCTCACCATCCCAAAGAAGACACTGAAAAGAAACTAAACGAAGAACGGAAACCTTCCCGCCGGCAAGAGATCGCGGTCCACCACGCCTGCAAGGCCCCAAGGCCACCGGAGACGGAGGGCACGCCCTTTGCGAAGGGGCTGGCACGGGGTACTTTGCTCATCGCCAGATTGTCTTAGAACTGGTGTCGGCCAGACGTACATAGTGGCGCGAGGTTTCCTGAACCTTCATTGTGTTGTTCTAGGGAAACCCTATTTTGCGGGGCCCACGTAGTGTACCCTTAGCTTCTCTACGAAATAATTATTACTCGTGACTTTTATTTAGTACTTCAGAGCAACCATTAGTTGACTACTAAATGGTGGTACTCCCTCTGATCCATATTACTTGGTTTCTAAAATGGATGTATCTATGGACGTTTATATTAGCATCAAGTAATATGGATAAAATGGAATATCCTGTTAGAGTAGTAGAGATATGGAATTCCTGAATTTCCTTGTGTTTCGTACGTGAGGAGCATGCATATATTTGGGCAAAAAAGAGAAAATGAAAGAAATAAAGGTGGTGGAGGTATTATTTGATCTGCGAAGTAACGTGGGTAGTCATGTAGATGGATGAAGAAAGTTCTATTTGCCCGCAAAAAAAGAAGTTCTATTTATAATTGAGAGATAGTACGTTGTTGGAAAAAGAGGAGACTGAGGTGAGAGGTGAGCCAAGAAAAAGAAGAGAAGAAAAAAAGGTGGTACGAGAGAGCGGTGTGCAAATTTGTTTTTACGGAAGATGCGTACGCGGCGAGGGCTTCGTTATTCATTCGTGCAGCCGTCAATTAATTAATTATTACGCGCGCGAGTGGGCACACTACATGCCGGGAGGTGGCTTTCGGAGGTTGCGTGTGCACCCGTGAAAAATGTAGCTTCATTTTTAATGCATCCAACCTACAGTTACTACTCAACTCAATTTTTCGTCTCCCGCGTGGTAGCCCACAAGGAGTACTCATCATTTGGATCCTAATTAATACTAGCACTAGCATGTTGCAGATACGAGGTAGAAATTCATCGGCAATGCATGCATACCATTTCTTCTCCTACTTGTCGATCAGTTGAGATGTACTACGAGGTGTACCATTTCTTCTCTGTAAACAAAGTCGTAATGGCTGAACTGATAAAGGTGGAGAAGAGGACCCTTGTAAAATACATATCAAAGCAAAAGAAAAAAAAAGCACTGAAAATCCAAACTTGGCACCGAAGACATTGAAACGAGACCGAGTCAAGTCGAGGCTCCATGGCGATGCCCCCAAGAGGGTAACGATGCACTGCACTGCCGACTCCGAGACCGCGAGGTCTAGGGTTTTAACCCGGAGATGTGACACGGTGTGGATACCCACAACGACGCCCCCAGAGGTTTACGACACCCACACGCATCGCCGCCGTTGGCGCTGAGCATTCTCGAAGAAGCAGCCGCACACCGCGCCCCGTTGTCCCCGAGTTCAGGCTTCCGAAAGACAATGTAGGAGTTTCCAAAGCCAAAGCGCTGCCAACACCAGGATCCCTCACCGTCCGCTCCATGCCACCCCCTTGACCGAACATGTGAGACCACCACCGCGCAGTCCACCTTTCGGGGCCGCTGCCTCGGCATCCCCTGAACTCGAGCCCTTGGAGCACACTGCAACGCCAGAGAATTGGACAGGGTAGGACGACACCATAACCAGCAGCCATCAGGGCACACGGTAGCCCATGCGATGGGATATGCCCTCCACCACTTGAGGTGCACGCCATCGGATGTAGTAGCATGGCTGATTAGGCCTAGATCAGGCCTGGCCGCCTACCAAGCCTCATTAGCCATGTGGTCGTGTTGTTGTGCGCAGGCCGCCGTCATCCACCTGCTCAGTGGTGGACCTAACCTTGCCACCACCGACGTACCGCCATGTGCTAGCCAGTCGTCGTAACCTCACTCGTGGCAAGACGGGCCCGACCGAGACAACACACCGACGCAAAAAGAAGCACCCACACCACGACATTCGGGGACAGAGTCGCGCCGATAACGGCGCCGCCACGTCGTTGGTCAAGCCGATCGATCACTTATGTCGGTGTCGAAGATCCCGACTAGACATCTGGCAACGTTGTTGATATATTCGAGTCGTGCACACCCGCCCTTCCGTTGTGTACTTTGCTCATCGCAAGATTGTCGTAGTAACCGGTGTTGGTCGGACGTACATAGTGGCGCGAGGTTTTCTGAACCTTTGTTGTTGTCGTGTTGTAGGGAAACCCTATTTAATTTGTGGGCCCCACGTAGTGTACCCTTAGCTTCTCTACGAAATTATTATTCCTCGTGACTTTTGTTGAGTACTCGAGAGCAACTATTAGTTGACTACTAAATGGTGGTACTCCCTCCGACCCATATTATTTGATGCAAAAAAAATGGATGTATGTACAACTAAAATGTTTGTAGGTACGGTCTATATTAACATCAAGTGATATGGATAAAATGGAATACTACATTATTATATGTTTTAGAGTAGTAGGGATATGGAATTATCTGAATTTCCTTGTGTTTCGTACGTGAGGAGCATGTATATATATTTAGGCAAAGAAGAGAAAATGAAAGAAACAAAAGGTGGTGTAGGTATAGGTAAATATATAGTAGTAGCACGTGAGCAATTATTACTAAGATGGGACGGATCAAGTTATGTTTTGTTTTCTTTTCAAATTCAGCGAGATCGAGTAGGTGTGTTGGAAAAAAGCGCGCGGAGATAACCAACAGGTGAAATTAGTGGTACAATTACGCATCTAAAAAAAAAAAGTGGTACAATTATGAAATGGGTGTGTGGATAGATCGCGAATTGGATTTCCCGGATGAATTGGAATGAGGCTCAATTGGAATCGTAGAAGCATAGTACTCGACGTGAGTGAGCAGGTAATTAATTACGCGTGCGCGTGCGAGTGCGCGTGCGCTGGGAAATGGTGATTCATTTACGGCTTTGAGCGGAAAAGTTGGATGAAACACGCGAGCCAGCTGAGCTGAGCGGGCAGCCCACCCGGCGGCGATGCATCTCCTAATTACGCGATGAATCTGGAATCGTATGAGCAAGTAGTAGATGGAGACGTGATCGAGGAGCATAGTACTACGTGAGTTTGCCGGTAATTAATTACGCGAGCAAGGATTAATTGAGCGAGCGAGCTGAGCTGGCAGCCCAGCCGGCGCCGATGCAGCGATGGATGAGAGCCGAATTTAATGCGATCGACGGGCGCACGCAACTCTCCCGCAGGCTGCTGCTTCGGTTTCTGGAGAAATGTGTCCACTCCCGCAGCGCTGCGAGCGAGACGAGAAAGGCAACGCAGCTGCAACTGTGGGTCCGCACTTTGGCACCCGCAATAGGAAATGACGGGCCTACAAAAGATCCAGCTAAACGGGACGGAAGTTGTGGGCCTACAAGCCCGTCACCCAGCTCCTCCACGCGCCACTGCTTGATCAGGTGCTCCACGATGCCGCGGTAGTCGGAGGCCCTGTACACCCCGGCCTGCTGCGCCACGGCCGCGTAGTCCGCGAAGAGGTCGCCGCTCGGCGCGTGGCATCCGTCGTCCATGAGCGACGCCGGCATGGTGATCCGGCGGCGCATCATGTACGCCAGCGCCCGCACGGCGCCGTCCGGGTCGACCTCGAACAGCTTCCCCACGACGCGAGTGTAGGCCGCCTCGTGCCGCTTCTCGTCGGAGGCGATGGCGCCGCACACGCGCGCGAGCGCCGCGTCGCCGTGCTCCCTGGCGAGCCGCGCCGTGTTGCCGTGCGAGATGGAGGTGGCGCGCTCCTGGAAGGCCACGTAGATGAAGCCGTGGTAGGGGCTCCGCGCGGCGTTCATGACCATGCCGGACTGGATGAGCCGGTGGACGGTCGTCTCGACCCGCCGCATGTCGACGCGGCCGGAGAGGAAGAGGTACCTGTTGAGCACGTCGCCGTGGCGGTTCTCCTCCGCGGACCAACCGCGGATCCAGCGCGCCCAGGCGGTGGCGCTGTCGCCGGTGAGATCGCGCACGCCCTCGAACCGGTTGGGTATGCTCTGGTAAGTGGGCAGCGCCTCCTCGGTGACCATGTTGCCCACGAGGCAGACGAGGTGCGCGTCGGGGATGCCCGCCGCGCGGGCACGGAGCTCGGAGCAGGCCGCGTGGAAGCCGTCGGCGCCCAGCATCGCCGGGTCAGGCAGCATGTCCGACGGCTGCCACGCCGCCTCCACGGGCTTGAGGAGAGGCAGCACGTTGGCCTCCGCCCACGGCTCCAGCTCGTCGAACACCTCCAGCTTGGACGGCTCCAGGTACCTCAGCCATTCCTCGTCACCCTCTTCCTCGTGCTGCTGCTTCTTCTTATTCGGCTTAATCGCTGATGCGACCGCGCTTCTATCATGAGCTGCTATGTCGGCCGGCGGTGGTGCAGGTGAGCACTTGTTCATGTCCGCCGCCATGATTCTTGTTCGACCAGCGGTACCAGTGCATCTCCTGCGTACAATTACAACGTAAGGTGTACATGTACCAAATTTTCATGATCTAGGAACAACATAAAACTAATTAGCTGCTCCGTACCAGTATGGTACTGAAAGATTCATCAGTGTTTTAGCCCATGGCCGAGAATGGTAGTACACTGGTAGCAATCCTTGCAGCGTTGCCATACAAATCTAGCTAAGCTAATGCCAATGAAATGCACCGATAAAGGTAGTAGTTCAAATATGGAATAGAAGTGTGAGAGAGAGAGGAACGATGCATAGCTCGGGGGGTGACTGCTTATTTATAGTCCTCGCAAGGGAGAAGGAAATGAGATTTTTAAATTGCAAGTGTGTATTTTTTTGTAAAAAGGGTTCACGCATTAAAAAGAATATTTACATTGTACAAGCTATTATTCATATAGTACCACAATATTATTATACGATAATATCACTTGACTGAGAATTAAGCTAATTCAGATATATTCGTTTCTTTAGGAAAACGACCCTGTACTTTCTCCTCTCCCTGCTCCAAATCTGCATGTATTTCATCTATATAACCAGGGGTAGAGGCACCATAATTGTACATACTATTTTCTTCGGAAATATCATGTATACTGATGAGTAGCTTCTCGTTTTTCTCTGGAATTTTTGAGCATGGCAATTTTTGCTAACACGGCGCACCACATGTTTTTTTTTGTTTTGAAATGGGGTTGCTCCAGCCTCGCATCAATAGCTGCATACGACTCTTTATTGCACAAATCTCCATAGACTATTACAAATTATTACAAATAATGGATCCGAAAGGGTCTCAACGTGGATAAGTCACTTAAAGATGCCTAAAAATTGTTGCGGAAACATCAAGCTATGATGCGCCTCTCAAATTGTCAATCGCACTAGCTGTAGCAATCTCGTGCGACCATCGCCAAACGGTTGCACCTAATATCCATGTCGTGCCGATCATCCGCCAGCTGAAAGAAATACCACATATGAATCCCCAGTGGGTAACCAAAAATAACCTGCACGAAAGATAGAATTTTTTTTGTTAAAGATAAAATCATTATGGACAGTCCATATGGCCCATAACAAAGCGCACACATCAACTCTAACGTGGCCTTTGTCTTTTTTTTTGCAACACCATTTAATCAATTGCTAAACAAATTTGTAATATTAGAAGGAGGAGTATATTGAAAGTCGTGTAAATAATCCTCCAAATAATGACATGAGAAAAATAGACGTTGTATTGTCTCTTGCTGATCACGGAAACAAAATTTTGAGCAACCATACCAATTTCAATTGATAAGATTATCTTTTTGTTAAAATCACCTCCTTATGAAGGAACCACATTTCTTAAGATCTATATTGTGACCATTAAGCAAGTCAATGTACATAGATTTCAGAGTGAAAGTGCCCGAAGTGGTTAGAGACCACTGAAAAACATCGCCCTGATCGGTCAGCTAGACCATCATATGATGCATAACAAGATGTACTCATCTACCCCGTTTATTCCCCAATAAGACTCGTCTGAAGCATGTTTTTAGTGAAGTCAATCCCATAACATTTGCTACCGTAACATTTGTATGATTCACAATATTACAAAGAGTTGCGTATTGATCCTTTAGAGGCCTATCCCCTACTCATTTATCCTCCCAAAATCTGGTATTCTGCCCATTGCCAACCATAAGAGAACCTCTGCTAAAATTTTGTCTTCCAAAAGGGAGAGTCAAACTTGAGATAGCGTTTTATTTTTTTTAGATATTTGTTTTGGATGATCTCTTGTCACACACCATCTTCATTCATCAACTTATATAGCCATTCACACAGGGAAACGGACTTTTGGCTCTCGGGTGCCGCACACCCCCATACACCAAAAAAGTTGTAGTAATTTTAAAAAAAAATTTGAATCTTCCTGGAAACCAAATATGATCAAGTTTGTACTCGTAAAAAAATGTTTGCAAACGAAATGATTCCCATGGTCTCCAGGGGAAAAAAGCAAAATTATGACGAATATAAAGTGAATAGTACCTGGTCATGGCGCATTTCAAGTTTTTTTTTCAGGATACAATAAAAGTAATTTTCTAGGGAAGTATTTTGTTTCAAGTACAATACACTGATCATCTCTGATTTTCAAAAAATGTTCAAAAATTTAACCTTTTTTACATTTTTTTATTTTTCCAATTATGAGGGTGTGTGGCACCCGAGAGCCAATCTGTATTTCTCTTCACACGGGACCTTAAAATACTCTATCTATACTTGTGTACTACACTACAAAATATACAACAACGAGAATTTGTGCATTTTACACCTAATATTTTACCCTAACCATATCTTGTAAAACATATAATATACTAGAATTCTAGAAATATATATATGTATGTAAGTATGATGACCTCTTTTACTTCCTTTAATTTTACTGCTCACAGAAGTAAATAGACAGCAAGTTGTAAAGGGTGTCTATAGACAGCCAAATATGCGATGGCAGGTGATTATAAATATAGACATCAGCTGCACATGCCATTAATATCTTTGTACCATATATTACTGTGTGATTGTAATATCTTAACGTCCTTAATTATTGGTGGCCGACACATTTACTAGTTAAGATCGCCCTTGAATGCAGCTACTGCGTTTCAGACTGTAGTCGCAGGTATGAGATTAGTTAGACTAGCCATAGTGCTAGTATCTTAGCTAGTATCATGCACATTGATTCCACAAAAATGCTGATGTGACAGTTAATTAAGAAAGAGAGGAAAGATTAGAGTAGTAACATGGGTGGATACCGTATCATAGCGCATGTTACGAGAAAAGTTAATGTCAAACAAATCTTGTAGTACTCCCTCCGTCTCAGTTTACTAGTCGTCCCCGTATCCCTAGGTCGCCAATTTAACCTATATAATTTAAATTATATAATGCAAAAATTATATCATTAGAAAATAGAACATCTAAACTTTCTAATGGTATAATTTTTATAATATATAACTAATGCTAACTTGATCAAATTCGTGACCTAGAGGTACGCGCACGCCTAATAAACTGTGAAAGAGGGAGTACATAAATTTGCATTGAGATTCTAAAAAGCAATAAATATAGCATAGCTATGATACTACTCCATGATACCATCCACTATAGAGATAGTATCATACACAAGTAGCAAATGCATGATTCTACTCATGATACTTAGCACTATGTCATGATATAATTTTTATAATGCGTAGTATCCATAATATCTAAATAGGAGCAACCACTGAGTTGATATGTCTCAACATGCAAGGTGTCCACATCATAAAATCTTCCACGTCATTAAATTACCACTACCCACTAACATTTTTCTGCCAAAGTCATCACACGTGATCAAATAAATTTTCCAGCTGGGCATGGAGGAGTTTAATTTATGCTTGTGATTTTTAGTTCTTCCATTCTGACTCATTGTTTCCTCTCCCCACTAGGCACGTTGCCTCCCACCCCAACTTCCCCATATGTGCTCAAATTTATTAGTTCAGATTTATTGTTTCATCTCTTGCTATCCCTACGTCTCCCCTTCTCCTGTTCTCCACTTCTTCGATCTAAACAAGAAACTTTGTTCTGCATCCAGTTCATCGCATCACCCATGGCTTCTTCTCAAGCACATCGACTGCACAGCTCAACCCCCTAGGCGGTCTGATGTTTGCACTGCTGCTTCGTCGGCCTCTGTCACCGTCCATCCCCATATTCTTATCTGAAATTTGGGATAAAGATATGCAGGTCTTGCCATTACATCTGAATCGCTTTTTAGGACGAACTGGCGAAATGCAAAACTTTGAATCGCTTTGTCTTCGTCCCTACTGCACACTAACCTTCATTCATATTTTTTTCACTTTTATCTTTCTTTTCCTACGTTTTTTTATTAAAAAAATAGCACCATTCAACTCTACACTTCTATATAACGGTGATGCATGGTTCTTACAGATCATTTAATTTCAAACAGGATTAATTCTCAAAGTTCTTGAGTTTAGCGAGGACTGTTATATTAGCAGCTCCACACCAGAAAACTTTCTTGTGAGCAAACTTATCTATATTTTCATATATTTTGATTGTTCTGAATTCTTTACATTTTGAACAAGCAACTCCATATGTATATATATCATTGGTTCTTAAGGTCCATTTTTTTTAAACGAAGGCAAAAGCTTTGCCCCAATCTATTAATTAAGAAGAAGTTTTACAAGGCCGACGGCCGAAAGTTTACACCACATGCGGATTATTCTCCCGGTATCAAAGCACCCAGGCGTTTAGCGCCTGCCAACACCCATAGGCGAGCCTCACACTTAACCTTATGTAGAACGACTATGGAAGGAGGATGCTTATTACGAAAAACTCTAGCATTGCGCTCACACCAAATCTCCCAAGAGATGAGCAAGGTTAGCGAAGCGATGCCTTTGCGGCTTGTCGAGGATCCTCCCGCCATCATAAACCACCAATCTGTAATATTGCGACCCTCCCAATTGTTAGGGTGAAGATCGTCCAAACCCAACCACTCCTTGACCCGGCTCCAAATGCGCTTGGTGAAACGGCAATGAACGAAGAGGTGATCAATAGTTTCGGTGCATTGCTTGCAAAGAGGGCAAAGGCCGCAATTAGGCCAACCACGTTTTTGAAGACGATCGGCCGTCCAAATCCTTTTTGATAAGCGAGCCATGCGAAGAACTTGACTTTGGGAGGCGCCCACACTTTCCAAATGCACTTGTTCATGGGGGATGCAATAGAGCCGAGGAATTGTATCTCATAAGCGGACTTAGTAGAGCCGTAGAGCCGTCGCAAACTTTCCCATATGAAGCACTCCAAGGCCGCCAAGCTTCTTAGGACCGCACACGGCCTCCCAATTTACTTTGCACTTGGCCCCGGTCGTGGTTTCTTTGGCGGACCAAAGGAAAGCCCTCTCAATCTTGTTGATGAAGTTCAAGGTCTCCGGAGGTATGTTTAGAGGAGTTAGGTGGTAGATGGCTTGTGAGGCAATGACCGACTTGACCAAGGCTGTGCGGCCGTCCGTGGTGATGAACTTTCCATTCCAAGTGGGGAGCTTTCCGGCGCATTTGTCTTCAAGGTGTTGGAAGTCCACCCTCTTAAGGCATTTGACCGAGAGCGGTAATCCGAGGTATCTAAGGGGGAAAGAAGTCCGGGCAGCCGGGTTTCCCACAAGGATCTCATCAAGATCAATATCGCCGCATCTAATAGGGACAACAGAGCTTTTTTGGAAGTTGGTACAAAGGCCCGCGACTTCACCAAAAGACTCAAGAATTTTTGCCAAGGTTTGGATATCATTTTTGATGGGAGCCACAAATACCGCTGCATCATCCGCATAGAGCGAAGTCCGCAAGATGGTTCCCCTTCCCCTAATCTTGTGTAGAAGCCCAAGCGAAGTAGCATTTTCTAGGATTTGCGCTAGGGGGTCAATGGCGAGGATGAAGAGTAGTGGCGATAGTGTATCTCCTTGCCGTAGACCTCGGCCATGGGCGATGGGAGCACCGGGTACCCCGTTGGTTAGGACCCTTGAAGTGGCGGTTGAAAAGAGGGCAAGAATCCAGTTACGGAAGCGAGCGGGAAAGCCGCGGCGTTGAAGGAGATCGATGATGTATTCCAAACTCACGGAGTCAAAGGCCTTGCGAATGTCAAGTTTGAAAAGAAGCGCCGCGGTGTTGTTTTTGTGGAGCCTAGTGACAAGGTTCTTGACATACAAGAAGTAGTCATGAATGCTACGTTTCTTGATGAAGGCGCTTTGCGCATTTGAGACAAGGTCGTCCATGAAAGGCCCAAGGCGAATGGCGAGCATTTTGGCTATTATTTTGGCAACCCCATGAATCAAGCTAATGGGCCGGTAGTCCGCAACATCTTCGGCACCATCTTTTTTGGGCAAGAGGACAATGTTGGTGAAGTTTAGCCAACGGAAGTTCTCGGAATGTAAGCTCTCAAAGAGGTGTATGACCCCCATCAAGTCCGCTCTAATGGTCTCCCAACATCTCTTGAAGAAAGCACCGATGAACCCGTTCAGACCGGGGACTTTGTCCAGAAGGCATTTGGGAAATGGCTTTTTTGACCCCATCCTCCGTGAAGGGTTGCCCAAGGCTATCCAAGATGGGATCATCGAAATGGATACCGTCCCAAACAAAGTCGCGGGTGCGTTGATTGCCGGGTCCCATGACCGCTTGGAAATGATTGAAGACAAGCTCCTCTTTAGCCTTGTGGTCCGTGACCCACCCATTGTTGTGCTTGAGCCTATATATGTGGTTTTTCCTTCTTCCAGCATTGACCCGCATATGGAAGAATTTCGTATTTGCATCCCTTTCTCGAATGTTTTGGATGTGGGCACTTTGTTTTTTGCGGGATCTTTCCACCACCGAAAGGGCAATGACTTTACGCTTTAAAAGATGACGAAGGTCAACTTCACTGAGGGAAAGGGGCCTCAAATCTTGCGCCATGTCGAGGTGAAGGATGACAAGAAGCGCGGCATGCAAAAGAACTTTAGAGCATCTCCAGCCGTTAGGGCTCCCCACGCCCAAATCCGGCGATATTGTCGTCCGGATTGGAGGAAAATTTGGCCTGGGGAGGCCCATTTTCCCAGCCGCGAGCCCAGGATGGATGTAACGGACTTCGGCGAATTCAGACAAAATTGGCGACTTCGTTCAAACATAAGCGAAATTTAATGACATTTAACATATAGAGGCGAGTTCGTACATAAATAGGCCGAATTCGTACATATATTTGAATTCGGCGATTGGCAAACTAAAACTTAAGCTAAAAAGCGGCCTCCTACATGCCGAAATGGTGGTAGAAGGCCGTGTAGTCGCCGCCATCATCGTCGCTCGAGCCGGCGTCGTCCTGGGGCGGCGGCGCCTCGTACCAGCGGGCTCGTGCCTTGGCCAGCGTCGCCGGCGTGTGGCGGCGACGGACGGTAGATGTCGTCGTCGCTGCTCTCCTCGAGCTTGACCACCTCCCTCCTGGGCGCGGCGTTCCTACCGGCGGATGGTGCGGCGGCGCGGGCGGCGAGTTGACGCGCGGCGGCCAGATCCATCAGCCTGGACCACTCCAGTGCGGCGTCGATGGGGAGGCTGTTGTCGGCGGGCACCAGGTCGTTCAGCGACCTGGCGATCGCCTCCGCCATCGCGGCGTCCTCCGCGCGCTTCGCCTCCTCCTCGGCGAGCTGGTTTGCGGCGGCCTCTTTCTTCGACGACTTCCTCTTCCGCCCGCTCTGCGGAGAGGAAGGCTGGTCGCGGATGACGAGGGCGCCGCTGCTGCGCCCTCTGGTCGGCGGTGGCGACGCCGGTTCCTTCTTGACGGTCGAAGGAGACGCCCACTCCTGCTTGACGGTGGCCGGCGTCGACCCGCCGGACCTCGACGCCGACCGCGAGCCAGACGAGGAGGAGGATGGCGCCATCCTCCTCGGCATCCAGGAACTACCGTGCCGGCGCGACACGGTAGCCGCCACCGGCGGCGGCATCCCCAGGACGGGGGAGTTCCCGTCCTCGATGTGCGCGAGCACATTCTCAAGGGTGCGGCCAGGCGCGCTCCACCATCGGCGGCGGCCGGCGGCATTATTCCTTGCCGGAGGAGGAGGAGGGCCGTCGTACGCCCGGAGTTCGCGTTCATACCTGCGCCGGAAGAACGCGATCCACGAGCTCGTGGTTGTCGGGGAAGAAACGCGGATCCGCGCGCTGCTCGTCACTGAGAGTGACGAGTACCTCGTTGATCGCCGTTTCGAGTAAGGCCCCACCCGTTGGCGGCGGCGGGATCGGCACGCCGCCTGCGCTCAGCCTCCATCCCCCGGTGCGCGGAAGTCCGGCGGCGCTGGGTAGCCCGCCGCGTGGAGGAGCCGTCCCTCCCATTGGTGGAGAGAGCGGCGGCCGAAGCCGTTGTTGGCCGCACCGTCGTTCGCCATTGCTACCTCTTTCGAGTTCGGGGAAGATTTGGTGGAATGCGAGAGAGGTGAATGCGGGGCAGACACGGTAGTTCGGCGATAAATAGAGGTAGGCGCGCGTGATACCGAGGCGACGGCATTAACCTCGCCGCGTGGAAGCTACGCGTCCGGCGAATACTGACCGGCAGGCTTTTACAGCGCGTGGAAGACGATGCGATGAGGACGACGATCGGTGTCTCTCGCCGACAAGTTGGGGCCACCAGACGCGCGGGAAGTTTCCTCGACGTTTCGCGCGCTTTCGTTTCGTCCGGAGTCCCCGACCGCTCCCCGGGGGCCGGGGATGGCGTGGGATCGCCGGATGAATTTAGGCCCAAATCCGGACGAAATTGAGGAACCGGGACGCAACTGAACCGAATAACGCCGTCCGGATTGGAAAAACGTCGCTCGGGGGTCTAGTCGGGGAGACGAGTGGGGATGCTCTTAGTGTTGGAATATCGCGCGCCCCCCATTTTGACAAAGCACGCCTGGTGCAGCACAATTTGTGAAAAAGAACATGACAAGGCTCCGTATGGTTTGTGGGTTGCACCCACTCTTGTTGGACAATCTCGTCAAAGTCCGGAAGCCTTAGCCAAAAATTCTCAAACTTGAAAGACTTCGGTCCATTTAATTATAAACAGGAAGGCTACCCAAAGTTCATGAGCTGATCGATTATTTTATTGTGGAGTATCATACAGCAGCTGACTCAGCCACACCCAACGTTCTATTATTTCATAATAGACCTTGATCAACAAACCAGAGATTGGCAGGACTGGGTATTATTCTGGGCGAAGAAACCGCTTCAGCAGCGCCTGCAGCTGCCCAATACCACTTTTCTTTTATCGTGGCCAGGTAGTTGAATTTCATAGAGAATGTCATCACTTTCGCTTGACCTAGCTTTCGAGTACCGGGTACGCCTGTAATACCAATATTTTCTGCTAATTTAGTTTTATGTTGATCAACTAATTTAGCGGGAGATTATTATATGCATGGTTGGTCCTATTGCTGCAACAAAACAATATTTAATCGATATCTATAACGGGTAAGAAACCTAATTTCTTTCAAATTAGACCCACCTTTGCAACCTGATCTTTGCACCGACAACGATCCTCCATTTGGTTTTCTTGAAATCTTAAAACATGGTAATTGCTACAGCATGGTCTTCCAATTATGAAGTCCACGAGATATATATTGTCAATTGTTTCTCATCAGCATATCATGCTAGAGTGTCTTCTTTATCTACTAGTGATAAGACCTTCGTTAATGGCAACTATAGCAACATCAAGTTGGCTGTTGCACTGAATGCTAGAAACGATCCATAGCATAAAGGTATACACAGTTTGGCTTCGGAGCTTGCATATTCTGAATATTTTTCTGTAAAATTTATCTATTTTTGATACTTGGTACGAACACAAATTAAGCACACAGTTCACATATCTATCTGGAACAAACATATATTTTGTTGCCTGACGAAAATTCCACAGGAAGATACTTTTTACACAACTTTCGGTTTCTTACAGCAAATGATAGATGTTATACATCTATATACCATTTTTACCACAAATTTATTGAGAGCAATTCCCAGTCAACTTGACCCATTTATCTATTTTATCCCTGTTTTGGTACTTCTGCCATAGTACGTACCATTGCCACAGACAAATCAATAATCTCATTTCACTATTAAATTGTATTTGTCATGATTATCTACTAGATTATTCATATACATCATATGCAGCGTGTTTATAAATTCAGTTGTCACTCCTGGTGATGAACCAATAGCTACAGTTAGTAGTTTTGATAACCCTTGCTTTAAGACATAAGCTAATTGGTAAAGATACCGCAGCAACGGGCAGGGTGTTATATTGGCTCATAGGAGCATATGTACCTATTATACAAAATAATTAATAATAAAATTAAAATTTTAAAAAATTCTGAAATAAAATTACTGGTGTACATTCTGACATTCTATGTTCGTACGTAAGTTTTCGTGGAAAAACAGCATTTATGTGACATGTACGAAAAAGAAAAAAAAGTTCTCTACATAGTCGTGTTGGAGCATCAAAATTTATCTTTTTTACACGAGACACAGAAAATATTGTTTTTTCCTAAAAACTTGTGTACGAACATAAAATGTCTAGATATACGTGCAAAAATTTATTTTAAATTTTTTTGACACTTTAAATGTATTTTCACACAATAAGTTCATATGGACCCGTGAGCCGAGTTAGATTTCCATGTGCATAAGATCTATTAATGTTTTTTTCTGCATGAATGAATGATAACACATTGTGAGTAGTCTTAGGGCTTCCAACGTTAGAGACACTTAGCGCGAGCGTCGGGGTGTTGCTGATAATCCATGCACAGGGCGGTCCACAAATTTTCTCACGCACGGCGCAATTCTATCTAGCATGCATGCCCTATCCATCCGTAAAAAAAATGTTTTTCTTCTTTAAAACACAAATACAGATGTAGACGCTTACAAATATATACATACACTCATCTATGTGAAAGCACACTGGCAGAGCTACCCCCACCACCCATAAAGATATGTACGGATTTGGCATATTGGCCTCCCCCAATTTAACTAAAAATAGTGTAATTTAGCAAAAAGAAAATTTGGGAATCAGATCCCCTGACTTACTCACTCGGTATTGCAGACGGACGTTCACGGCTGTGGTACGATCGCATCCGACGACAGCCTATTCAACCCTCTCAAAACAGAGCAGCTTGACTCGGCCCAAAGCTCACTTTGACGAACTGGTGGAGAAAACAGCTCTCCGTCTCAGGAAAAATAAACACCCATCCCCGTTACCTTTCACTCGCCATCGTCGTTCCGCTCGCAGAAGCTCGCCGCCACGCCCGGGTCTTTTGACCACGCCGTCGCGGCCACTCCTAACCAGCGCTTGTTCCTTCCTTGTCGCCCCGCTCACCTATGTGTTTCCTCTGCCCCGGAGCACGCCGGCCACGTCGAGGAGGAGAAGTCGATCAAGTTGCCGCCTGTGACCTCAGCGTTGCCGCTTGTCGGGCGCACACCGGCCGCATCCTCCAAGCGGAGGAGAAGGAGTAGTGTCTCAACCTCTGCTGCCGCCGCCGTTTAGGATGTTGCACGCGTCCTCGGTCCTCCAAAATGGTGTTCATGTAGTGAATAAAATTGTGTTTGCTCTACAGATTTGTTGTCATATAAATTACTCTTCAGCTGTGTTAGGTTGATCTCCACTACGTACGAGCCCAACGGCTCGACGTGCCCTTTGACCGCACCCTGATCCCCGTTCACTAGTTGGTAGGCCCCTGTCACATGTGCTATATATAAAGTGGTGGGGGCATGTGGTGCGCATCACGAGGTTGCCCTGAGCTGCCACTCGCCCCACCGAAACACCCACCGATTACGGTTCGCACAATGCCGACGGGAAGCTCCGCCGCCACCGCTCTCGCTCGATCTCACGCCGTCGCCGTCGCCACCATGTCGACTTCGACGGGTTCCTCCTCCAAGGGAGAAGGTAAACTAACAGTACCCCTCTCCTACCCGGCCATGATCTACCCTAGACGATCTAGCGATCTTTACATTGGTATCAGAGCTGACTAGGGCCTTAGATCTTGCGCTCGGGACAGTAAACAAAAAGAAAAGGCCAAGGCCAGGGCCTAACCCAAACCCTAACCCTAGATCAATCAAAGAAAGGAAAGATGATTACTAGCCGGGGCCTCGGACAGCCGCTCGCCGGCAAAGAGGGGCACCGCGCCGCCACCGCCACCGGGTGTCGCTACCAGCAAAGGGCGCTGCTACATGAGCCGTTTGGCGGCGGTGCGCCCACCCTCGGGTGGACGCATGCGCCGGCAAGAGGGCCATGGGGGGCGCTGCTCCTACCTCTCTCCGCTGTGGCCATCGGTCTTTTGGTAGGAGCGTTTGATGGCGTGTATTTCACACGTTCGTTGGGCAACCCCAAGAGGAAGGTATGATGCGCACAGCAGCAAGTTTTCCCTCGTGAAAGAAACCAAGGTTTATCAAACCAGGAGGAGCCAAGAAGCACGTTGAAGGTTGATGGCGGCGGGATGTAGTGCGGCGCAACACCGAGATTCCGGCGCCAACGTGGAACCTCGCACAACACAACCAAAGTACTTTGCCCCAACGAAACAGAGTGAGGTTGTCAATCTCACCGGCTTGCTGTAACAAAGGATTAACCGTATTGTGTGGAAGATGATTGTTTGCGAGAAAACGATAAAACAAGTATTGCAAGCAGATTTGTATTTCGAGTATTAAAGAATGGACCGGGGTCCACAGTTCACTAGAGGTGTCTCTCCCATAAGATAAAAGCATGTTGGGTGAACAAATTACAGTCGGGCAATTGACAAATAGAGAGGGCATAACAATGCACATACATGACATGATAAGTATAGTGAGATTTAATTGGGCATTACGACAAAGTACATAGACCGCCATCCAACCGCATCTATGCCTAAAAAGTCCACCTTCGAGGTTATCATCCGAACCCCTTCCAGTATTAAGTTGCAAAGCAACAGACAATTGCATTAAGTATGGTGCGTAATGTAATCAACAACTACATCCTCGGACATAGCGCCAATGTTTTATCCCTAGTGGCAACAAGCACAACACAACCTTAGAACTTTCCGTCACTCGTCCCGGTGTCAATGCGGGCATGAACCCACTATCGAGCATAAATACTCCCTCTTGGAGTTAAAAGCAAAAACTTGGCCAGAGCCTCTACTAGTAACGGAGAGCATGCAAGATCATAAACAACACATATGTAATAACTTGATAATTAACATGACATGGTATTCTCTATCCATCGGATCCCGACAAACACAACATAGAGTATTACGGATAGATGATCTTGATCATGTTAGGCAGCTCACAAGATCCAACAATGAAGCACAATGAGGAGAAGACAACCATCTAGCTACTGCTATGGACCCATAGTCCGAGGGTGAACTACTCACTCATCACTCCGGAGGCGACCATGGCGGTGTAGAGTCCTCCGGGAGATGAATCCCCTCCCGGCAGGGTGCCGGAGGAGATCTCCGAGAATCCCCCGAGATGGGATCGGCGGCGGCGTCTCGCAAGGTTTTCCGTATCGTGGTTTTTCGCATCGGGGGTTTCGCGACGGAGGCTTTAAGTAGGCGGAAGGGCGAGTCGGGGGCTAACGAGGGGCCCACACCACGGGGCGGCGCGGGCCCCCTTGGCCGCGCCGCCATGTGGTTTGGCCACCTCGTGGCCCCACTTCGTATGCTCTTCGGTCTTCTGGAAGGTTCGTGGCAAAATAGGCCCCTGGGTCTTTGTTTCGTCCAATTCCGAGAATATTTCGTTACTAGGATTTCTGAAACCAAAAACAGCTAGAAAACGAGAACTGGCACTTCGGCATCTTGTTAGTAGGTTAGTTCCGGAAAATGCACGAATATGACATAAAGTGTGCATAAAACATGTAGGTATCATCAATAATATGGCATAGAACATAAGAAATTATCGATACGTCGGAGACGTATCAAGCATCCCCAAGCTTAGTTCTCGCTCGTCCCGAGCGAGTAAAACGATAACAAAGATAATTTCCGAAGTGATATGCCATCATAACCTTGATCATACTATTTGTAAACATATGTAGTGGATGCAGCGATCAAAACAATGGTAATGACATGAGTAAACAAGTGAATCATAAAGCAAAGACTTTTCATGAATAGTACTTCAAGACAAGTATTAATAAGTCTTGCATAAGAGTTAACTCATAAAGCAATAAATCAAAGTAAAGGTATTGAAGCAACACAAAGGAAGATTAAGTTTCAGCGGTTGCTTTCAACTTATAACATGTATATCTCATGGATAATAGTCAACATAGAGTAATATAACAAGTACAATATGCAAGTACGTAGGAATCAATGCACAGTTCACACAAGTGTTTGCTTCTTGAGGTGGAGAGAGATAGGTGAACTGACTCAACATAAAAGTAAAAGAATGGTCCTTCAAAGAGGAAAGCAACGATTGCTATATTTGTGCTAGAGCTTTTATTTTGAAAACATGAAATTTTTTTGTCAACGGTAGTAATAAAGCATATGAGTTATGTACATTATATCTTACAAGTTGCAAGCCTCATGCATAGTATACTAATAGTGCCCGCACCTTGTCCTAATTAGCTTGGACTACCGGATCTTTGCAATGCACATGTTTTAACCAAGTGTCACAATGGGGTACCTCCATGCCGCCCGTACAAAGGTCTAAGGAGAAAGCTCGCATTTTGGATTTCTCGCTTTTGATTATTCTCAACTTAGACATCCATACCGGGACAACATGGACAACGGATAATGGACTCCTCTTTAATGCATAAGCATGTGGCAACAATTATTATTCTCATATGAGATTGAGGATATATGTCCAAAACTGAAACTTCCACCATGAGTCATGGCTTTAGTTAGCGGCCCAAAGTTCTTCTCTAACAATATGCATGCTCCAACCATAAAGGTGGTAGATCTCTCTTATTTCAGACAAGACGGACATGCATAGACACTCACATGATATTCAACAAGGAATAGTTGATGGCGTCCCCAGAAACATGGTTATCGCACAACAAGCAACTTAATAAGAGATAAAGTGCATAAGTACATATTCAATACCACAATAGTTTTTAAGCTATTTGTCCCATGAGCTATATATTGCAAAGGTGAATGATGGAATTTTAAAGGTAGCACTCAAGCAATTTACTTTGGAATGGCGGATAATGTAATATCCCAGGTAATGGGGTTACAAAAATAGAGGAAACAGATGTGTGCATTGCATTCATGCATAGAAAATCTGGGGATTTTCGCGCTTTAAAGTAAAACAAGTCACGATGAATCGAAGTTTCACTTGACCTTGGTGGAATTGAAGTAGCTCATCAAGTCAAGCGCTATAAACCTCAATGTGACTTTACTAAAACCTTGTTTTGGGTAGAGATGAATTGATCTAAGGGGTTAGATCAAATGGAATTAAAACCAACACAAGAACATATGAATCAAGGAACAATTACTCGGATTTTATTATAGATCATAACATTGAATTCCTTGCCATAACCTAAGAACATCAATCTATTTGGAAATCAAGTAACAATAACTGGAGAAACTATTCTTCACTTATCTTCTCCATGTCTTAAACTAATCCATGCACTTATCATAAACCCTATGATATCCATTCTACTGTAACCTTGGAAACAAGACAAGGAGATTCCACTTATGAAATATATATTCTTCCCTATTCCAAATAGTTTTACATCAAACCTAGAGAAGTGAGAGTTCTATTAATTATTAGAGAAGCAATAACAAACCTTGAGTTAAACCCCGAATATACATCCATGTAAACAAAACCTCATCTTAAGAACATAACCTTAGGATACTAATCAAGACCATCCCTAGAAAGAGAACCTTTTATGTTAAACATAGATATTGATGATCACCTCATTTTCTATGGAACAAAATCTTAAGATGGTATTAAAAGTCCTTTCCTAGATGAGAGAGAGACCACTCATACCAATCTTAGCTTTACCTATTTAAGAATAAAGGACAACCTTTGAATTAAAGTATTAGGTTGAAAACCATTTCCCTTGGAGGGGTGTGATAACCTAATATGACATGGCATAATACTATACCCTGAATTGATAAGGTGAGGAAGAGACTAAACCAATTAAGCTAGACAAATGAAACCTTAGCATAGATACCTAAGGAGATATTAGGAGTACACATAAACCCTAGAATAACCATTCTTAAATGAGAAAGCTCAACCTATGGTGTTATACTCAAGATAATTGAGACAACTATAACCATGCCCATTCAAGAAACCATAAAGGAAAGTCTATATTTAATTGATCAAGACAATGCTTGATCATGGAAGTGAGAACCCATTCCATTAGAAATAATGTAGGAAGCCAAACCTTGATCATTATAAATTGAGTGATGATCATAAACCCTAAGAACTTGAGGTAAGGATATCAAGAACAAGTGGATCCTGTCTAAACCATGATCATGCTCTTGAAGTATGTGAGGATAAGTTAAACCCTAATAGGATAAGCAGATATCATTAGTCACATGAAATTATAAGGAGATCAATAATAAACAACCTTAGGCTTAGATCCCCAACCTTAACTTGTGAACCATTTGGTGATCACAGGTATAATTCTATCACATCTATATTCCATTCATTCCTCCACTAAGGACATAAGAAAACCTTGGAGTTAAACTCTATACTTTTTATGATGAGAAACAATTCATCATTAGAACCAAAGTTAACTATAAAAAGAACCATATCTACTTTAGTTACTTAATAATGGATTAAGGATAACAATAGTGGAATCAAATAGAACCAATTCCCGGATCTTTAGTAACTAGAGGAGAACATGAGTGTTAGGTAATCAACCACCTTATCATGGTTAGGGGAGATTAAATCCTAGCACATGCAATATGGTGTCATCTCATCTCTACAACCTAGAATTAAACCTCAACCCTAGTTATGTATCACTATGGTGATCATAATATAAACTAGGCCATAATTGAGATTCAAACCAATTGCCATTAGGTGAATATAATTAGAAACCTAGAATTTCTCACCAGCTAAATCATATGATTAAAACCAAGGTGGTGGTCAACCACTTAGCTTTATAATTAATACCAACCCATAATGGGAGTAGTATCTACCTTAGGTATTTCATGGTGTTATTAAAATATAACACTAGTGCTAACTTTGAAATAAGATTATAATAATGCTTACAAGACCTTAACAAAAAGAATTGCTCATATAAAATATTATGCAAGGGATCAAATCCTCGAGATAAGAGATTAAATACTTAGAAAGACTTATGCACATGAGATCATGTCATTAAGTCCCTTGTTTAATAGAACTCCATAAACAAACAATACTTAGTAACTTGTTTCTTGCAAAGCCATACCAAATAAAACAAGATATATCATTAAGTAAGAAAACTACCAATTGGAAAACAATTTGAATATTCCCAAAGATTATATTCAAATTCATGTCCATAGGGGTATTGAAATTCAAATACCAATAATAATAATTAAATCAATGTTATGGTGCCATATTAAAATTACAAATACACCCCTCAAGACATTGTAGTACCCTGGACTAACCCTTGTATGAATTAATTTGCAATACACTGCAAGATAGAAAAAAATAATTCAGATCTAAATTCAAAGTAGAAATACAAAACAGAAAATAAAGAAGAAAAAGAAGAGAGAAGAAAAACCACCCGAACCTTACACGGCCACGCGAAGCCCACCGAGCAGCCCAACAAATTCCAGCCCAACACGGCCCAGACCAACCCACCATACCTCTTCGTACAAAAAAATCAAAGACGAGGTCGTCCTCATCCTCTCCGAGTGCTGGAGGCCACCTCGACGCCGTGTCTCCCTTCTCCCTCTCGCTGGCAGCACCTCCGCGACCGACGACGTGACGAGGCTCGCCCAGAGCCGTATAAATTCCCTGGACCGAACCCTAGCCCCGATTTTCTTCCCCCTCCGCTCAATCGCACCCTATCACCGAAACCCTAGCTCACCCGGACTGCCACCTCTCGCCGCCGATTGGGGAAGCCCCAAGCCTCGCCGTGACCACCATCAGAACCGCCGTCCTCGACATGGTCTCTGTGCGCGGGGAATCGAGCCGAAGCTCCCGCCAGCGACCACGCCTGGCCGTCTTCTCCGACGCCGGTAACGGCTCAATCCGGCGGCACAGACCCTCTCCCGGCTTCGCCGTCAAGCTCGTCGTGCTCTCGGTGAGCACCTCTATCGACTAGCATGCTCGCCCTTGCTCGTTAGCACGCCGTAGCTTCGCCGCGCCGTTCACCTGTGCCCGCCGCCGTAGAACCACGCCGACGGCCATGCTCCGGTGGTCATTAGCGGGCGGCGCTGGTACCATAATGCTCACTACAAGAGATCTGATATACTGTGACGAAAATCCTTATGACGGTGGTCCGTAACGTCACATAATATCATAATGTGTGACGTTCTGCCTATAGCGTCATGCATTCCCAAAGATCCGTGACGGTGCGACAATCAGCGTCACACATTAGCATATTCCATGACGACTAGGTAACTTCTGTGACGAGCATGGATATGTCATAAAAAATTACTATCGGCGACGGATGGTATTGCATCATATAATAGCTAAGAGAGATGTGAAAACGTGCTAGGTAAACAAACTGAGGAAAGATTGATCGATTTCACAAATTAGCCTTCCCCCAATCTATATGCGTGGAGATGCGCACACACAAGATAAACAAGCAACGATCAGGTGAAACGATCCGTCAAATTGAATGAAATTTTGTTTGAGGAACATTGGTCAGACCTAAAACTCAGAAGACGTTGACCTGCCCAAGGAGAAACGCAAAAGGGGGAAATAACAACCCACGTGTGTGGCTTAAACTTCTATACCATTTATATATCTTATTAAGATACCTTGTTAAATGTATATGAAGAAAAAAAAAATCGCACACCTAGTCCCTCCAATTTTCGCACCAAAGATATTTCCCTCCACTTAGAATACAGTTTTCGCTCCACTATTTTGTTTTCGCGCAAATATACCTATGGCCGCACCAGTCGGTCACATAAAAACTGCAAAGCCCCTAAAACGTGCGGGGCCAGCGCCCCACTTCCCTATTTCTCGTGCCCCTCTCTCCCCCCCGTTCTCGTCATGCCCAAGATCTACCTGCCCTAGCCCAGGTCGAATGACGGCGCCCTCCCCATCTGCGGGATCAGGACACCGGCGTAACCCGCACTTCTCCGTCCCAGAACTCGCTCGAACTCCGCCCCTCCGCGCCCCAGCCCGCTCGAATGCCGCCGCCCTCCTCATTGACGTGATCAGAGTCGTCGGCCTCACCCTTGAAGCCTTCCTCCGCACACAAGATAACACTTCCGGCCTCACACACGACATCCTCCTCCGCACCCGCGAGAACGCCGCCACCCTCCTGAATGTAACATCCTCTTCTGCAAACCTTCGTAGTAGTGGGAACTTCAGGTAATTCGTGTATTGGTTGCTCCGTTTAGAGGACTGGAATTTCTTTTAGATCGCGAGTGGTATTTCTGGGTGTTATGGTTACTCCACTGACTATGAATAATTAGTATTACCTCGACCTGGCCTTGAAGAAATATAATGTAACCAATAGCCTCCATATGTGCTGCTGCGGTATCAGTTTGTGTACACAGTTAGGATTTAGGAAGATATGCATGTGCCGGAATAGAGGAATTAATTAAGAGGTATAAATAAATATTCATCAAGTTTAATTTATTCAAAGATTTGATGCTCAGCTGTCCACGCTCAAACAGTCAGTGCACCACGAGAGGATGAGTGCCTATATATGATATATTGACCTCAAAACTTGTTAAGTCTGAACATATTTGGTCCCTGGGCAATACAGGACTACATGGACCTCACCGTATAGCTGAAAAAAATTATTGGTCTACGGTAATGTTCAATCAGTTATCAGTCTAGCATACACTACATGCCATTCTGCCATTGATGTACCGAAATTGTACCTGAGACATGTTAGTTATTTTAATCTGAAAGTCCCATACTAGTTCCAGTACTAAAAATTTAGATACAGAATTGTTGTATACTGGATCCTAATCTGTTGTTCGACTAAACTGTTGAGTACTGTACCAGCATTGTAGCTGCGATCCGGGAGCATTGACCATGTAGATCGGTGTGAAGAAAGATAAGTTACATTCAGAAATATTTTTCATTTGGGTACTCGAGCTGATTGTATATAAAAACAATTTTGTGCATGCTTTTCCCATCAATCAATATATATTAATACCATATAGTATAAGATGATCCATTGCAGAAGTAGAGCAAAAATCCAACTTAAGTAGTTTGGGTCAGGATTTCTTTCAAACCTACACATAGACAAGCATGCTATCATAGTCCTCAAACTAAATGTTTTTGAGGTGATGCTCTCCTTACATGTTTTTCCTTATTAAAGAGATAAACAAATAAAGTAAATCATGATGTTGATAGGAGTGTCAGGTAGACATGAACATGAGGCCTTTCTCAATAACTAACTGTTTGCTTATATCATTGCTTTTCTAAATCTTTCCATTATATGTTAACATATTCTCCTGCTAATGTTTCAGGTTATCCTTCTTGGCCAAGGTTGTAAAATATGATGCGTCTCCGGAGTATGAGAGAAACAGAATGGCAAGGATTAAGAGGTACATGGCTGAGGAGGCAGGGCCACCTGCTCACATATGGAACATAGCTAGTAAACTGCTAAACGGTGACAAATAGAGGCACAAAGGTGAGCATGGCGATAGTGGCTCCAAATATGAGCCAAATGATGACTGCATCTATTTCTTCAGTCTTCTTGCTGTTTCGTTTTGAACATTGGAGTCTTAAACTATCAGTGCAGAACGATTACTCTTCCATGTTAGAGATGCATGTTTTCTGTTTTAATATATATATCACTGCTACTTATAGTACTAATATTCATTTTCTCATATAGGAAATTTATCCAAAAAACAAGGAGAACAGAGAAGGTGTCAAGCATCACCAAACGACAGGTTCTAGGTCTTATCCTGCCCATTTCCACCAACTTGTAAGTAATCTACCAAGCTCATTGTGATCTAACACAACATGTCTTTCATTACTTGTGTTTCATAAGTGTTCTGCCCCAATAAAAAAAAGTGGCATCTGTATTGAAAATGAAAACATGGTTATCTTATAGGTACGTAAGTGGCCTCATTAATGCTAGTCTAAATAATGTATTACTCACACAGTCCCTAGTTTCATTTTTGTTACTGTTTTTTTTTCGTGGAAAGGGGCTAGACGATCGCAAATTTCATTAAGAAATGCTGGCTATAATTTACTAAAGTTTTCCACAAGTACTAATTATATGAGTTCCTACATCTTGTAGAAAAAGGACAAATACAACAATGAGTTTCCAAGTCTCATTGAGTTTTTCGTAGAGACCCCTACCAATAGAAAGATGGGATGCATGAGTGCAGCTGTCCTTGAAGCTTATGTAAGATTTCTATCTAACTTAGGATATTTCAATAACTGTTGTATCTGGCTGTATTTATCGTTGCTTGATATCCTGCTGTCTGTTTGCTAGTTGGCTGCGTTGCTTGATATCCTGCTGGCTGCTGGTTATTTCTGTGCTACTGGCTGCTTTCTATGTCGTTGGCTGATGCTTGCTATGCTGCTGGTTGTTGTACTGGTGGTTGTTTATGTACTAGTGGAGCTACTTGACGACTTGGTCATTTGCTCCATTAAAGGCAATTATATATTATTTACGTGTTTACAGCTTTTACTTTTCTTTTGTAAGTTTAACTGAACGTACACCTTTATCTAACTTTAACTAGCGATGATTTTCTTCTACAGGCTGCTATGGAAACTAAAAGGAATCAAGCACAACCACATGATGAGCACCCGGTTGAAGTTCTAAACGAGCATAGCTCTCTAAGCACTTTCCTTTCTATCATGGGGAACCAATCAAGATCTAGGATGTCTACGACACCAACTTCTACAAAACATGTGCTAGAGTTAGAAGACGTTGAACACCAAAATGGGAGAGACAATAGATACAATAGAGGCAATGCGATGCATGAAAGGCATTATTATATGGTGGTGCTATTCTAGTATGAGCTTGGTTTGCTCGTCTTAGGTCAATTTTATGGTGCAATTTATTTAGTTATGTATGATGATATATATTTGGTTGTGAGTTAGATATATATTGTGATTTCAATGGCAATTGAGTATATGTTATCATATATATTGAAAATTAATTTTAGTTCAGAATATATAATGTATATTAAATTTAATAATTATTACAGGCAATAATTAATAAATAATAATAGTGAATTTATATTACATGCAAAAAAATAATTTTAGAAAGTAATACCTACAAAAAATGAAAAAATAAATATTATTTCTTTCAACAATAATTGGTTAAATTGTACACGAAAACATATTTATTTTTGGAAAAAATGAAAATAAAAAATATTAGAAATTCGAAATTCAATAAAATATTAGAATAATTATAAATTAATTAAGTGACATCAAATATGACATCATTCACATCCGTGATGCTAATCCGTGACGTTTCCTAGCCACGGAATGGTCTTCCAAATGCTGACATCACATATGACATCATCCATACTCAGTGACGTTTTCTCGCGCGCCGCGTCACTAGGGAGTAATCTGTGACGGGGATTCCGTGACGATGCTTGTGACGCTCAAACTACGTCATGGAGGGGTCTTCTGTGACGTTTATGGCTATTGCATGACGTCTTGAGCTCGTCATAGTATGTCAGATCCCTTGTAGTGGCTCACCGAAGCGTGCTGGTTCGATTGATGTGAGGAGCCCGTCCGCCCGAACCCAGAAACGGCGGCGCCGTCACCGGCATCCCGCCGGCAGAGGGAGTTCTCTGCCACGTCGTGGATTTTGACTTGGTCTCCGTCCGCGTGGCAGCCGGCGTGGACCGAGGCCCACTGTCATGCGTCTCTGTAGGTAGTAGTAGCCCGGGTACATCTAGTAGTTTTTGCTTTATTTCAAATACCAGAAAAATACTGCAACTTCAAATAAATTTAGAAAATCCAATTTAACTCAGAAAAATATAAATGAGATATCAAAATTCTTATAAAAGTAAATTCTATTTAATAAAAATATAATATGAAATTTTTATTTTCAATAAAAATTTAATTATTTAATGCTTGTTAATTAAGTCCTTTCCTTTAAATTTTAAATACAATTAAAATTCAGAAATTAAGAAAACATTTATAAAATAAATAAAACCAGTAAGCAAATAAAGAAAACATGAAAACTAATTTTCTTTATTTGATTAATTTGTTAAATCCTTATTATTGGAATTCAAACCCTGATTAATAATTACCTTAATTATTAATTATTGAAAATTAATAAAATACCTAATCCAACATTATTATTTCAAAGTTATTAATAACTTCAAATTTATTAATGAAGTTATTAACTTATGAACTAAATAATAATTATGCCACCTTAGTCCATATGGTAGAAAACCATGAACTCATCATTTCATGTGTTATCCTAAAACCCTAATGCCATTTAAACCCTAGTTCCATTATTACATGTGAACCATAAATTGCTTCGAAAACTAATACCTAGGTTAGAACATGTGATCATGGCACCTTATCTCAAAGCATAGAATCCTAATAGCCACTAAGTGCATATCCAGGTCCTCATAAAATATAGGAGCCTATCACTAAGACTTTAGCATTCCATGTGTTCATCCCCTCAAACCTAGATGATCAAATAGGAACACCTAAGTCTAAACCCTAAATTCCTCTCATCAAAAGTATCAACCTTACTCATACCTATATAGCATCACACCATTGGGATGAACTCCATTAGCAACCATGCTAATATTGACATCATATCCCATACACACTAAACCCTACTAGTGTGAGATACTTATGAACCATCCTATTTAGGAACCAACCATTCTCTACTTAGAGATCCAATGGCTAATACAAGACAACCTCAACCTTAATTGTAATACTTCTTATTATGTAAGAAGTATGTTCTTCAAAAGTTATTCTTTTGAAGAAAATAAGGAATCATCATCAATCCTGCCTTATAGGACCTATAAACCCTAACTATCTATCACCAATCAAGTATACCAACCCTGATAGCAATCATATACTAGTAATTGCTTAAAATACTTATGCTTCACTAAAACCATACAAGCCCTATTGGTTGATGAATCAAACATCTTTAGGATCCATCTAATACTTACTCCGAAACTAGTTGAAACCATAGTAAACCATAGAACTCCACAACCCTAATTATCATACTTGTTCTTTATTAAAGAACATGTTCTTCAAAAGTTATTCTTTTGAAGTATATGATAATTAATCATTAACCATGCCATATAGTGCTAAAACCAACCACTATTCATTACATGTTAGGATTATACCAAATTTTATTGTTGTGTGCTATTAGTATTATTATTATGATATATTACAGCACCTGTTTATGATACCAAGTAATCACACCTGAATAAGAACCTTGTTTGTGAATCACTCTAAAAAGTGCAACACACCCTAAACCAATTATCACAACTCACTAATCCTAAATCATCGGGGTTAGATCACGCTTAGAGCGATTGCATCTCATACTTATGCATTATTGCATCCTTGCCAATCTTTTAAGCATCGTCCTTACCGGACGATGATGCTATTTCAGAATTTGGAGTTATTGCGTATCGAAGACCTTGCCTGCATAATCTTGCAGTCAAGAAAGGCAAGTTCATCACTTGCTCATGTCATTTGATTATTTTTATCAAATTACTTGCAAAGTACTATGATTATCACTATTGCATAAAAACCAAAACCACTACTTTCATAACTATGAATATGACTATGTGGTGGGCAATGGAACCATGGATTGTGTTGATATGGTGGAGGTTCCATTGCAAGGGTTAATATCCATCTAGGATTAAACAACAAATGTCGCCAGAGTGATTCTTGTGCCGTAATACCCGTGTTAACCATAAGATCCGGAGTGGGACGGAGTAGTCAAAAGTGTTTCCACCTCTCGTACATCAACGGATGCGCTTACCGTAGACACTTGACCCGGATTGGGCAAGCGGTGGGGTGGGGATCCCATTCTAAGTCCCCACGGTAATGCGGTCTATGATGGATTGTAAGGTGTCCGAACGGTCTATCTATGGTTGATAGGGCGGGGCATATAAAAATTGTTCTGAACGGTCTACCTTAATTGGTATAGGGGAGAACAAATGCCCGGGTCGGTCTCACCATAGATATAGGGGAAGACATTCTTACAAAAGGGTGGGTGTGCGAGGTAGCGGAGGAACATGATTGGCTAGACCTTATACCGGGCCTCACACCAAAGGAAGTGTGGACGAGCTCGCGGCTCGGTTGGCACCAAGGTTAAGATCTCTTATGGGTAAAGCAACACACCTCTCGCAGAGTGTAAAGAACCGTGACCTGTCACTCCCTGTTCCGGGATAAGGAACTGGCGAACGCGGCGGAAAGGAGCTCCATGAAGTTCTAGTAAACCGGTGAAGGCTGTCGGACATAGTTCTTCTAAATAAAAGCAACCTTTTGAAGAAATGGTTATGAAAACCTGCATTGGTATTAGACTTTCTGGTCTAATGCTGTAGCTAGTGCATTAAACACCTCTTTCCTATAATGAACTTGTTGAGTACGCTCGTACTCATCCCACTCTTAAATCCCCTGCTTAGATATGGAGACATCGAAGGAGGATCCACAGTGCACTCGAAGGCCGAGGAGTCAACAACTACTTCAAGAGACAAGACCACCGTCAGAGGAGTCAGATACCACATCCAACAAGGAGAAAACCTAGTTTAGCCATAGAAGGGAACTAGCTTCCTAAACCTAGCTCCTATTTAGCTAGAGTCTATTCTTAGCCTCTGTAGTTAGTGAAACACTCTACAAATAGAGTTCGTGGTAAGACTAGACTACGAGTCGTTCTTCTAGAGTTTATTTGCAGTTTTACCTCATTGTAAAGTAGGAGGTTGTGATGATCTTATGTAACAGAGTCGATGTTGTAATTCTATAGACATGCCTTGGACCCGCATATGTTTCTGTTGTACCACTCTGAGCGATATAATACCCGTGGAACGGTGTTTCATTGGTGTTATATCAGACTTGCATACTACACCATGCAGTGGTATGCCGGGTCACCACAGATAAATACCATGTAGTAGGTAGGTATGGTGGACACAAATGGCATAGTGATTGGCTCAAGTATTTGGATGCATGAGAAGTATTCCCTCTCGATACAAGGTTTAGGCTAGCAAGGTTATTTGAAACAAACACAAGGATGAACGGTACAACAAAACTCACATAAAAGACATATGGTAAACATTATAGGACTCCATACCATCTTCCTTGTTGTTCAAAACTCAATACTAGATGTTATCTAGACTCTAGAGAAACCAAATATGCAAACCAAATTAGCAAGCTCTAAGTATTTCTTCATTAATGGGTGCAAAGTATATGATGCAAGAGCTTAAACATGAGCACAACAATTGCCAAGTATCAAATTATCCAAGACATTTTAGAGTTACTACATGTAGCATTTTCCAATTCCAACCATATAACAATTTAACGAAGAAGAAACTTCGCCATGAATACTATGAGTAGAGCCTAAGGACATATTTGTCCATATGCTACAGCGGAGCGTGTCTCTCTCCCATAAAGTGAATGCTAGGATCCATTTTATTCAAACAAAACAAAAACAAAAATAAACCGACGCTCCAAGCAAAGTACATAAGATGTGACGGAATAAAAATATAGTTTCGTGGGAGGAACCTGATAATGTTGTCGATGAAGAAGGGGATGCCTTGGGCATCCCCAAGCTTAGACGCTTGAGTCTTCTTAGAATATGCAGGGATGAACCACCGGGGAATCCCCAAGCTTAGAGCTTTCACTCTCCTTGATCATATTGCATCATACTCCTCTCTTGACCCTTGAAAACTTCCTCCACACCAAACTCGAAACAACTCATTAGAGGGTTAGTGCATAATAAAAATTCACATGTTCAGAGGTGACACAATCATTCTTAACACTTCTGGATATTGCATAAAGCTACTGGACATTAATGGATCAAAGAAATTCATCCAACATAGCAAAAGAGGCAATGCGAAATAAAAGACAGAATCTGTCAAAACAGAACAGTCCGTAAAGATGGATTTTATTAGGCCACCAGACTTGCTCAAACGAAAATGCTCAAATTGAATGAAAGTTGCGTACATATCTGAGGATCATGCTCGTAAATTGGCTTAATTTTCTGAGCTACCTACAGGGAGATAGACCCAGATTCGTGACAGCAAAGAAATCTGGAACTGCGCAATAATCCAAATCTAGTACTTACTTTTCTATCAAAGACTTTACTTGGCACAACTAAACATAAAACTAAGATAAGGAGAGGTTGCTACAGTAGTAAACAACTTCCAAGACACAAAATAAAAACCAAATACTGTAGCAAAATAACACATGGGTTATCTCCCAAGAAGTTCTTTCTTTATAGCCATTAAGATGGGATCAGCAGTTTTAATGATGCACTCGCAAGAAATAGTATTTGAAGCAAAAGAGAGCATCAAGAGGCAAATTCAAAACACATTTAAGTCTAACATGCTTCCTATGAAGAGGCATCTTGTACACAAATGAATTCATGAAGAACAAAGTGACAAGCATAGGAAGATAAAACAAGTGTAGCTTCAAAAATTTCAGCACATAGAGAGGCATTTTAGTAACATGAAAATTTCTACAACCATATTTTCCTCTCTCATAATAATTTTCAGTAGCATCATGAGCAAACTCAAAAATGTATCTATCACATAAAGCATTCTTATCATGAGTCTCATGCATAAAATTATTACTCTCCACGTAACCATAATCAATTTTATTAGTTGTAGTGGGAGCAAATTCAACAAAGTGGCTATCATCATATATAGGAGGCATATTGTAATCATGAAAGCAAATTTTCTCCTCAATGCTTGGGGGACTAAAAAGATCATGCTCATCAGAGCCAGCTTCCCAAGCTTAGAATTTTCCATAGCATTAGCAACAATGGTGTTCAAAGCATCCATAGTAATAACATTCCCATTAGCATACATATAAAGTTCCATGGGTTTTTTAATTCTCTCTTCAAACACATCATGTCCTAATTCAAGATAAAGTTCATAAAGATCTCTCATATTTTTGTTGTTTTCCATTATGCTTAACTAGTGAAATAAAAACATGCATGATATTAAGTAAAGTAAAACAAGTAACTAATTTTTTTGTGTTTTTGATATAGCAAACAAGATAGCAAATAAAGTGAAACTAGAAACTAATTTTTTTGTATTTTGATTTAGTGCAGCAAACAAAGTAGTAAATAAAATAAAGCAAGACAAAAACAAAGTAAAGAGATTGAGAAGTGGAGACTCCCTTGCGAGCGTGTCTTGATCTCCCAAGCAACGGCACCGTAAAAAGAGCTTGATGGCGTGTATTTCACACGTTCGTTGGGCAACCCCAAGAGGAAGGTATGATGCGCACAGCAGACAAGTTTTCCCTCGTAAAGAAACCAAGGTTTATCGAACCAGGAGGAGCCAAGAAGCACGTTGAAGGTTGATGGCGGCGGGATGTAGTGCGGCGCAACACCGTAGATTCCGGCGCCAACGTGGAACCTGCACAACACAACCAAAGTACTTTGCCCCAACGAAACAAGTGAGGTTGTCAATCTCACCGGCTTGCCTGTAACAAAGGATTAACCGTATTGTGTGGAAGATGATTGTTTGCAGAGAAAACAGTAAAACAAGTATTGCAGCAGATTTGTATTTCAAGATTAAAGAATGGACCGGGGTCCACAGCTCACTAGAGGTGTCTCTCCCATAAGATAAAAGCATGTTGGGTGAACAAATTACGATCGGGCAATTGACAAATAGAGAGGGCATAACAATGCACATACATGACATGATAAGTATAGTGAGATTTAATTGGGCATTAAGACAAAGTACATAGACCGCCATCCAACTGCATCTATGCCTAAAAAGTCCACCTTCAGGTTATCATCCGAACCCCTTCCAGTCATTAAGTTGCAAAGCAACGGCACAATTGCATTAAGTATGGTGCGTAATGTAATCAACAACTACATCCTCGGACATAGCGCCAATGTTTTATCCCTAGTGGCAACAACACAACACAACCTTAGAACTTTCGTCACTCGTCCCGTGTGTCAATGCGGGCATGAACCCACTATCGAGCATAAATACTCCCTCTTGGAGTTAAAAGCAAAAACTTGGCCGCAGCCTCTACTAGTAACGGAGAGCATGCAAGATCATAAACAACACATATGTAATAACTTGATAATTAACATGACATGGTATTCTCTATCCATCGGATCCCGACAAACACAACATAGAGTATTACAGATAGATGATCTTGATCATGTTAGGCAGCTCACAAGATCCAACAATGAAGCACAATGAGGAGAAGACAACCATCTAGCTACCGCTATGGACCCATAGTCCAGGGGTGAACTACTCACTCATCACTCCGGAGGCGACCATGGCGGTGTAGAGTCCTCCGGGAGATGAATCCCTCTCCGGCAGGGTGCCTGGAGGAGATCTCCGTAATCCCCGAGATGGGATCGGCGGCGGCGGCGTCTCGATAAGGTTTTCCGTATCGTGGTTTTTCGCATCGGGGTTTCGCGACGGAGGCTTTAAGTAGGCGGAAGGGCAGAGTCGGGGGGCTAACGAGGGGCCCACACCACAGGGCGGCGCGGGCCCCCCCTTGGCCGCGCCGCCATGTGGTTTGGCCACCTCGTGGCCCCACTTCGTATGCTCTTCGGTCTTCTGGAAGGTTCGTGGCAAAATAGGCCCTCGGGTCTTTGTTTCGTCCAATTCCGAGAATATTTCGTTACTAGGATTTCGAAACCAAAAACAGCAGTAAAACAGAACCGGCACTTCGGCATCTTGTTAGTAGGTTAGTTCCAGAAAATGCACGAATATGACATAAAGTGTGCATAAAACATGTAGGTATCATCAATAATATGGCATAGAACATAAGAAATTATCGATACGTCGGAGACGTATCAGCGTTGTTCGTCCCCGGCCGAGTACTGGGAGCGCTACTCGCCGTCGGCCCTCGGTTTTTTTGGTGGTTGTAGAGTGATGACCCACAAGTATAGGGGATCGCAACAGTCTTCGAGGGAAGTAAAACCCAAATTTATTGATTCGACACAAGGGGAGACAAAGAATACTTATAAGCCTTAACAACTGAGTTGTCAATTCAGCTGCACTTGGAAAAGCACTAGTAACAGTGGGTGATGTGAAAGCAGCAGTAATATGAGAGCAATAGTACAAGAATACGCATAGCAAGATAGCAAGTAATACGTAGGCAATGGCACCAGAAAATAGTTGATACTACTTCTAATGACATATAGGACCGAGTGAGTATTTGATGATGAAAGATGGACCGGGTTCCCAGCTATCTACACTAGTGGTAACTCTCTAATAACAAGTGTTGGGTGAACAAATTACAGTTGGACAATTGATATGATTGAGATAGCATTAAGACAGAACATCCAGTCTATTAATTATGTAAGCATGTTTCCCATATATAGTCATACGTGCTCGCAATGAGAAACTTGCACAACATCTTTTGTCCTACCAGCCGGTGGCAGCCGGGCCTCAAGGGAATCTACTGGTAATTAAGGTACTCCTTTTAATAGAGCACCGGAGCAAAGCATTAACAATTGGTGAAAACATGTGATCCTCATATCTAAGCCTCCCCCTCCGGTTATCCCACTTGCTGTCACTCTGGGGCCTCGGGTTCCGGACATAGACATGTGCAAACAACTTGTAGATACAATCTAAGCAATAATTATAGAGCTTAAATCTAAGATCATGCCACTCGTGCACTAGTGACAAGCATTAAACTCAACAAGGTTGCAGCAACAAGTAACTTCACAAACTTTATAGATAGACCGATCATAATGTAACAATTCATCGGATCCCAACAAACACAACACCGATTACATCGATGGATCTCAATCATGTAAGGCATCTCATGAGATCATTGTATTGAAGTACATGGGAGAGAGAGTACCAACTAGCTACTCGCTAGAACCCGTAGTCCATGGGGGAACTACTCACGGAGCATGATGGAGGCGGTGGCGTCGATGGAGAAGGCCGATGGCGTGTATTTCACACGTTCGTTGGGCAACCCCAAGAGGAAGGTATGATGAGCACAAGCAGCAAGTTTTCCCTCGTAAAGAAACCAAGGTTTATCGAACCAGGAGGAGCCAAGAAGCACGTTGAAGGTTGATGGCGGCGGGATGTAGTGCGGCGCAACACCGGAGATTCCGGCGCCAACGTGGAACCCGCACAACACAACCAAAGTACTTTGCCCCAACGAAACAGCTGAGGTTGTCAATCTCACCGGCTTGCTGTAACAAAGGATTAACCGTATTGTGTGGAAGATGATTGTTTGCGTAAAACAGTAGAACAAGTATTGCAGTAGATTGTATTTCAAGTAAAGAGAATTGGACCGGGGTCCACAGCTCACTAGAGGTGTCTCTCCCATAAGACGAACAGCATGTTGGGTGAACAAATTACAGCTTGGGCAATTGACAAATAAAGAGAGCATGACAATGCACATACATATCATGATGAGTATAGTGAGATTTAATTGGGCATTACGACAAAGTACATAGACCGCCATCCAACCGCATCTATGCCTAAAAAGTCCACCTTCAGAGTTATCATCCGAACCCCTCCAGCATTAAGTTGCTAAGCAACAGTACAATTGCATTAAGTATGGTGCGTAATGTAATCAACAACTACATCCTTAGACATAGCATCAATGTTTTATCCCTAGTGGCAACAAGCACAACACAACCTTAGAACTTTCTCACATCGTCCTGGTGTCAATGCGTGCATGAACCCACTATCGAGCATAAGTACTCCCTCTTGGAGTTAAAAGTAAAAACTTGGCCAGAGCCTCTACTAGTAACGGAGAGCATGCAAGATCATAAACAACACATAAGCATAACTTTGATAATCAACATAACAAGTATTCTCTATTCATCGGATCCCAACAAACGCAACATATAGAATTACATATAGATGATCTTGATCATGATAGGCAGCTCACAAGATCCGACAATGATAGCACAATGGGGAGAAGACAACCATCTAGCTACCGCTATGGACCCATAGTCCAGGGGTAGACTACTCACACATCACACCGGAGGCGACCATGGCGGCGTAGAGTCCTCCGGGAGATGATTCCCCTCTCCGGCAGGGTGCCGGAGGCGATCTCCAGGATCCCCCGAGATGGGATCGGCGGCGACGGCGTCTCGCAATGTTTTCCGTATCGTGGCTCTCGGTCCCGGGGGTTTCGTCACGGAGGCTATTTGTAGGCGGAAGGGCAAGTCGAGAGGCGGCACGGGGGCCCACACCACGAGGCCGCGCGGCCATGGGGGGCCGCGCCGCCCTAGGGTTTGGCTCCCCGTGGCCCCTCTTCGTCTCGTCTTCGGTCTTCCGGAAGCTTCGTGAGAAAATAGGCCTCTGGGCTTTTATTTCGTCCAATTCCGAGAATATTTCTTTACTAGGATTTCTGAAACCAAAAACAAGCAGAAAACAAAGAATCGGCACTTCGGCATCTTGTTAATAGGTTAGTTCCGTAAAATGCACGAATATGATATAAAGTGTGCATAAAACATGTAGATAACATCAATAATGTGGCATGGAACACAAGAAATTATCGATACGTTGGAGACGTATCGCATCCCCAAGCTTAGTTCTCGCTCGTCCCGAAGTGTAAAACGATAACAAAGATAATTTCTCGGAGTGACATGCCATCATAAACTTGATCATACTATTTGTAAAGCATATGTAGAGAATGCAACGATCAAAACAATGTGTATGACATGAGTAAACAAGTGAATCATAAAGCAAAGACTTTTCATGAATAGCACTTCAAGACAAGCATCAATAAGTCTTGCATAAGAGTTAACTCATAAAGCAATAATTCAAAGTAAAGGTATTGAAGCAACACAAAAGAAGATTAAGTTTCAGCGGTTGCTTTCAACTTGTAACATGTATATCTCATGGATATTGTCAACATAGAGTAATATAATAAGTGCAATAAGCGAATATGTAGGAATCAATGCACAGCTCACACAAGTGTTTGCTTCTTGAGGTGGAGAGAAATAGGTGAACTCGACTCAACATTGAAAGTAAAAGAATGGTCCTCTCGGAGGAAAAGCATCGATTGCTATATTTGTGCTAGAGCTTTGATTTTGAAAACATGAAACAATTTTGTCAACGGTAGTAATAAAGCATATGCATCATGTAAATTATATCTTATAAGTTGCAAGCCTCATGCATAGTGTACTAATAGTGCCCGCACCTTGTCCTAATTAGCTTGGACTACCTCGGATTATCACCGCAATACATATGCTTTAACCAAGTATCACAAAGGGGTACCTCTATGCCGCCCGTACAAAGGTCTAAGGAGAAAGCTCGCATTTGGATTTCTCGCTTTGATTATTCTCAACTTAGACATCCATACCGGGACAACATAGACAACAGATAATGAACTCCTCTTTTAATGCTTTAAGCATTCAACAACAATTAATTCTTTTCTCATTAGAGATTTGAGGATGTTTGTCCAAAACTGAAACTTCCACCATGGAACATGGCTTTAGTTAGCGGCCCAATGTTCTTCTCTCACAATATGCATGCTCAAACCATTCAACTCAGTGTAGATCGCCCTTACTTCGACAAGACGAACATGCATAGCAACTCACATGAAATTCAACAATGAGTTGATGGCGTTCCCGCAGAAACATGGTTATCGCACAACAAGCAACTTAATAAGAGATAAAGTGCATAATTACATATTCAATACCACAATAGTTTTTAAGCTATTTGTCCCATGAGCTATATATTGCAAAGGTGAATGATGGAATTTTAAAGGTAGCACTCAAGCAATTTACTTTGGAATGGCTGGAAAATACCATGTAGTAGGTAGGTATGGTGGACACAAATGGCATAGTGGTTGGCTCAAGTATTTTGGATGCATGAGAAGTATTCCCTCTCGATACAAGGTTTAGGCTATCAAGGCTTATTTGAAACAAACACAAGGATGGACCGGTGCAGCAAAACTCACATAAAAGGCATATTGAAAGCATTATAAGACTCTACACCGTCTTCCTTGTTGTTCAAACTCAATACTAGAAATTATCTAGACCTTAGAGAAACCAAATATGCAAACCAAATTTTAGCATGCTCTATGTATTTCTTCATTAATGGGTGCAAAGCATATGATGCAAGAGCTTAAACATGAGCACAACAATTGCCAAGTATCACATTACCCAAGACATTTATAGCAATTACTACATGTATCATTTTCCAATTCCAACCATATAACAATTTAACGAAGGAGAAACTTCGCCATGAATACTATGAGTAGAAACCAAGGACATACTTGTCCATATGCTACAACGGAGCGTGTATCTCTCCCACAAAGTGAATGCTAGGATCCATTTTATTCAAACAAAACAAAAACAAAAACAAACCGACGCTCCAAGAAAAAGCACATAAGATGTGGCCGAATAAAAATGTAGTTTCAGGGGAGGAACCTCGATAATTTGTCGATGAAGAAGGGGATGCCTTGGGCATCCCCAAGCTTAGACGCTTGAGTCTTCTTGATATATGAAGGGGTGAACCACCGGGTGCATCCCCAAGCTTAGAGCTTTCACTCTCCTTGATCATGTTGTATCATACTCCTCTCTTGATCCTTGAAAACTTCCTCCACACCAAACTCGAAACAACTCATTAGAGGGTTAGTGCACAATATAAATTGACATATTCAGAGGTGACACAATCATTCTTAACACTTCTGGACATTGCATAATGCTACTGGACATTAGTGGATCAAAGAAATTCATCCAACATAGCGAAAGAGGCAATGCGAAATAAAAGGCAGAATCTGTCAAAACAGAACAGTTCGTATTGACGAATTTTAAAATGGCACCAGACTTGCTCAAATGAAAATGCTCAAATTGAATGAAAGTTGCGTACATATCTCGAGGATCATGAACGTAAATTGGCATAATTTTCTGAGCTTCCTGCAGGGCAGTGGGCTCAGATTCGTGACAGCAAAGAAATCTGGAACTGCGCAGTAATCCAAATCTAGTACTTACTTTTCTATCAACGGCTTAACTTGGCACAACAAAACTCAAAACTAAGATAAGGAGAGGTTGCTACAGTAGTAAACAACTTCCAAGACACAAAATAGAAACAAAGTACTGTAGGTAAAAACATGGGTTGTCTCCCATAAGCGCTTTCTTTAACGCCTTTCAGCTAGGCGCAGAAAGTGTGTATCAAGTATTATCGAAGGGTGGTACTTCTACAGCGGGGTGTGGGCTTTTCTCAACCAGGCATATTATATTAGATACATAAGTTTCAGCATCTCCCTTTTCATTAGTCTTAGGCGTGCTACTCTCATCAAATAAATTTTCAGGAACAAGCCAAGCATAGTTATTTTCTAGTGCATCATTCATAGCTAGGAGCTTACATGGTATTGGTGCTTTGATCTCCCCTCCATCATCAATATTATTAGTGTATCTTATTCTATCCATATCCATCTTTTCAAGGAGACTAACAAAATTAGTAGGAGAACCAAGCATATTAAATTTAGCAAACACCTTTCTAGCTTCTCTTGCTAGACCACCAAATTCTCTAAGAAGGGTTTCTAATACAAAATCTTTCTTTTCCCCTTCTTCCATATCACCAAGTGTGAAAAACATGTGTTGGATTATAGGATTAAGATTAAAAAATTTAGTTTCCAACAAGCGAACTAAATGCGCAGCAGCAATTTCATAAGTAGGCGCAAGATCTACCAAGTGTCTATCTTCAAAGTTTTCAATGGTACTAACATGGTTGAAGAATTCTTCTATATTATTTCTCCCAACTATAGACCCACGTCCTACCGGTATGTTCTTTGTGGTAAAATCAAAAGGAAACATGATGAAATAAGTAAAGTAAATGCAAGTAAACTAAATTTTTTTTTGTGTTTTCGATATAGCAAACAAGATAGCAAATAAAGTAAAACTAGCAACTAATTTTTTTGTATTTTGATTTAGTGCAGCAAACAAAGTAGTAAATAAAATAAAGCAAGACAAAAACAAAGTAAAGAGATTGAGAAGTGGAGACTCCCCTTGCAGCCGTGTCTTGATCTCCCCGGCAACGGCGCCTTAAAAATATGCTTGATGGCGTGTATTTCACACGTTCGTTGGGCAACCCCAAGAGGAAGGTATGATGAGCACAGCAAGCAAGTTTTCCCTCGGAAAGAAACCAAGGTTTATCGAACCAGGAGGAGCCAAGAAGCACGTTGAAGGTTGATGGCGGCGGGATGTAGTGCGGCGCAACACCGCAGATTCCGCGCCAACGTGGAACCCGCACAACACAACCAAAGTACTTTGCCCCAACGAAACAAGCTGAGGTTGTCAATCTCACCGGCTTGCCGTAACAAAGGATTAACCGTATTGTGTGGAAGATGATTGTTTGCAGAAAAACGAGAGAACAAGTATTGCAATAGATTGTATTTCAAGAAAGAGAATTGGACCGGGGTCCACAGCTCACTAGAGGTGTCTCTCCCATAAGACGAACAAGCATGTTGGGTGAACAAATTACAGCTTGGGCAATTGACAAATAAAGAGAGCATGACAATGCACATACATATCATGATGAGTATAGTGAGATTTAATTGGGCATTACGACAAAGTACATAGACCGCCATCCAACCGCATCTATGCCTAAAAAGTCCACCTTCAGAGTTATCATCCGAACCCCTCCAAGTATTAAGTTGCTAAGCAACATGTACAATTGCATTAAGTATGGTGCGTAATGTAATCAACAACTACATCCTTAGACATAGCATCAATGTTTTATCCCTAGTGGCAACAAAGACAACACAACCTTAGAACTTTCTCACATCGTCCTGGTGTCAATGCGTGCATGAACCCACTATCGAGCATAAGTACTCCCTCTTGGAGTTAAAAGTAAAAACTTGGCCAGAGCCTCTACTAGTAACGGAGAGCATGCAAGATCATAAACAACACATAAGCATAACTTTGATAATCAACATAACAAGTATTCTCTATTCATCGTATCCCAACAAACGCAACATATAGAATTACATATAGATGATCTTGATCATGATAGGCAGCTCACAAGATCCGACAATGATAGCACAATGGGGAGAAGACAACCATCTAGCTACTGCTATGGACCCATAGTCCAGGGGTAGACTACTCACACATCACACCGGAGGCGACCATGGCGGCGTAGAGTCCTCCGTGAGATGATTCCCTCTCCGAGCAGGTGCCGAGGGCGATCTCCATGGATCCCCCGAGATGGGATCGGCGGCGACGGCGTCTCAGCAATGTTTTCCGTATCGTGGCTCTCGGTCCCGGGGGTTTCGTCACGGAGGCTATTTGTAGGCGAAGGGCAAGTCGAGAGGCGGCACGGGGGCCCACACCACATGGCCGCGCGCCATGGGGGGCCGCGCCGCCCTAGGGTTTGGCTCCCCGTGGCCCCTCTTCGTCTCGTGCCTTCTGGTCTTCCGGAAGCTTCGTGAGAAAATAGGCCTCCGGGCTTTTATTTCGTCCAATTCCGAGAATATTTCTTTACTAGGATTTCTGAAACCAAAAACAAGCAGTAAAACAAAGAATCGGCACTTCGGCATCTTGTTAATAGGTTACTTCCGTAAAATGCACGAATATGATATAAAGTGTGCATAAAACATGTAGATAACATCAATAATGTGGCATGGAACACAAGAAATTATCGATACGTTGGAGACGTATCAAAGGCTCCGGGGGTCGATCCCCGTCCCGGCAGGGTGCCGAAACAGGAACTTCTGACCCCCGAAACTAAGTTTCGCTATGGCGGCGGCGCTCCGGGAGTCTTTCTGGAGTATGATGGATCTCTGTAGGGTTTTCGCGACGGAAGGAATATATAGGCGGAAGGGCAGCGCGAGGGGGTGCCCGAGGGGCCCACCCCATATGGCGGCGCACCCCCCTCTTGGCCGCGCCGGCCTATGGTGTGGAGGCCGTGGGCCTCCCCCTGGCTCGCCCTTCTGGCTCCGTGTGTCCCTCGGAAAAATAGGAGGTTTGGCTTTTGTTTCGTAGAATTCCGAGAATATTGCCCGAACAGCTTTTCTAGAACCAAAAACAGCAGAAAACAGGAACTGGCACTTCGGCATCTTGTTAATAGGTTAGTCCCATAAAATGTATAATAATGATATATAATGCATATAAAACATGTAGGTATTGTCATAAAACTAGCATGGAACATAAGAAATTATAGATACGTTGGAGATGTATCATAGAGGAAGAAGGGAAAGAGAAAGGGAGAACGGAGGGGAGAGCCCCGCCGTCGCCGGCGGGCGGCGCGAGCGCGCAGGATGAGAAGCCTCTCCGCCGCCGCCACAGAGAGCTCACAGAGAGGTGGTAAGGGGGACATGATCTAGGTATTCGGGGGCCTGGTCATTTCGGCCGGTTTTGTACCACGCTAAAGTGAAGGGCGTCTGTCCTATTTAATCCGACGGCCAGGATCGCCTGGCGCTCGCAAGGCGGGCTGGGGAGGACGTTGGGCCGCACAGCAGGCCAGTGGCGGGCCGCGGGCTGATAACCCACAAGTATAGGGGATCGCAACGGTCTTCGAGGGAAGTAAAACCCAAATTTATTGATTCGACACAAGGGGAGGTAAAGAATACTTATAAGCCTTAACAACTGAGTTGTCAATTCAGCTGCACCTGGGAAAAGCACTAGTAACAGGGTGATGTGAAAGCAAGTAGTAATATGAGAGCAGTAGTAACGAGAATACGACAGCAACAGTAGCAATAACACAGAGGCGATGGCACCAGAAAATAGTTGATACTACTTCCAATGACATATAGAACGAGTATATGATGATGAGAGATGGACCGGGGTTCCCAGCTATCTACACTAGTGGTAACTCTCCAATAACAAGTGTTGGGTGAACAAATTACAGTTCGGCAATTGATAGGATTGAAATAGCTTTAAGATAGAACATCAAGATTATTAATCATGTAGGCATGTTTTCCATATATAGTCGTACGTGCTCGCAATGAGAAACTTGCACAACATCTTTTGTCCTACCAGCCGGTGGCAGCCGGGCCTCAAGGGAATCTATCGGATATTAAGGTACTCCTTTTAATAGAGTACCGTGAGCAAAGCATTAACACTTGGTGAAAACATGTGATCCTCACATCACCGCCATCCCCTCCGGTTGTCCCGATTGCTGTCACTTGGGGCCTTTGGTTCCGGACAATGGACATGTGCATACAACTTGTAGATACAATCTAAGAAATAATTATAGAGCTTAAATCTAAGATCATGCCACTCGGGCCCTAGTGACAAGCATTAAGCATAACAAGATTGCAGCAACAATAACTTCACAAACTTTATAGATAGACTAATCATAATGTATCATCCATTGGATCCCAACAAACACAACACCGATTACATCGGATGGATCTCAATCATGTAAGGCAGCTCATGAGATCATTGTATTGAAGTACATGGGATAGAGAGTACCAACTAGCTACAGCTAGAACCCGTAGTCCATGGGGGAACTACTCACGGAGCATGATGGAGGCGGTGGCGTCGATGGAGATGGCTTCCGGGAGCACTTCCCCGTCCCGGCAGGGTGCCGGACCAGAGACTTCTGTCCCTGAGTTGGAGTTTCGCGATGGCGGCGGCGCCCCTGGAGTCTTTCTGGAGTTTCGTCAATTTGGTATCGCGTTTTTAGGTCGAAAGGGGTCTTATAGGCGAAGAGGCGGCGCAGGAGGGGCACCAGGGCGCCCTCCCCATAGGTCGGCGCGGCCAGGGGCCTGCCCACGCGGCCCTATGGTGTGGGGCCCCTGGGCCTCCTCTCCGGGTCTCCTTCGGTGTCCTGGTCCGTCTCGGTGAATTATGATGTTTGGTCTATGTTTCGTCGAATTCCGAGAATATTGCCCGAACAGCCTTTCTGGAACCAAAAACAACAGTAAAACGAGAACCGGCACTTCGGCATCTTGTTAATAGGTTAGTTCCGAAAATGCATAAAAACATTATAAAGTGCAAGCAAAACATGTAAGTATTGTCATAAAACAAGCATGGAACATCGAAATTATAGGTACGTTGGAGACGTATCAGCATCCCCAAGCTTAGTTCCTGCTCGCCCTCGAGTAGGTAAACGATAAAAAGAGTAATTTCTGTAGTGACATGCTACTTACATAACCTTGATCATACTATTATAAAGCATATGAGATGAATGCAGTGACTCAAGGCAATGATCTATAGTTGCTAAAAATAGATAACATATAGCAAAACTTTTCATGAATAGTACTTTCAAGACAAGCATCAAAAGTCTTGCATAAGAGTTAACCCATAAAGCAATAAATTCAAAGTAAAGGCATTGAAGCAACACCGAGGAAGATTTAAGTTTCAGCAATTGCTTTCAACTTTCAACGGGTATATCTCATGGATAATGGTCAACACAAAGTAATATGATGAATGCAAATAAGCAAGTATGTAAGAATCAATGCACAGTTGACACAAGTGTTTGCTTCTAAGATGGAAGGAAGTAGGTAAACTGACTCAACATAAAGTAAAAGAAAGGCCCTTCGCAGAGGGAAGCAAGGATTAAATCATGTGCTAGAGCTTTTTAAGTTTTGAAATCAAATAGAGAGCATAAAATTAAAGTTTTGAGAGGTGTTTGTTGTTATCAACGAATGATAGTGGGCACTCTAACTACCTGATCAACCAGACTTTCAAGAGCGGCTCCCATGAAGGACGTTATCTCTACCAGCAAGGTAGATCATCCCTCTTCTCTTTTGTTTACACATGTATTTTAGTTTTATTATTTATGGATGACACTCCTCCCAACCTTTTGCTTTCACAAGCCATGGCTAACCGAATCCTCGGGTGCCTTCCAACATTCACATACCATGAAGGAGTGTCTATTTGCAAAATTAAGTTGCTTACCGATGAATCGAGCAAAACATGTGAAGAGAATTATTAATGAAAGTTGATTAATTGGGGGCTGGGAACCCCGCGCCAGCTCTTTTTGCAAAATTATTGGATAAGCTGGATGTGCCACTAGTCCATTATGAAAGTCTCGTCAGAGTAAATGACAAGATTGAAAGATAAACACCACATACTTCCTCATGAGCTATAAAACATCAACACAAATTGAGAAGCATTTTGAAGGTTTAAAGGTAGCACATGAAGTATTTGCTTGGAATGGCAGGAAATACCACATAGTAGGTAGATATGGTGGACACAAATGGCATAGGTTTTGGCTCAAGGTTTTGGATGCACGAGAAGCATTTCCTCTCGAGACAAGGCTTTGGCTAGCAAGGTTGTTTGAAGCAAACACAAGTATGAACCTAGACACAGCAAAACTTACATAAGAACATATTGCAAGCATTATAAAACTCTACACTGTCTTCCTTGTTGCTCAAACACTTTTACCAGAAAATATCTAGACCTTAAAGAGACCAATCATGCAAACCAATTTCAACAAGCTCTACGGTAGTTCTCCACTAATAGATTTAAACTACATGATGCAAGAGCTTAATCATGATCTACTTGAGAGCTCAAAACAATTGCCAATTATCAAATTATTCAAGACAATATGAAGCATTTTCTTTTTCCAACCAAATATCAATAAGTGCAATAGATTCCAACTTTTGTCATTGAACATTAAAAGTAAGAGCGAAGAACACGAGTGTTCATATGAAAAAGCGGAGCGTGTATCTTTCCCACACAAGGATTGCTAGGATCCAATCTTATTCAAACATAAACAAAAAATAAAAACACACAAACGCTCCAAGTAAAGCACATAAGATGTGACCGAATAAAAATATAGTTTCAATAGAAGAACCTGATAAGTTAATGAAGAAGGGGATGCCTTGGGCATCCCCAAGCTTAGACGCTTGAGTCTTCTTAAAATATGCATGGATGAACCACGGGGGCATCCCCAAGCTTAGACTTTTCACTCTTCTTCATCATATATCATCCTCCTCTCTTGACCCTTGAAAACTTCCTTCACACCAAACTTCTCATAAACTTCATTAGAGGGGTTAGTACTCAAAAAAAACTTTAATACACTTTAGCCCTGTAGTGACACATTGCAAGAACTCAATAAAACATTAGCTACAGCTCTCCAAGTCTAGAAAGACTTGCTTAAAGTCCACAAGAGACAATGCAAAAAAACACAGACAGAATCTATCAAAACAGAACAGCCAGTAAACACGAATTTTTAAGAGGTACTTCCGTTGCTCAAATCAGAAAACTCAAAACTAATGAAAGTTGCGTACATATCTGAGGATCACTCACGTAAATTGGCAGATTTTTCTGAGTTACCTACAGAGAATCATACCCAGCATTCGTGATGACAAGAAATCTGTTTCGCTGCGTAAATCCAAATCTAGCATCAACTTCTATTAGAGACTTCACTTGGCACAACATTGCAATACAATAAAGATAAGGAGAGGTTGCTACAGTAGTAACAACTTCCAAGACACAACAAAACAGTAGCAAAATAAACACATGGGTTATCTCCCAAAAAGTGCTTTCTTTATAGCCATTAAGATGGGCTCAGTAATTTTAATGATGCATTCGCAAGAAATAAGATTTGAAGCAAAAGAGAGCATCAAGAAGCAAATTCAAAACATATTTAAGTCTAACCCACTTCCTATGCATAGGAATATTGTACACAAATAAATTCATGAAGAACAAAGTGACAAGCATAAGAAGATAAAACAAGAGTAACTTCAAAATTTTAAGCATATAGAGAGGTGTTTTAGTACCATGCAAATTTGTACAACCATATTTTCCTCTCTCATAATAATTTTCAGTAGCTTCATGAACAAACTCAATAATATAACTATCACATATAGCATGCTTTTCATGATCCATAAACACATAATTTTTATCAAGCTCAAAAATAGTGCGATTAAAACTTTCAAACACACTTTTATCAGTAATATAACAAGATGGTTGATCAATCTCAAGAGATATGGGACTCATAGATAATGTCAAGACCTCTCCAATCCCATTTTCATTAGTATTACAATTAATATTATCAAGTAACATAGGACCATCATCAAGAGCTTTATCATAAACATTTGCTACGCAAAATTCTTTAGTACCATGCATTTCGACATCAGGCACAAACAAAGCATTATCATAAGATTTATCAAAGTAGCATGGATTATCATGAATAACAGTAGCATAATTATTCTCACAAGTTTTACTCATAGGGAATATTTCAAGAGAATCCACAGGAACATAACATTCAGCCTCTTTCATGGAGGACAATCAAATAGTGTAAGAGATAAAGAGTTACTCTCATTAGAAGGTTGGCATGGGTAGCTAATCCATTCTTCCTCCTTTTGTTCATCACTCTCCTCTTCTTTTTCATCCAATGAGCTTCCATGTTCATCAATTTCCTCCTCTTTTTCATCCAATGAGCTTTCGTGTTCATCAATTTCTTCTTCCACTCGGTTCCCGCAAATTGTGAGTGCATTCTTGTGCATTAATGAGTCTCTCTTTATAATCAATGATATAAGGATTATCAATGTAACTTTCATTGCAAAAATTAAGGATAGAAGAGACATAATCTTTAAGGTCCTTACAAACAACACAAGTTTCATAATTTTTAACCATGAAGGATTCTATCTCAGAGGCTCCCATAAATATGACAAATTGTTCTACCTCTTCAAACCCAAAATGAATATAGCTATTCCGATTATAGTTCTTAATTAAAAATTCATCACTAAAGCCACATTGAAATTTAAGATGTTTAGTGTCCTGTTGAGAGCAACAGTTTATATCATGGCGTTTAAGCAAGATTTTAGCAATTGTATTTAGTTTTTCTATCACAAAGACTCATAACTTTTCCCGTTCTTGATTCTCTATAATTATTATAATATTCTATAAGCTCCAAGTAGGTTATGGGTTCTCCCATAACAGATAGTTTTTAATTTTTAGGTTTTTCAAATTTTTATGGATTTTTGGGTATATGAGAAAAGTAAAACAAAACAAAAACAAACTAGACAAAAGTAAACTAAGCAAAATAAAACTAGGCAGAAATAAACTAAGCACAAATAACCTAGACAAAAGTAAACTAAGGAAAACAAAATAAAATAAAATAGAGAGATAGGTAGAGTGTACTCCCCAGGTGAACTTATGAGTAGAGCTATGCCTTCCCGGCAACGGCGCCAGAAAATAGTCTTGATAACCCACAAGTATAGGGGATCGCAACAGTCTTCGAGGGAAGTAAAACCCAAATTTATTGATTCGACACAAGGGGAGGTAAAGAATACTTATAAGCCTTAACAACCGAGTTGTCAATTCAGCTGCACTCGGAAAAGCACTAGTAACAGGGGTGATGTGAAAGCAGCGAGTGATATGAGAGCAATAGTAATAGTAACACATCAGCAGTAACAGTAACACAGAGGCAATGGCACCATAAAATAGTTGATACTACTTCCAATGACATATAGAACGAGTATATGATGATGAGAGATGGACCGGGGTTCCCAGCTATCTACACTAGTGGTAACTCTCCAATAACAAGTGTTGGGTGAACAAATTACAGTTGGGCAATTTATAGGATTTAAATAGCATTAAGATAGAACATCAAGATTATTAATCATGTAGGCATGTTTTCCATATATAGTCGTACGTGCTCGCAATGAGAAACTTGCACAACATCTTTTGTCCTACCAGCCGATGGCAGCCGGCCTCAAGGGAATCTATCTGGATATTAAGGTACTCCTTTTAATAGAGTACCGGAGCAAAGTATTAACACTTGGTGAAAACATGTGATCCTCACATCACCGCCATCCCTCCGGCTGTCCCGATTTCCGTCACTTCGGGGCCTTTGGTTCCTGGACAATGACATGTGCATACAACTTGTAGATACAATCTAAGCAATAATTATAGAGCTTAAATCTAAGATCATGCCACTCGGCCCTAGTGACAAGCATTAAGCATAACAAGATTGCAGAAACAATAACTTCACAAACTTTATAGATAGACTAATCATAATGTATCATCCATCGGATCCCAACAAACACAACACCGATTACATCAGATGGATCTCAATCATGTAAGGCAGCTCATGAGATCATTGTATTGAAGTACATGGGATAGATAGTACCAACTAGCTACAGCTAGAACCCGTAGTCCATGGGGGAACTACTCACTGAGCATGATGGAGGCGGTGGCGTCGATGGAGAAGGCTTCCGGGGGCACTTCCCCTCCCGCAGGGTGCCGGAACGAGACTTCTGTCCTTCGATTGAGTTTCACGATGGTGGCGGTGCCCCTGGAGTCTTTCCGGAGTTTCGTCAATTTGGTATCGCGTTTTAGGTCGAAAGGGGTCTTATAGGCGAAGAGGCGGCGCAGAGGGGCACCAGGGCGCCCTCCCCATAGGCCGGCGCGGCTAGGGGCCCTGCCGCGCGGCCCTATGGTGTGGGGCCCCTGGGCCTCCTCTCCGGGTCTCCTTCGGTGTCCTGGTCCGTCTCGGTGAATTATGATGTTTGCTCTTTGTTTCGTCGAATTCCGAGAATATTGCCCGAACAGCCTTTCTGGAACCAAAAACAGCAGAAAACAGGAACTGGCACTTCGGCATCTTGTTAATAGGTTAGTTCCGGAAAATTCATAAAAACATTATAAAGTGCAAGCAAAACATGTAAGTATTGTCATAAAACAAGCATGGGACATCAAAAATTATAGGTACATTGGAGACGTATCACGGGCCACGCCCAGAAGGCTGCAATGTGACGCGCCGAGCGGCGCGTAAGGAGGTTTCTCCCTGGCCGGTTGTGGGCCGATGGGCAGGCCTTGGGTTGTGCACAGTGTTTAACATTTTTTTTTGTTTTAATTTCCAGAGGTATTTTTAGGCTATTTTGGGCTGTTTTTTTGGGCCAATTTTTGTCTAGTTTTTTTTCCTAAGCAAATTGAACCAACGAGATATTTGTTTTAGAAAATAAAGTAAAAATAATGCATCTGAAAAGTTCAAAGTTAATAGCTTAAATTCAAAGTTTTCGCTGCAAATAGTTAAAAGATGCATTTTAAATTTGAAAAATGCAAAAGTGATGGTTAAAATTTAAAAAGGTTGATTAAAAGTGATTGTTGAAATAATTATGATCATGTCATTTTATGACCAACGTTATTAATGACATGATCATGTTTTTTTGTAATAATATGTGCAAAAGTGACAATTAAATTTCTAAAGAGATGATTAAAGTGATTATTGTGACAATTATGGTTATGTTATTTTTTGACCAACATCATTAATGACATGATCATGATTTTGTTGCAATAAGAAGTGCATTTATCTCTATTTTTGCCCAACGGTGATATAGATTTAATTGCACAAACAGTTGTAAGTTCTAATTTTGACCAACGTTGGATTATTGCATATAATTGTTATTATGATCTCATTTCATTGTGGTTTAAAGGAGGGTACTACTTGATGAGCTGCATCAAGGATGTTCTAACTCTCAGAGGTGACAACTACACTGTATGGAGAAAGAAGGTTGATTTGTGCTGAGGTGGAATGGGTTCCCACAGCCGGTCAGACCAAAAGATCCAGTCAGAAATGACAAGGATGATGATGCTGCATGGCAGAATAAAAAGTGGTTAAGTGTCATTCATAAAGAATACAACTGAGAACGCTATTGTGGGCTCAATTGCAGAGTGTGCTTCCATAGGGAGTATCATGAAAGAATAAAGAGCCAGTTCACTAGTTCTTCAAAGATATGTGCGATCCAGCTGCTGAAGCAACTGGTGACAGAAAAGTACACATGGACATGAAGGACATGGCAAGTGTGTCATATGGTATAATAATACTTATGTGGGGGTTGCTTTACTCCACGATGAGCTTTATTTATTGTTCTTGTGTGAAAAAAGTATTGTCTTTGTGTAAAGTGAATGAACAAATACCCGCGTCGGAAAAATAACAAAAGAAACGAAAAAGGACTGATGAATCTTCGAAACTATGGCACTGTCGCTTAGGACATATTTCGAGGGGGAGAACAGGAAGACTCGTTAAAAATTATATTCTTCCTCCATTAGAATTCTGAGACATAGAACAATGCATCGATTGCATTAAAAGAAAATTTGTGAAGCAAATTAATAAAGGATGCAAATCGAAGCATCGCAACACTAGAAATAATTCACACCGATATATCTGGACCATTTCCTGTGAAAAGCGTGGATGGCTATGATTCGTTCATAACATTCATGGATAATTACTACCGATATTTTTATATTTACCCAATTAAAGAAAGAACAGAAGTGTTGGATAAATTTAGAATATTCAAAGCTGAAGTTGAAAATCAGCATGATAAAAGAATAAAGATAGTGAGATCTGATCGTGGAAGGGAGTACTACGGTCGACATACTCCATATGGCCAAGTCCCTGGACCTTTTGCAAGGTTCTTACAGGAGATTGGAATAGTCGCCCACTATTCTATGCTGGGCAAACCTCAGCAGAATGGGGTAGCTGAAAGGCGTAACCGTACCCTTATGGATATGGTGCGCAGTATAATGAGTTATTCCACCCTACCATTGGGATTGTGGAATGAGACGTTAAAACCGCTATTCACATTCTAAACAGAGTACTAAGTAAATCGGTGCTCAAAACACCGTATGAGCTATGGACAGGGAGAGTGCCTTCTCATAACCACCTGAAAGTGTGGGAGAGCCCTGCTGAGGCCTGATGCGTGCAGTTAACACACGTCCGTTGGGAACCCCAAGAGGAAGGTGTGATGCAGACAGTAGCAAGTTTTCCCTCAGAAAGAAACCAAGGTTTATCGAACCAGGAGGAGCCAAGAAGCACGTTGAAGGTTGATGGCGGCGAAGTGTAGTGCGGCGCAACACCAGGGATTCCGGCGCCAACGTGGAACCTGCACAACACAACCAAAGTACTTTGCCCCAACGTAACAGTGAGGCTGTCAATCTCACCGGCTTGCTGTGAACAAAGGGTTAACCGTATTGTGTGGAAGATGATGATTGTTCGCGAAGAACAGTAAAGAACAAGTATTGCAGTAGATTGTATTTCAGATGTAAAGAATAGGACCGGGGTCCACAGTTCACTAGTGGTGTCTCTCCCATAAGATAAATAGCATGTTGGGTGAACAAATTACAGTTGGGCAATTGACAAATAAAGAAGGCATAACAATGCACATACAAATATCATGATGAGACAAAGTACATAGACCGCCATCTAGCATGCATCTATGCCTAAATAGTCCACTTTCAGGTTATCATCCGAAACCCTTCCGGTATTAAGTTGCAAGCAACAGACAATTGCATTAATTATGGTGCGTAATGTAATCAACACAAATATCCTTAGACAAAGCATCGATGTTTTATCCCTAGTAGCAACAGCACATCCACAACCTTAGAACTTTCTGTCACACTGTCCCGCATTTAATGGAGGCATGAACCCACTATCGAGCATAAATACTCCCTCTTGGAGTCACAAGTATCAACTTGGCCAGAGCCTCTACTAGCAACGGAGAGCATGCAAGAACATAAACAACATATATGATAGATTGATAATCAACTTGACATAGTATTCAATATTCATTGGATCCCAACAAACACAACATGTAGGATTACAAATACATGATCTTGATCATGATAGGCAGCTCACAAGATCTAACATGATAGCACAACGAGGAGAAGACGACCATCTAGCTACTGCTATGGACCCATAGTCCAGGGGTGAACTACTCACACATCGATCCGGAGGCGAACATGGCGATGAAGAGACCTCCGGGAGATGATTCCCCTCTCCGGCAGTGGTGCCGAGGCGATCTCCCGAATCCCCCGAGATGGGATTGGCGGCGGCTGCGTCTCTGGAAGGTTTTCCGTATCGTGGCTCTCGGTACTGGGGGTTTCGCGACGAAGACTATATGTAGGCGGAAGGGTAGGTCAGGGGGCGTCACGAGGGACCCACACAATAGGCCGGCGCGGCCAGGGGCTGGGCCGCGCCGCCCTAGTGTGGCGTCGCCTCGTGGCCCCACTTCGTTTCCCCTTCGGACTTCTGGAAGCTTCGTGGAAAAATAGGACCCTGGGCGTTGATTTCGTCCAATTCCGAGAATATTTCCTTACTAGGATTTCTGAAACCAAAAACGTAAAAACAAAGAATCGGCTCTTCGGCATCTCGTCAATAGGTTAGTGCCGTAAAATGCATAATAATGACATATAATGTGTATAAAACATGTGAGTATCATCATAAAAGTAGCATGGAACATAAGAAATTATAGATACGTTTGGGACGTATCAAGCATCCCCAAGCTTAGTTCCTACTCGCCCTTGAGTAGGTAAACGATAACAAAGATAATTTCTGAAGTGACATGCTATCATAATCTTGATCAATACTATTGTAGAGCACATGAGATGAATGCAGCTATTCGAAGCAATGATGAAGATAATGAGTAAACAAATGAATCATATAGCAAAGACTTTTCATGAATAATACTTTCAAGACAAGCATCAATAAAGACTTGCATAACAGTTAACTCATAAGCAATAAATTCTTAGTAGAAAGCTTTGAAACAACACAAAGGAAGATATAAGTTTCAGCGGTTGCTTTCAACTTCAACATGTATATCTCATGGATAATTGTCAACACAAAGTAATATAACAAGTGCAATAGGTAAACATGTAAGAATAAATGCACACAGTTTACACAAGCGTTTGCTTCTAAGAAAGAAA
>NC_061508.1:108733121-108922645 GCF_022539505.1 Lolium rigidum | reverse complement strand
CTCACGAGTCACCAAGTACCGACGGGACCTGAAAAACTACCACGAGTCGACGGTTGCGGCCAAGATCTTTCCGGGTCGGCGATTTGGTCTTACGGCTCAATCAGCAAAGTGCGAAAAGCTCGAGTCACCATGGCTGGGCCCTTACGTCGTCACGAAGTAATCGAAGGAGGAGCGTACAGGATCAAGGACAAGAAGACAGGAGTTCCCGAGAAAAACCCCTGGAACGTGGCGCAGCTCAGGCGTTTCTACGCCTAGAGTCGAAATATAGTCCTCCTTTGTAAAAATACAATGTACTGAAACGCCCGCGAGTTTTCAGACGCACTCTTTTCCTTTTCAGGGCACCGAGTGGGGCTGGAAAGGTTTTTAATGAGGCGGGCTCGCGGTGCTGCAATATAATAAAATATAGTGATGAGATACATATCTTTTCGTCGACATACTCGGGGGCTTACGCCTCGAAGTTACAGCATATACACAACATAGGTAAATCTAATGTGCAAGAAATATTTCGCCTTGGTATCAAATACCTCGCCAAATAAAAAGAAAATACAAAATAGCAATCAGCAAAAGAACGAAATACTCGGGGGCTTGTACCCGCAAATAGAGTATCCTCAATAAAACTTCGGTTGCCTTGGTTTGCAACCTCGCATACACAATAAAGAGATTTGCCAGTGAAATACTAGGGGGCTTGAGGAAGAAAAATAGAAATATTTTTTAAGCTATACAATATAGTATATGTTTGCAACAATACAGGGCATCATTGTTGAAGAAAATCGACAGGTTAAGAGAAAATCAATTCTGACTCAATATATTATCTATGGTCATCCGTCCAGCATTTGCAGTGCGAGTACTATGTTCAGCATAGCTGCCCCTTTCGAAGAATTCGGAGTCCATCCGAAGAAGTTCATCCATCATATCTTCTGCCACAGGGGTCACATGATCATCAATTTCTGTCGACATCCCTCTTCCTCTTCGCCATCTTGGCTAAGCACTTGGTAACAATTTGGCTCATGTCAAACTTGGGATAGCAGATTTTGATCATCATCATCGCAAACCTGGCACCATGCGGATAGTTGAGCTCGTACAAAGTGATGGATACGAGGAGCATCTTGAAACTTCTCCAACAACCCAAGAATAGTGTCGGGTGCCTCGTTCCGAGGAAACGGCGCCTTGTAAACCAAAGTCGGTGTCTCGGTGCAGAAATCAAGGAACTCGCGAACCGACGGGCGCGGTCTTGAAACCTAACAATTTGTCGGGTCCGCTCAGGAGTGGCCCAGAATAAAGAACCATGGTCAAGGGAAAGGTTGACGAGAAGATTTGTCCTCGCATTCACCCTTTCCTCTTCGGCAGCAGCGTCGATAAAGGAGCCTAGATTGGTGACAACATAAGAATCTTGAAAAAGGAAGTAGCGAGACAACGGGAATCTCGGTTTGCAAGAACGTACCTGACATATCTGCACTGGCCTCAATCATCAAATCTAGCATAAAATTTTCTCGAGTAGTTGCTTTTTCAGCTTCTGAAATAGCGACTTCCTTAGCGATTATGGCTTCCTTAGCTTGTTGAAGAGCAATCCTTTCCCTTTCGGATGCTTTGCGAGATTGCTCCATCATCGCAAGAGTACTGCTTTTTCATGGATCGAAGTTGTTGGCGAAGTTCTTGCAAATCTTGTGGGAAGTGTTTACTTGAAGAACCTTCGACAAGGTCATCGGCGACAAGTGTTTTCTTCGAGAAGGAGGAAGCGAGGAAAAGTGTCGGCGGGATGAGGATTTGCGGAGTAGTTATCAAATATCAATTGGAAAAGAAAATTTCAGATATCAATGATCACGCAAAATAGAATTCCATTGATCTTCGGGACATTTACATAGATATTACGAAGGAGTCTTCAAAAGAATTACTACGACGGTTGCCGCCAAAGCTACTTGTGGCGACAATTTCAGAAGGAACAGGAAAATAAAAACGAGAAAAAGATAAGGCATTCTACTAGACCTCCGGCTTGGACGAGCTAGGAGCGAGGAGTAGGCGCGAATCCAAGATAAGCGAGGATCTTCTTTGTGTTGGGCTTCGCAGCCACGATCGGTGATCGCCATTTTGTGGTCTCCATCTCCTGTGTGTCGCCAACTTTGGTCCAGTCGATGTTTTGTTGTCTGTCGGCAACAAGGGCGACAGTGCTTTCAACAGCGACCTTCATATTTTCTTGGCGCACCTTCAGTCCAAGATCTTCTGGCGGATTAAAGCACTTGGCAAGAGCAAGAAAAGTCGCGGGTTCCTCTTTCTTCGGGAAGAAGTAGGGGAAGAGTCGCGACAGTCCTGCCTTAGCTTGATCAATGCCCTCGCGTGCTTCTGTTCCGTGAAACTCAAGGAACGAAAGGGCGTCAAGAAGAGGATCATTGTCGGGATCTTCAAGTTCAAATTCCTGAGATGTTTTACCTGTCAAGACAAAAATTTATTGATCAACAAACGAGTGAAGAAAAGCAAGTCCAAAGAATGCAAAATGGTTCAGATACTTACTGACAAAGCGACGGTTTTGCGACCTCAGGCGTTTAATAATCGCGTCCTCGCGAGCAGATTGTGCGGCTATATGCTCGCTCAGCGAAGTCTCGGCATCGTGAAGCCTCTTCTTAAGGTCTTCGACACCAGCAGCGTCGGCCTTGGCCTTGTCAGCCTCTGCCCTAGCTTCAATAGCATCTGATTCGGCCTTCTTACGAGCCTCCTCACTTTGCTCTAATTTTTGAGCAAGTGTGTTGGCACGCTCATTGGCTTCCGCCAGTTTTTCTGTCAAGAAAGATGAAACTAGTTAAAAACATCGACAAGAAAGGAGTGAGAAGGCAAGGGTACAGGGAAACAGCAAGATATTACCCTTAGCTTTGCTAGCGTAGTCGCGGTACCCAACAAATTGGGCACCGAAGCGGATGAATTCCTTAATCAAAGGCTGTTAAAAGAAAGATAGAGAAAGAAAGTGTCGGTAGGGAACAAAAATGCGATAGCACAAAGTAAAAAGAAGTAAACAGAGAAAACATCGACAACGTCAGAAAGTATTCAAGGACTTACATCATCCAGAAGAGGAGTCGAGGAGCTACCCAGTTGTAGGGTAGGCTGTGTGATTGATTCAACTCTCGCCCTTTTTGGCGAAGGGACAAGAGGGCTTGCAGGAGGAGTAGGTGCGTCGGTGTTTTGTTTAGGAGGCGAAGATTCCTCTCCTTCAATTTGCACCTCAGAAACAACTAGAGTATGCGACGTACTCGTTCGAGCAGTCGCATCAATAGCTGGCATTTCTTCCTCGTCATCACTACGATTAAATGGCGACAATATAAGAAGCAAGATAGACAAAAGTTTTCAAGTGGCAAAACAATAAGAAACAAAAGGTGACTTACGAACTGACGAGGGCTTCCAGGTATGGATCGAAAGCTGCCTTCCGACGTGAAGGAGCAGCTTCTTCGGCTTTGGAAGTGTCGGAATCTTCGACATCAGTCCTCTTCCTTTTGTTCTTTGGAGAAACAGCAGGAGGAGGAGAGTGTGCCGAGGTGGTACCCTCGGATTCAGCCTCCTTTTCAGAAGATCCCGCAGATTTTCGAGAACCTGCGGGTTCACTATCAGCGCCAGGAGCATCTTGGTTATTATCATCGATAATGGCTCGTTCTTCGACTTCCCCACCTTCAGGAAGGGGAGGAAGAGAGACAATATCTGGATGGTTCTGTATAAAGCAAAGAGGGATGTCAATAAAAGAGTTATGCAAAAGATGTCAAACAAAAATAGAGAGTCGATAAAAAGTTACCTTGGGGAGCGCATTGGCGGCGCTATATGGCTTTACTCGACAAGAAGATGGGACAGGATCTTTTTTGCTAAGGGAGGAAATTTTTCGGACAAGCTTTTCTAAGTCCTTGACCGGTAAATCCACCGACGGGCGATCCACATCTTTGTCGCCAGCATACTTCCAGAGGGGATTTTTGCGAGCCTGCAGAGGCTGCACTCTGATTCTAAGGAAATAAGCCGTGATCTGGATACCCGATAGTTCTTGGCCGCGGGTGTTTTGCAGCTCGCGGATGCGGGTCATCAATGCTTCCGTCGCCGTTTTTCTTCCTCGGTAGCTTCTGCATCCCAGGAACGGCGGCGGTAGATTTTTTCGGCACCATCAAAGGGAGGGATGTTGTCTTCAGCACATCCATGATTTTCCTCATGAATGTATAGCCATTTTTTGCGCCACCCTTGAACTGAGTCAGGGAATTTGACATCGAAGTAATCGACATCGGGGTGAACGGAGATAACAACGCCGCCTATGTTATAGGCGACATTGGCAGAGCCATTGCGGCGGCAGAAAAAGATACGCTTCCACAACGCTAAGTTAGGCTGGACGCCGAGGAAGGATTCACAAAGAGTGATGAAAATGGAAATATGGAGGATAGAGTTGGGTGTGAGGTGATGAAGTTGCAGTCCATAAACGAAAAGCAACCCCGAAGAAAAGGGTGAATGGGGGCAGAGAGGCCACGGATGAGATGATCGACGAAACTAACCCGATACTCCATTGGAGGGGTTGGGTAGCTCTCTTCGTTGGGGAAGCACAGCGCCTTCGGTTTCTTGCTGATTCCCAGCTTCTTCAGAAGGTTGATGTCTTGGGTCGAGATTTTGGATCTCTCCCACTCAGCGCTCCCAAGATCTACGGAAGCCATCTTGGATTCAGGAGTGCTGTGCCTGGTCAATCTGCGCGGTGGCATCAACAATGGCGCAGGAACACAATGTGAGAGTGTTTGAGCTCAGGGAGTTATGGAGCGCAAGAGGGGATTTTTGCAGAGGAGAGCAGGGAAGCGGCGCGAGCGGAAGTGCTGGAGGAAGAAGATGAAGACCTTAAATAGAGGAGCGGTGAAACGGCGAACCGTTGGATCGAAAAAGTGTGCGGTAGATGATGTACACATGGAACAGGGGTAAAAAAGTAATTTCGCCCTACAGGCGTTACAGTGCGTGCGCTAGGAAAAGCGGAGGACGTGTGTCCCCCACTTGCACGACGTGTCAATATGATGCGTAATTTGGGCCCGCAAGGCAGCGAGAGAGAACATCTCGCGATTTCCAGGAACAGTGGTCGTGGTTATCATCAGCAATGATGTCACTTCAACAAGGAAAATTTCGACTCAACATTTTCATAAAAAGGCGACAACAAAAGATATTGGAGAGCTTTTGATCAAATACAAGTTTATGATCAAATGCTCGGGGGCTACTTTGGAAAATTGAAAAATTCGAGAAAGACAAAATAGAAATGGTGGGAGCCTATGATCAAATACAAATATTTGTTCATAGCCTCGGGGGCTACTCCCATCGGGAGCGCTGTTCGCGCACCCGAGAGATTTGAAAATATCGGGAGAAAAAGAAAATATAGCGGCATAAGGCGTGGAGCCTACACCCAAGTACAAGTCCTTGGCTGTAGCCTCGGGGCTACTCCCATCGGGAACGCTGTTCGCGTGCCCGATGAAATTATAAAAAAGAAAGATAGAAGAACAAGAGAGTATATTTCGAGTTATAAAGTAACTCTACATATACTCCCATCGGGAGAGCAATATAAGTCATCCGTTGACTCAATAAAATGTGCCATTCCAACAGCCGAATAAGCACTCGACAATATATTCTCGTAACGCCAAAATTGCGAACAATTTCGAATGCCGCAAAACTTTGCGAAGGTAAGACCCCAGATCCGTTCGAGTGGCGTGGCGCCGTCTCCGACGTCGGTTTGCTACTTCTATCCGTATCAACGGATACGAAGAAAAATCCTAACGGACGCGTTAGGTACTCGATAAATATGGACCGGGACTCGACGGAATGGTAAGACCTTAAGCGGCACCTGTCGAAGTTTACACCAGTATCCCGAGATCATGTCCCGGGACGTGATCTTGAAGTAGGTTTTTGCGGATTGCCACTAGAGCAGTTAACTAGTACCTGATCCGTCAGATGAACTAGCCCCAACTACCATTATCCTTGTACAATATAGAAATTCATATGAAGAAATATAGAGAAGTTTAAAATTGTCGAGTAAATATAAACAGTGGAGATTTTCGCTGACTCTACGATTCAAGCAAAATCTCGGGGGCTACTGACATAGGCATCCCCAATGGGCCTGCCGAAGATAGTACCCGGGTTTATCGAAGGCCCACGACTCAAAGAATAAGAAGAATCAGAAGGCCAAAGTTGATATTAAGGAAAGTTAGAGTTGTATTAGGAGATGATGTTTGTAATCTTGCGGGATGAGTTGGAAACCCTCCCGAACTCTGTAACTTGTACAATACGAATCCCTCGGCTCCACCTCCTATATAAGGGGGAGTCGAGGGACAAAGAAAGCATCGAATCATTGTCTCTCAAACCCTAGTTTTCATAATCTTCGAGTACTTTTCGGCTGAAACCTTCGAGATATACTTGCCCTCTACTTCCAACTAAACCCTAGTCTACAACCCGTAGGCATTGATAAGTTAATCCCTTGTCACCTGGAGACACCGCTTGTACCAGGAGAACCGCCGTCGTCGACAACCTCGCCGTGCATCCTCGCCGACGATCGCCGGAGCGCCGGTGAGCCGCCAACCCCCTTCCCTCGCTGCGGCCAGTACACGATCTCGTCGGAGACGACGATGACTGTGAGCCGTTGGATCTATTTCTAATAGTGCGGGCCACATTGAAACTTACCGCTTTGGGAGTTATGACTCACTGATGGGCGGGACCCATTATCAGGCGGCCCGCGTGTGCGAGACGCACTGCTGGGCCAGCCTGCTTCCCTTTTCCTCCTCTGGCCCGTTAACTTTCCCGCACAAGCCCAGTGATTCAGATCCGGTTTAATTCATTTAGTTTAAATTCCATACTGATGCCAATTTCAAAATTAAAAATAGAAAGATCTACTAAGCCAAAATTTATGAATTTGATATTGTTGGAAATCCTATGAAATTCTCTAACCAACTACACTGGTCTCAAACCTAGATTCATGGTAGAACTCTTGTAGTAAAAATAACAAGTCAGTACCTTTTTCAAATTCAACCAATTATTAAAAATCAACCATAACTTATTTTGAGTTGATTCCAACTCTCATAATTCAAACTTCACATACTCTTCATGAATATGTAAAAATATAGCATTGTTGTTTACCATGATCATGGGCTAGAGCAAAATAATGGCTATGTGGCCATTTATAGTCCATTTAAATTACCCAAAATTATTTAGCAAATGGTATGAGAGGTGTCCTCTCATTTAAATCAATGTCCCAAGTAGTTTAATATGAGGTAATGACCTTAGTGTATAGAATCTCATATTTGATTACTTAGTGATATTAATTTATGTCTTTAGTAGTGTTTAAATTGAATGAGATATAGAATCTCATTTAAATCATTTTCCCAAATGGTAAATATGAAGGGTTGACCTTGGTCAACATGACATCATACTTATGATTTGAGGAGATTAAATCTTAATAAGATTCAATGAGAGGAAATTATTTCTCAAAGAAATAAATAGAAACCCTAATAAGTATTTCTATGAGAGGAAATTACTTTTCTTAAAAGAAAACAAAGCCAACCACCTTGTTAATAATGTTGTGATGCTAGGATAACTTGTGTGAACCATTTGTATGTTAAGTCTAGTACTTAAGCATTGTTTGGTGATTGTATACCTCGTATCTGTTTATAGACGCTAGTACCGACGACTACCTGGAGGAGGAGGTCTTCTACGAGGAAGAAGAAGAAAACTTTGACCAGTGTACCAATCAAGGCAAGCTATACTCTTGCAAGCTACCCTAATGCCAGCTCTACTTGAGCAAGGCACCAAAACCATACTACTTTGTGTGTTACTTTCCAAGTCCCAGTTTTTATCTTGCAAGGCTTTTACTTGGGTTATCAAGGTTTACTTTTATAAGTTAACTTGAGTCTAGATATGGAGTAGTACAAGAACATCAAAGTTAGCCTAGAGAGCTACAAGTTAGTTAGCACCCCTCATGACTAGTTGCTAGTGCTAAAACTAAAATTGACTAATCTAGATGGGAACATGTGAATCAACTGATTTTGAAAACCTTGGAATGATGAGTCATTCTATTGAAAGATTTTGAAGGTGAAAGTGACTTGAATGACATGGTGATTTTGATAAAAACTGATGATTGGGTTCGGATGCGATACCATTCCAGTTCTTGAGTACCCCCACAATACCTGATTATGGGTAAGGCTTTAGCTGGAAATTTATGTGTCTTAGTATGGGTTCCCTCTAAACAAGCGTCATAGAGGTTATGCCGAGGCTGCCTCCGTTGAAAGTGAAATGACGTGAAAAGAGTTGAATGTCCTACCCAAGCCCTATGCAGTTCCCAGGATGGCAGATTGCTATCACTGGGAGGCCAAGCTCATGTGGGAGGTGCCTATACTAGGGTATGTAAGTGAAAGGTTAATGGTTGATGATCCGCATACTGAGTATGATTATTCAGGGCTATCCCTGACGGATGTAATCAAATGTTGTGGCACAAGTGTGCAACCTCTGCAGAGTGTAAACCTATTCGAATAGCCGTGTCCGCGGTTATGGACGTTTGGATGGCCATACTGTTCCGTTGTCAGATGTTTTCTAATAATGAATGGTGAATTGAAAGGTGAATTTGACTTGATCACAACAAAGTTGTGGGAATGACACTAATGTTTCCACTTGAGTTAAGTTAGGCAAATGAAGAGTCTTTGATTTACTAAATGCTTATGAAATAAAACTGGCTTTATGCAAATGAACCTAGAGCTTAGAACCCTCTTACTAAAATTGTTAGTACTTACACTAGTGTTAGTTTGCGAGTACTTTAAAGTACTCATGGCTGTGTCCCTGGCTATTCAAATGGCCAGACTATGAAGAGGAGCAGCAGTATCAGGATGATGGACAACAGGACCACTAGTAGGAAAAGCCTCATCACTGGCGCACGAAAAATGGATTCTGTGGCGCATGGGAGGTGCGCCACAGAAACGTCGCCACAAAAATAAGGTTTCTGTGGCGCACCTGCTCATGCGCCACAGAATTAAGGTTTCTGTGGCGCACGTGTTCTTAGGTGCGCCACGTAAAAACGTGCGCCACGGAATTGGTTTTTAGTGCGCCACGGAATTTGCTTGTATTATACACGATTTTGTGCTGCCCTCTATACACATACACATGCGGTTTATAGACAGCAATACGAGATACACGATACACAGGTTATATACGAGCAACATTCGAGATATAATATAAATATCATGTACATTGCACGGATATAACATAGACATCATCATCACATTACTTAGAGCCCGATCGAGATACATATATAGTGGCAAGTGTCAAATGTTTTGCATACAACTCTTAATTAATACAAAATTCACAATTTCGAGATACAAAGTAGTCTTCATCCGGTTCCTCCTTTGCTCCGTCATCTCTACCCACCAGGCTCGCTTGCATCGGGGTCCTTCATCCAGTTTCCTACTATGATGAAAATGGAAGAAAGTGAGACCAACAAGTCCGATGCACAAGAGAAATGGAATAAATGCCTCATACATTGTTGGTCAACACAAATATTAACATTCAGGGACGGTGTAAGTGAGACCAAGTCCGATGCACAAGAGATTGATATTTGTGCTATCTTACCAGGCTCACTTACGCCGCCCCCGAGTGTACGGTGACCAAACATTTTAATCATCGGCATTTTGAAAATGTCAAAGCAAATGGAATGACAAAATGGAATAAGTGCCTCATACATTGTTGGTCAACACAAATATTAACATTTAGGGATGGCGTAAGTGAGACCAAGTCCGATGCACAAGAGATTGATATTTGTGCTATCTTACCGAGCTCACTTACGCCACCCCCAAGTGTACGGTGACCAACATTTTAATCATCGGCATTTTGAAAATACCAAAGCAAATGGAATGACAAGGGCCTCATACTTTGTTGGTCGAAACAAATATTAACATTCCGGGACGGAGTTAGCGAGCCAGGTAGGATGCACAAGAGATTGATATTTGTGCAATCACACGAGGCTCACTAACACCGCCCCCGAGTGTACGGTGACCAAGCATTTTAATCATCGGCATTTTGAAAATCTCAAAGCAAATGGAATGACAAAATAGAATATGTGCCTCATACATTGTTGGTCAACACAAATACTTTGTGCAAGGGCCCCCTTTCCCCGGTCGGCGTTCCATCAACGGGTGCTTGACGACACAACAACGCCGATCTCGCATCTCCGGCGCAGAACCACGCCGGTCCCTCGCTGTCCAGTGAACGAGTCCTTGATGCAAAGACCGTGCCGGCCTGCCCAGGCATTATGCCGGGCCGTGTTGCCGCGCTTCAAGCCGTGTGTCCCGCGCCGCATCTGTTCGCCTTCTTGCCGGTGAACCAATAGGCTGATCGTTGGAATAAGGGAACCGATGACAGCCGGTCGCAAGATTAAATTGCGATCGGCCGTCATCGGCTTCCTTATTCCAACAATTAGTCTATTCGTTCACCGGGAAAGAAGGCGAAGAGTGCGGGCGCATGATCGACACGGCTCAGGCGCGACAACAGGGGTCGGCATGATGCTAGGGAGGCTGGCACCGTCTTGGCATTAAGGACTCGTTCACGCACTCGGACGGCGAGAGAAGAAAAGTGGTGCTGCACCGGAGAGGCATGTCGGCGTTGTTGTCTCATCAAGGACTCGTTCACGGAACGGCGGCCAGGGAAAGGGGCTCGTCTACAAAGTATATTGCGGCGTATAGGTGACCAAACAATTTAATCATCGGCACTAAAATGGAAGAAAGGCCAATGCAATTAAGAAGTAGCTAGTATGAACTAAATGGAATGCCTCATACTTTGTTGGTCGAAACAAATATGAACATCCCGGGATGGCGTCGGTGAGGCCGGGTAGGATGCACAAGAGATTGATATTTGTGCCATCACACCGGGCTCACTAGCGACACCCGAGTGTACGATTGACCGAACATTCTAATCATCGGCACTAAAATGGAAGAAAGAGCCAAGTGGTATCAACTAAGTGGAATGCCTCATACTTTGTTGGTCGAAACAAATATTAACATCCAGGGATGGAGTAAGTGAGGCCGGTAGGATGCACAAGATATTGATATTTGTGCCATCACACCAAGCCTCACTTGCTCCACCCCCGAGTGTACGAGTGATCGACCAACCATCTAATCATCGACAAGTAAATCACTTGGGGTAATGTTAAAATGTTTGTCTCCATATTTGGGAGACATTTTTAATATTGGAGTCTAGCTAATGGAAATCAAGAACTAGTCTTGATCTCCAAATGGTGATTAGAGGGAATTTATTCATCTTAAGCAACATTAGGGACAAATGGGATCATGCAAGGGACTTGGGTCATTTGGATCATAAGGCATCAATTAAGGAGGCAACCAGGGACAAAGGGAAACATTTGATGATCCATTATCATAGGCAACAAAGCGAGCAACTTTTTCCCCTCTAATCTAGCTAGAGTCCTTAAAAGAAATCCATCATAAGCATGGTCAAATACACATATATAGCATGGGGCAGATGCTCCAAAGGGATTATATATTCATCACTTGGTAATTTGGAGAGCAAACAAGCAGTAGCCATATCACTCAATCCAATAATATAGTAATTTGGATCATAAGGCATCAATTAAGGAGGCAACCAGGGACAAAGGGAAACATTTGATGATCCGAGTAAGTGCATGACACTTTGAGCTACCCAAGAATAAAGGCCAACAATGGATAAACATCTGCTCAACCATTTCTTGCACTAGAGGAAAAGTAACCAACATTGAAACTTTAATAGTCAAGTGACACTACAAGCAGCTCACACACACATGCAAACACATGTGTTGACAGTAACTAAACAGCAGAAGAACACCACCAGATATTCATGGGTACTTAGGATCAGTAGGGAATTGATAAAGTACGGTGAGGAGCAAGCATACCATCGAAACTGTCAATTTGAGAGAAATAACATTGGGGTAATGTTAAAATGTTTGTCTCCATATTTGGGAGACATTTTTAATATTGGAGTCTAGCTAATGGATATCAAGAACTAGTCTTGATCTCCAAATGGTGATTAGAGGGAATTTATTCATCTTAATTAAGCAACATTAGGGACAAATGGGATCATGCAAGGGACTTGGATCATTTGGATCATAAGGCATCAATTAAGGAGGCAACCGGGGACAAAGGGAAACATTTGATGATCCATTATCATAGGCAACAAATCAGCAATCTTTTTCCCCTCTAATCTAGCTAGAGTCCTTAAAAGAAATTCTACTTAAAATGAAGTAGCTCTCTGTTGGTATTGGTTACCAACGAGAACTCAAGCCACTACTTGATCTTACTAATTCAAAGCAGGACCAATGCAGGACCGATGCTGATGTTGCCATCATCTCCGCCCCCAAGAACTCTCTCATGCTCTCTCTCACATGCCATGCCAGCTGCTTGCTCCAAAACACAAGCATCACGGGCAGAGCATAGAAAAAATATATAGCTAACAGACACAAGAAAACAAAAAGAATGTTTGACTGTTTTTATTCATGATGACCACAACAACGAAGCACAACGAGCATCCGGATCGAGCACAACATCATCCTCTCTGTAATTTTGTCCAGAAGCAGCATCAACATCCGGAGAACAACAGCGGCACAAGAGCATCCGGATCGAGCACAACATCAACACATCCAGAGCGAGGGGTAGAGGAAGAGGGAGGGGAGGGGAGAGGTGGAGCTCACCGACGCTAGGGGTGGATCGAGGAGGAGGTTGACGACGACGGCAGGGGTGGAGGAGGAGGGAGGGGAGGGGAGAGGTGGAGCTCACCGACGATAGGGGTGGAGGAGGAGGTTGACGACGACGGCAGGGGTGGAGGAGGAGGAAGACGCGGCGGCTCCTCCTCCTTGACGCGGCGGCCCCTCCTCCTCCATGCGGCGGCCCTCCTCCTCCACGCCGCGGCGGCTTGTGCTGCAGGTGGCGGGGATGGGTGGAGCGTGGCGGCATGCGGCCCTCGGGGAGGAAGGAGGCGGCGGCGGCGACGGCCGGTGCGACGACCATGGCGGCGGCGGCGGGGGAGAGGGGAGGGGAGGTGAACGTACGGGGGGGGGGAGGGGAGGGGAGGGGTACGGGGATGATATAACTTACCCTAATTCTGTGGCGCACCAGCACAAGTGCTGAAATAACTACTTCTGTGGCGCACCAGAGCCAGTGCGCCACAGAAATAACTACTTCTGTGGCGCACCAGAGCCAGTGCGCCACAGAAATAGTTATTTCTGTGGCGCAGAAAGCATTGTGCGCCACAGAAATACCTACCCTAATAATTCGTGGTGGCAGAATGTGGGCCCCACATAATTTCTGTGGCGCACGGTTCAGCCTTGCGCCACAAAAATAAGCTATTTTTGTGGCGCACACTTCCTGGTGCGCCACAAAATAAGTTTCTGTGGCGCATTCAAAACGGTGCGCCACAGAACTAAGCTTTGCCTATAAGGGTTTTCCTACTAGTGGACGTCTACGATAACTAGGATCGTCTCCTGACGTCAAGAGTTGCCTGTGGAATAGATGGACTTCTACTACGTATTTCCGCTATGTGTGTTGTAATGGATCCTTAGATCAACTATTGTATTAAGACTGGATCATGTGATCCTTTGATGTAAGACTATTATGGTTTGTAATGAATGATGTGCTGTGATATGAACTTATTATGTCTCGCAAAAACAATCTTCCTGGGATTGCGATGTATGGCATAATAGGCATCTGGACTTAAAAATCCGGGTGTTGACAGCTTTACCGGTAGCTATGTGGTCTATCTTTCTCTCCCATGGTGTGATCTTTATGTGATCATGAGCTTTGTAATCTTGTTGAATAAGTAGATGTTAAATCTTCATCTATTGTGCTACTCAAGTGGTTTTATTTTTTTGATCTCCGGAGACACCTTGCCCCACGGTGTGAAGGTGACAGTGTGGGCATCGTGTGTGTCTCTTAGGCTAAAGATTACATAAATACTTCTCATGAGTTATAATATGAGTTGGATGTCTCTATGAAATTGTGGTGTTTGTTAGTACTATGTTTGGATGCTCAAAGTGACAGAGTTGAGTGTCACTAGGTTTGGAACGCGAACTTTAAGGAGTGCTTTTGCAGCCCAACGCGGTGAATTGGTGTTCGTTATCCAACCAGAGAGTGGTTCAGAGTAGCATAGTGAAGAGATGATATTTGTATTCAATTATGATATCATTGTTGAGAGTGTCCACTAGTGAAAGTAAAATCCATAAGCCTTGTTTCTAAGCATTGAAACACCGTTTACAACCACTTCTGCTACATGTTTGCTTGCTACCATTTTTATTTGAGATTGCAATTACCACTTATAATCATCCATATTACTTGTATTTCACCATCTCTTCGCCGAACTGGTGCACCTATACACCTGACAAGTGTATTGGGTGTGTTGGGGACACAATAAACTTCTTGTAACTTAATTGCAGGGTTGCTTGAGAGGGATATCTTTGACCTCTACCTCCCTGAGTTTGATAAACCTTGGGTGATTCCCTTAAGGGAAAGTTGATGTTGTTCTACAAACCTCTACACTTGGAGACCCAACACTGTCTACAAGAATAGAAGCATGCGTAGACATCAAGACCTTCCATGGCCGAGGATGAAGACTTCCCGTCCGTGTTTCGTCCGGCTGTAGATTCCAAAGGTTTGGCCGCTCCGGGGGGGAGTAGTGAAGCTGGTGCGACGGCGTGTCCTCATCCCGCGTTGGAGCATGCAGGGAGACATGCATCCAGGGACCAGAATGTAATTTTCGTGTTCTCTTCGGTGTGTTGTAGACTGAAGCTTCTTAATAAATCTAGGTTGTTTTTTTTTGCAAAAAACATATTTGAAGATGTGTTACACTAGGCCGTGTTACTAAGTGGTGTCGACGATCACACATAATAATTTTTACCGTACCTTAAAATTTGTGTTACACTTTATGTTGTAGTAACGTACATATCAAGTGTTACTAAATATGCCAGTAACACGTTTTATAACTATAGTAACACCGGTGGTAACCTAGTTTCGTAGAAGAGTCCTTTGCTGATGTAGTTGTTTTTCCCCGATTTAGTGTAGCATTTAGGGTTACACTAGCTTAATTTGGTCCCATTTGGCTGATGTAGTACCCGGAGGTGGACTATAAGCCCGGGATCATAGCCGATCCATCATACCACGGGCTCGCCAACAATGATGCCCAACATTGCTGCATCGACGACCGTGTCCTCAAGAAAGTCGTTGCTTTCGAAGGGAGAGACACATGCCGGAGGTTCTATCCATGTGCAGAACAGAATGTTAGTAGGTTCAGCTAAGTTCTTGTGGATATGTAGGATCACAAAACAATATGCATTTTTTAGTATGATATGCTTAATTGTAGTGTTCGTAATTATATTTGTATGATTTCATAGACTGTGGCTTTGTATGTTTGCTTGATCCTGAGTGGCCAATAAAATTGCAACATGCACTGGCTACTTTATCGACCATGTATAAAAATAACAACAGTCCTGGAATTGAAGAGAATATATAAAATGCTCAGTTGGTTAAAAAATCATTTAAAGAGAAGAATAAGTTAGATAATAAATATATTAGCTTATTAGGAGAAACACTGCATAGATGTTGTCGAGAATCGAACATAGCCATGAGAAGCGAGCTGTGATTGAGTTCGGAAATATGGAGATGGAGAGAAACCTGCTCAGAAAGGAGAAGAAGAAATTGAAGGAAGAAAACAAAGAGATGAAACAAAGGAATAATAGGCCAGAATACGTGTTGTATGAGAAGATTATGGAAATTTGTAAAGCAAGATGTTGTTAGTTGTGGCTCAAAAACCTAGCATTAGTTCTTATTGTAACAACTATTTAAATTGTTTTATGATACTATGTGTAGATCAATGCATTTGCATTTTTATTTCACATTTATTTATTTATTCAACAAAAATGGGTAAAAAGAACCATTTGAGCCGTTCTAGTTGGGGCGCCATGTGAGCAGACAGCCCTAAAAGGGCGGCCGACATTGTCCGAGTGAATCAAATAGTGCACATTAAAAAAATCTAGCATGAAAATCCTACAAAATTCATATGGTACTTCAAATCAATCGAGCCATCAACAATATGTTTTTTTTGGCATAGAAACGAGTAGGGCATCAAACTCAATCGGCACACAGCAATAGTTAAATATTACTACTCATTCAGAAAAGAAACATTACTGCCTCCATTTTCTATTCACTACACTAGGTTTAGTCAAAATCGAAGTTTGTAAAGTTTGATCGAAAATATAGAAAATCTATCAATATTCACAATACCAAATACATATAATATAAATATATAATACCATAGATTTTAAACTGTAAATTTTAATATTTTTTAAATACTGGGTTAAATTTTACAAAATTCGACTTTAACTAAACTTAGAAGACGAGGTAAATAGAAATAAAATGAGTACTATGCACGAGAACACTACTATATGCGATTCACAACACATTAACAGAACACAGTCGCGCAGATTGGATGGGATGAGTCGTGCAGCAGATTCATCAAGTCAAGCTACAATAGCATCTCCAGCTCTGTAACATTTAAACCTACGTAAGCCGGAGACATTCAAGGCCACCATACGCACAGTCCAAGTTGCTCGTTTGTATTTCCCCTGGATTGATTGCTGAACCAAACTGGTCATTCGCAAAATATGAACCTAGCTGGACACAGTGATGGCGGCAGCAATGGCGAAACGGGTTTGCGCGCCTAGCTCGCCACCACCGTGTCCGTGTGGATCATGCAATTCATTAAATAAAACGTACACCACATTTGCCACGTAAATCTTGATTGTAGGTGGTGTTCAACTGTTCATGAGAACTAGAAGGATACCCCGCGCATTGCAGCGGGAATTTATCCGATAACTCTATTTCGAAAAAAACGAAAGGATATAAATTGATTGGAATAAGATGTTATTTGTAGAAACATGCATGATTTAATTGGCTTAAATAGTCAAGAGACTAACTTAAAAAAAACTGACTTGAAATGGTTATGTAGTTGTCGGATAAAAGTTGATGATGTCGATAATTGGATGGTTTAAATAAATAATGTAGCTTGCATATAGAGTATTAATGAATGTTAGTGGGGGATGACATGGATAATTGGATGGCTAATAAAATGGATGATGTGGATAGCTTGCATGTTGAGATAGACAACTTAAATAACCCTCTAGTGGAATTTTGCTTCATAAGAGATAGATGGGATGTGTCTTTTAAATGTTGTGTTTGAATTCGTTGCACAGGTTCAGGTCCTGGTGGCTTGTGGTAAAATGCGGCGAGAAATTAAGCTGCGCATATATAAAGTTCCATTACAGCTCTATATAGTACTAGACTGAGACAACTTGGGTAGGATCTGGCTTTAGATAGGATCTATGAGATTAATTTATTTAATACAAGAAACATGTTTAAATATTCTCAAAAAAAATGAAAACACACATCTATGTTATATATGCAACACCAAAAAATTGCTGCTTCAAATTCGAGATACATTTAGATATCTAAAAAAGATAAGTTGGGGAGTGAATAGTTGGAGAGACTGAGCCGACGGGCCTTAAAATTGACAAATTCTTCACAGACATCTCGCAGTCGAAGGAAACATCCTCTCCAACCGAATAAAAATTCCACTTTATATAAAGTAACTCTATATAGTACTAACCTATTCGGTTAAGCACATTAGGGCTCCCTTCGATTCAAAAGATGGATGTTTACAAATACGTGCATCCACTTATCCAGATGAACGCATGCACGCACACCTACCACTATAAGAGCATGTCTAATAGGCCCCGTATAACCCGCCCACCCCGTAAAATTCCGGCGACATACGGGGCAGGCGCGGTTTGGGCCGTCTAGCAGGCCCCGTATTCGGGCCGCCCCGTTTCGGCGGAATACGGGGCCCAGGAAATCGGCCCCGTCGCCCCGTACATATAGTGGGCGCAGGTGCGAGTGAGGGGTTAACCCTCACTCGCAACCCTAGCTCCGCCGCGCGCCGCCGCCTCCTGCTCCTGCTCCGGCGAGCAATTAGCCGCTCCCCGCCACGCATTCCACCCCAAAAGCTAGGATGGACTCCCGCCGCCGCGAGTAGGTCCTCGCCGGCGAGCGGATCGAAGCGATCCCGCTCGCCGGACACCGTAGAGGAAGCGTGGCGGCTGGAAGTGCAAACTCTCGGCCCGCCGGCAGCCGTCGCGCGGCCTCGCAAGTACGCCGGCGCGCTCGTACGTGCCGGACCCGCTCCGCGAGTTCGCCGCGGGTGGGCGGTGGTACAAGCAGGACCCGCCGCTCAAGCCGATGAGCGGCGAGGCGTTCGAGAAATGGCGCGCGCAGCTGGCTGCGCGACCGCGCGGCGTTGGCGGAATGGAGGGCGACCATCGGCAGCAGCAGCAGCGGCGGAGGAAGCGGAGGCGGCGAGGAGGAAGCGGCGGCGGCGAAGAGGAGGAAGAGGAGGCGGCCTACCGCCGTGCGGTCGCCTTGTCCGAGGCGGATGCCGCCGAGAAAGCGGCGGCGGAGGCGAGAGGAGGAGGCGGCGGCCATCGCCGCCGTCCGGGAGTTCGAGGCGCGGCAGGCGCGGGAGGCCCGGGAGGCGCGGGAGGAGGCGGCGAGGATCGCCTTCATCCCCTACGTCATCCTGGACGAGTAGAGGTAGGTTAAGTAGTATGATCCGTAGTATATGATCAAAATGTGTGTATGCTCCCTACTATGATCAATGAAGATGAACTTCCGGGGTTTTAATTTTTGAAAATACGGGGCGAAATACGGGGTCTGCTAGACGGCATGGCTCGAAATGGAGCAGTTTTTCGATACGGGGCGAAATTAGAGCCTTATACGGAGCAGCGAAATACGGGGCCTGTTAGACATGCTCTAAGCATCTTTTAGAGACTGGGCCCTGACGAAGCCTTCACAAACACCTCACAGTCAACAGAACTGTCGTCTCCAGCTGAATGAAAATTCCGCATTTATGAGACAACAGAGCGTCAAAGCTAGGGTTCGACCCCCGGTGGGAAAAGCCTGTTTTGTTTGTAGGACTAAAAATCATGTGAATACTTTGAATAAATTAATGTGCATGTTGGTCAAAAGTAAAATTTTCTCGGGTGAAAATTGTCCTTTATTCCCGTGACAACTATGACATGCACCCAATCATCCATAAAATAAATCTATGCTTTGTGTATTCAAGTCCTCTTTAATTTGAAGGATTTGCATAGAAATTTTGGAGTATTTAAATATTTAATTTTTTTCATAGTGGTTGTTTGATTTGTAGGGTGGCCCGATAGAGTTTATTTTCAAAGGAATTTTTTGCACAATATTTCATAGAAAATTTAACATCCACTCAAACCTCTGTTTCAGACTTCTTTGTTTCTTGTGATGCAATCAAACAAATTTTAGTGCATATGCAAATCCTGTCCCAGAGCCCCCGGTTTATATGTGCTATAAGATAGCATGGCATCTGATTTACCTTTTTTTAATTACAATGCTTTTCAAATCCTGCGAACAACTATGCCTAAGCCTCTTTGATTCGCAGCATTTCGAAAACACAGAAATAGGAAAAATGAATGAATTTGATCTCACATTCATTCTTATCCTACATGATTTTTAATATATAATTTTTTATTTGATTCTACCACAAGAAAACGATTATTACCAAGAGGTTTGAGTTGATGCCAAATTTTGTATGGAATGCAACACAAATAAATTCTTACGAGAAAACTTATGAGGTTCAACCTACAAATCAAACAACAATTGGATATCTTAACATTTCTACGAAAATCTTTTGAATCAAAGAGACCCAGAGTAGAATTGACAGATGTGAAGAGAAAAATAACAGTATACACAGATGGTAAAGCCATCATTTATTGGCACAGTTATTTCGTCTGTCCCGTCTCCCACCTTTGCATTGAATTACAAGATAACCACATGGACATGGAAGGGGTGCCTGTTGCAGCCGTAGCTTTCAATTAAGTGCCGAAACATGGCAGGACATTCTTCTCCTGTGCATAAATCTAATGAATGGATGAAACAAAAGGAGAATATATGTTTGGTTGCATATAAATTTGGTAGGGTCGAGATGCCATGGCAGGTCACGCATCGCGCACAGGCTTTGCGTGTATCAGGGCATCTCCAACCGGCCGACCCAAACGGACACGTTTTTGTGTCCGATTTTGGCTGTTTGGGTCGCCTTCCGGCGACGCGGACAGACGAGGACGTCCGTGGCTTTATTTTTTCCCCAACGCGCAGTGAGACGCATCCCTATTCCTCTTCTCCAGATACTACTACTAGTTGGCAAAACCAGGCCAGTGACCCTGCCCCGCCATGGCCACAGCTCCGTCCCCGCCCGTGGCCGGCCCGCCCGGCGGCGCCCGCCCGCGCACGCCTCCGCCCGCCCCCGCCCGTGGCCGGCCGCGCCCCGCCCCGCGCCCGCCATGGCCACGGCCCCGTCCCCGCCCGTGGCCGGCGCCGGCCGGAGGAGCTCCGCCCTCGCCCGCCCGCCTCGCCCGTGGCCGGCGCCCGCCCGGCGGCGCCCGCCCGCGCACGCCTCCGCCCGTGGCCGGCGCGGCCGGCGCCGCCCGCCCGCGCACGCCTCGCCCGCCCCGCCGCGCACGCCCTCCCCGCCCGCGCACGTCCCCGCACGTGGCCGGCGTCGCCGGAGGAGCTCCGCCTCGCCCCGCCCCCGCACGCCCCGCACGCCCCGCCCGTGCACGCCCGCCCGTCGCCGGCGCCGCCGGAGGAGCTCCGCCCTCGCCCGCCCGCCCCCGCCCGTGCACGCCCGTGCCCGCCTCGCCCGTGGCCGCGCGGCCGGCGCCGCCCCGCCCGGCCCGCGCACGCCCCGCCCGTGCACGCCCGTGCCCGCCCCCGCCCATGGCCGGCTCGGCCGGAGGAGCTCCGCCCTCGCCGTGGGCGCGCGGCCCCGTACGCCGTCGTTCGACGTCGCCGGCGCGGCTCCAAGCTCGCCGCGGGCGCGCGGCCCCGTCCGCCGCCATTCGACGTCCGGCGACTTCCGGCAGGTGTGAAAAAAAAGGGAGACGGCGGCGACGGTTGCTCCATGAGTAGGCGACGTCGGCAGTCCACGAGGCGAGCCAATTTCCGGCGGCTGTACCAACAATTTCCATGGGGGAAAGGAGGACAGAGGAGAGAGAATGATGTGGGGTCTATTGGGTTGGTTTTGTCTCTCTGTCAAATGGGCCAGAACGCGTGTCCGGCCGGACAGAATGGACGCGCGCTCGTGTCCGCCTCGACCCAAATCGCTCCAATATTTGAGTCAGTTTTGGGTCAAACCGGACGCTGAGAGGGTCCGTTTTTAAGATGGGTTGCCCCGTTGGGTGCAGTTTTGACCCAACCGGACGCTGGGAGCGTCCGTTTTTGGGTTTGGGTCTCCGCGTTGGAGATGCCCTCAGGAGCCCCATGCAAAGACGATGGATGGATGGATGGATGGCGGAATCCATTGAGTGCCCGCCATGGTGGAGGCGGAGGTGGAGCAGCATGATGAGCCTTGAATTGGGCGCGCACCGATCGGTCAATCCGAATTCCACCATTGGTCTCCTCCACCTGAGCTTTGCCTGCATGCGTGCGTGTCTGTAGCTTAGCCGAGATCGATGCAAATCATCCATCATCCCCAAGCTACGCTGCTTGCGAACGGAGTACACGTGTGATGATTGGTGTGCATCTTTCCTTGCTCTCGGTAACCAAAACAGTTGCGATGTGGTATAGGGTTCTTCCTGTTGTTTATAATTGTGTGCGTGATAGACATGTGGATCTAACGGCCGGACATGTTCAAAAAGAGAAGAGGCACCTCCTCCAACATCCGTATCCAACGGAATCTCGACCTCTAATGCTACCGGCCGGATTCTTTCATTCATATCATCTGACACCTGCTAGGGAGTACTAATTAAATGCCAAGGATCGTCGATGCGTTTGAGAAAACCCTAATCATACACAGAGATAGAAAACATAGCAGTACTTGAACAACGAATTCGATCTTTGATGATTTGCGGAACTACCAGGTAAAAACGAAAAGCAATCAACGCCCAGTTAATTGAACTGTTAAATCAACTTCTTGTCTAGATTAAAATGGTCATTACCTGATCTATCGGCATCGCTATTGAGGAAGGTTGCAACTGTACGTACCGTGCACTCTGCCTCAGTAACCATTCAGGCGTCCTGTCCAACAATGCCTACAGTTTTTTCTTTGCGGCAACCTACCAGGCCAACAGTTTCGTTACAGAAAGACAACTGGAGACCTGTCTGTCTGCAAAAAGGTTGGTGAAATCATCGATCATATGTTGATGGCATTTGGCCACAAAACGAGATGTTCAGGAGCACAAACTTCCCTAAAAACACATCGCTCGTGAGCCGTGACTACACAACAATCGGAAACCTACCCTGGGGAAGGAAGAAAGAAAGAAAGAAAGTTAGACGCAAAACGAGGATGAAGAACCAATGAGCCATAGCCAGCTTCACAAGCGAACAACTACCCGGGAAACCATGGAGCCGCCGTGGTACTATTCCAGTCAGCCAGCTACGAAGCAAACAATCTGTGCGACACTTCCATTCAATCCATAGACGCAGGGTAGCGTATGTACACGCACACGCATACCACTTGAGACATCACATGCGTACGTACCGCATCGTACACTACACTGTAGTCCAGTCTGGGCGAGCAGCAGAAGGAAATACGCACTAGAAGCGTGATCCAAAACCCTAGCTAGCTTGAGGAGACATCGGCATTAACGGGGAGTAATCACCAAATCTCGCGGTACACCCGTCCATCAAGCCAAAGGGAAGCGTACAACAGATCAATGTCCACACGGAGATTGCTCTCCTCGCATGGTTTTCAGCACAACTGCCGATCTAACGATCGATTGGAGGAGTACAGTACCGTCGTGCTCCTACCCGGCATTCAACTCAGAAGCCGGTACCAGATTAACCCCACCAGATACAATGCGTTTTATGAATACGGATTTGCTGGAACCACAGGCGCCTTATACTTAATAAGTTTAAGTTAAGCGCTTAGAGATTCGTATTTTGTGCTTGTAGATTCGTGCTCTGACTTTTAGGCTGTATGTGTTTGTGTTGATGTTGGCCCGACGCGTAAACATGTTGACTTGTTTTTTACGGGTTTTGTGAAGTGGACTCGTGGTGACGGTTCCTATCTATAAAGCGTCTTTCTCTCTCCCATGGAACCGCTTATTTCCAGTTGCGCGTGTGTTCCAAACGACATATTTCCAGTTGCATGTGGGTCGCAACTGAGATTTTTTCGGTTACACGTGAGTTGCAACTGATTTTGTTTCTCCAATTGCATAAGCGTTGCAACTGAGATTTTTCTAGTTGCGCATATGTTGCAACTAAGAATTTCCACATACATGTGGGTTGCAATTGAGAATTTTTCCAGTTACGCCCGTGTCGTAACTAAGAATTTCCACTTACATGTGGGTTGCAACTGATATTTTTTTTCCAATTGCATGAGCGTTGCAACTGAGATTTTTCCAGTTTTGTATATGTTGCAACTAAGAATTTCCACGTACATGAGTTGCAATTGAGATTTTTCCAATTACGCATGCGTCGCAACTAAGAATTTCCACTTACATGTGGATTGCAACTGAGTTTTTCCAGTTACACGTAAATTGCTACTAAGATTTTTCTTATGTCTTAAAGGTTGCACAGATTATTTTTTCTAGTGAAAAATGTGAACGCACAAAATTGGACACCAAAATTAAAATAGTACACGACTTAATAAGCTACTGATGTCAGCGACTTAGACTTATTAAGTCTCAGACGACTGATCTCTACACTAGTAGGAAAACCCTTATAGGCGAAGCTTAGTTCTGTGGCGCACCGTTTTGAGTGCGCCACAGAAACTTATTTTGTGGCGCATGAAGCTCGGTGCGCCACAGAAATAGCTTAATTTTATGGCGCACTACTAAACCGTGCGCCACAAAAACTTGGTGGGCCCCACACCCTGTCACCCCCAACCATTGGTTTTACAATTTCTACGGCGCACAAACCTCGGTGCGCCACAGAAATTACTTCTTCCGTGGCGCACGGCGACAGTGCGCCACAAAAATAATGTTTTCGTGGCGCACTTGTCTCGGTGCGCCACGTAAATAACGTGTACTATATCAAGGCCGTACCCTCCCTCGCCACGAAGTTCCTCTCCCTCTCTCCCCTCTCTCCCGCGCGCCGCCTTCCATGGCGAGCGATGCCGTCGGCCGTCGCCGCCGCCGCCGCCTTCCTCCGCGAGGGCCGGATGCCGCCACGCTCCACCCATCCCCGCCACCGGCAGCACAAGCCGCTGCGGCGTGGAGGAGGAGGGGCCGGCGCGGCGTCAAGGTGGAGGAGCCGCCGCCGCGTCAAGGTGGAAGAGCCGCCGCGACCTCCACCCCTGCCGTCGTCGTCGGTGAGCTCCTCCACAGCTCGTCCAAATCGTCGGTAAGCTCCCTCCCCTCCCCTCCCTCTTCCTCCCGCGCGAGCACAACGTGCTCGACGAAATGCTCGCTCGGTTGGCTCTGGATGCATTGTCTGCTAGTGATGCTTAGCTCGTTAATCTTGATGCTACTTGGTTCATTTGTTGGCTCTGGATGCATTGCTCGCTAGTGATGCATTGCTACTCGGTTGGTTCATTTGATGCTACTTGGTTCATTTGTTGTGCTCGGTGAGGTTAACTGTTAATCTTGATGGCTTATTACTACTTGGTTCATTTGTTGTGCTCGGTGAGGTTAGCTCGTTAACAATTTTCTTGATGGGTTCATAGGAATTTGATGCTACTGTTCATTTAAATGCTTGTTGTGCTCGAGTGAGGTTAACTGGTTCATAGGAATTTAAATGCATGAAATGCTACTCGGTGGGCTTGTATACATACATATTTATAGTTGCTCTTGGTTGGCTCGGGATTAGTTTTCTGGACCCCAAGTAATTCTCTGTTGGGATTAGTTTTCGGACCCCAAGTTTTTGGACCCACGATGATTTACTTGATGGATTCTTGTGAGCTTATGGTATGCTTATAATGCTCTGATTAGTGGGGATGCTTACTGGATCATGTGCATATAGTTCATATAGTTCCCTAAAAATAAAGAATGCTCCCTGGCCAGAAGCTTGATGTCTTAGCAGCCAATGATGCAAAGGCTGAGGCAAAAACTTGGATAAGAACATATACTAAAATGTGTGATTTAAATGGAATGCTTATGATGGTTACTACCAAGTGATGAATAATCCCTTATGGTACCTCAGCTTTGTTTTGAACTCAACTGAGTAATGATAAATTTCTATTTCTTGTGTTGGCTTTGATGAAAATAGAGATATCCACAGTAGGGGATCATGTAAATGAATGCCACTGTGGTATCCTTTGAAGAAAAGGATCTGTTTCGATGGTTTTAAAAGGCTAGGTGGTGCTAGGTGATTCAGTTGGCTACCAAGACTTGTCTCATCCGGTTAGGCTGGGATATGCTATGTGTTGTTGCTTGTTTAGGCATATCTATCACTTACTCGGATTTCATCTGGTTCTTGATTGGCCTCTCTTTTACAGCATCACTTGGTCTATATACCAAGTGATGAATAATCCCTTTGGAGCATCTGCTCCATGCATGCTATGTGTGTTTGAGCATCTTGACTTATGTCCCTATGATAATGGATCATCAAATGTTTCCCTTTGTCCCTCGGTTGCCTCCTTAATTGATGCCTTATGATCCAAATGATCCAAGTCCCTTGCATGATCCCATTTGTCCCTAATGTTGCTTAATTAAGATGAATAAATTCCCTCTAATCACCATTTGGAGATCAAGACTAGTTCTTGATATCCATTAGTTACTGTCAACACATGTGTTTGCATGTGTGTGTGAGCTGCTTGTAGTGTCACTTGACTATTCAAGTTTCAATGTTGGTTACTTTTCCTCTAGTGCAAGAAATGGTTGAGCGAGATGTTTATCCACTCGTTGGCCTTTATTCTTGGGTAGCTCAAAGTGTCATGCACTTACTTGGATCATCAAATGTTTCCCTTAATTTGTCCCTGGTTGCCTCCTTAATTGATGCCTTATGATCCAAATTACTATATTATTGGATTGAGTGATATGGCTACTGCTTGTTTGCTCTCCAAATGCTATATATGTGTATTTGACCATGCTTATGATGGATTTCTTTTAAGGACTCTAGCTAGATTAGAGGGGAAAAAGTTGCTGCTTTGTTGCCTATGATAATGGATCATCAAATGTTTCCCTTTGTCCCTGGTTGCCTCCTTAATTGATGCCTTATGATCCAAATGACCCAAGTCCCTTGCATGATCCCATTTGTCCCTAATGTTGCTTAAGATGAATAAATTCCTCTAATCACCATTTGGAGATCAAGACTAGTTCTTGATTTCCATTAGCTAGACTCCAATATTAAAAATGTCTCCCAAATATGGAGACAAACATTTTAACATTACCCCAAGTGATTTACTTGTCGATGATTAGATGGTTGGTCGATCACTCGTACACTCGGGGTGGAGCAAGTGAGGTTTGGTGTGATGGCACAAATATCAATATCTTGTGCATCCTACCTGGCCTCACTTACTCCATCTCTGGATGTTAATATTTGTTTCGACCAACAAAGTATGAGGCATTCCATTTAGTTGATACCACTTGGCTCTTTCTTCCATTTTAGTGCCGATGATTAGAATGTTCGGTCAACAGTACACTCAGGGTGTCGCTAGTGAGCCTGGTGTGATGGCACAAATATCAATCTCTTGTGCATCCTACCTGGCCTCACTAACGCCATCCCGGGATGTTCATATTTGTTTCGACCAACAAAGTATGAGGCATTCCATTTAGTTCATACTAGCTACTTCTTAATTGCATTGGCCTTTCTTCCATTTTAGTGCCGATGATTAGAATGTTTGGTCACCTATACGCCGCAATATACTTTGTAGACGAGCCCCCCTTCCCTGGCCGCCGTTCCGTGAACGAGTCCTTGATGAGACAACAACGCCGACATGCCTCTCCGGCGCAGCACCACTTTTCTTCTCTCGCCGTCCCAGTACGTGAACGAGTCCTTAATGCCAAGACGGTGCCGGCCTCCCTAGCATCATGCCGACCCCTGTTGTCGCGCTTCGGGCCGTGTCGATCATGCGCCCTGCACTCTTCGCCTTCTTGCCCGGTGAACGAATAGACTAATCGTTGGAATAAGGAAGCCGATGACGGCCGATCGCAATTTAATCTTGCGACCGGCGTCATCGGTTTCCTTATTCCAACGATCAACCTATTGGTTCACCGGGCAAGCAGGCGAATAGTGCGGGGCGCGGGACACACGGCTTGAAGCGCGGCAACACGGCCCGGCATAATCGCTGGGCAGGCCGGCACGGTCTTTGCATCAAGGACTCGTTCACTGGACAACGAGGGACCGGCGTGGTTACTGCGCCGGAGATGCGGATCGGCGTTGTTGTGTCGTCAAGCACCCGTTGACGGAACGCCGACCGGGGAAAGGGGGCCCATACGCAAAGTATTTGTGTTGACCAACAATGTATGAGGCACATATTCTATTTTGTCATTCCATTTGCTTTGAGATTTTCAAAATGCCGATGATTAAAATGTTTGGTCACCGTACACTCGGGGGTGGCGTAAGTGAGCCTTGTAAGATAGCACAAATATCAATCTCTTGTGCATCCTACCTGGCCTCGCTTACACCATCCCTAAATGTTAATATTTGTGTTGACCAACAATGTATGAGGCACTTATTCCATTTTGTCATTCCATTTGCTTTGAGATTTTCAAAATGCCGATGATTAAAATGCTTGGTCACCGTACACTCGGGGCGGTGTTAGTGAGCCTCGTGTGATTGCACAAATATCAATCTCTTGTGCATCCTACCCGGCTCGCTAACTCCGTCCCGGAATGTTAATATTTGTTTCGACCAACAAAGTATGAGGCCCTTGTCATTCCATTTGCTTTGGTATTTTCAAAATGCCGATGATTAAAATGTTGGTCACCGTACACTTGGGGGTGGCGTAAGTGAGCCTGGTAAGATAGCACAAATATCGATCTCTTGTGCATCGGACTTGGTCTCACTTACGCCATCCCTAAATGTTAATATTTGTGTTGACCAACAATGTATGAGGCACTTATTCCATTTTGTCATTCCATTTGCTTTGACATTTTCAAAATGCCGATGATTAAAATGTTTGGTCACCGTACACTCGGGGGCGGCGTAAGTGAGCCTGGTAAGATAGCACAAATATCAATATCTTGTGCATCGGACTTGGTCTCACTTACACCGTCCCTGAATGTTAATATTTGTGTTGACCAACAATGTATGAGGCATTTATTCCATTTCTTTTGTGCATCGGATACTTGTTGGTCTCACTTTCTTCCATTTTCATCATAGTAGGAACTGGATGGAAGGACCCCGATGCAAGCGAGCTCGGTGGGTAGAGATGACGGAGCAAAGGAGGAACCGGATGAAGACTACTTTGTATCTCGAAATTGTGAATTTTGTATGAATTAAGAGTTGTATGCAAAACATTTGACACTTGCCACTATATATGTATCTCGATCGGGCTCTAAGTAATGTGATGATGATGTCTATGTTATATCTGTGCAATGTACATGATATTTATATTATATCTGAATGTTGCTGTATATAACCTGTGTATCTGTATTGTGTATCTGTATTGCTGTGTATAAACTGCATATGTGTAGCAGGCAGCACAAAATCGTGTATAATACAAGCAAATTCTGTGGCGCACTAAGAAGCAATTCTGTGGCGCACGCTTTCTACGTGGCGCACCTAAGAACAAGTGCGCCACAGAAACCTTATTTCTGTGGCGCACGACCAGGTGCGCCACAGAAAGCTTATTTTTGTGGCGACGTTTCTGTGGCGCACCACCCGTGCGCCACAGAATCAAATTTTCGTGCGACGCTCCCAAAAGAAAAGGGTGATGAGATAACTCATCGGCCTTGTTGGCATGGTGCAATATGGATTTGACTTTTACTCATTCTAATTCAATGGTGGACCAGCCCCTGCCTCCACACAAAAAAGTGACTCGTAACAAAAGGAAGGACGAGACATATATGCGTATATTTTTTATTTGGTCTTCTTTTGGTGTAGACATATTCGTTCTTTCATGCACACCAAAAAAGGTCCCCTAAAAAAGATTTAGAAAAAGGAAAAAAGGCTGAAAAAAAGCTGCAAGTAAAACCAAAGTGAATTCCATCTTTTACCCTCTAGTTTCATGTTTGTGACACTAATTACCGCATTTAGCAGAAATTCCTTTTTTCTTTCCCCATTTAGTGATGTTTGTGCCGGTTTTTACCCTCTTAATTCGTTTACACAGTCACATCGCGTTCGCTCTCTCTTGGCCATGCTCTCCTAAACTTCACAATAATCCCTATTAGTACCACACTACGGCACTAGCATGGTACTCTCGTGTATTGGCAAAATAGCAAACTCGTCGTGGGATTGTGCAACCAAATCATTGCCGACATGTGTTGACGGGTACCATGATGCCGCCTTATTCTGCTGGCTAGAGACAACTAAATGAGAGTAATTGTTAGCTTTCATTCTAGTGCACTAGTTGTAGTCGACCGATTAATGTATGTATACTTGGTTGTACACTCTTAATACATGCGTTTTGTTCTTGTTCTGGTACTAGTACATAGCAGCACGCCGACGTATGCATGGTGTAGCTTCTCCAGTAGGTTTCAACCAATAGATTGATGCAACTAATCCAGGAGCAGCTAGGAGATGAGATCAAGGAACTGATACACAGGTTGTGCAGCGACCGGTGAGAGAGGGCGCGGTGCGACGGACGGCGTTGTAACAGAGGCCGAAGAGGACTAGGAGGGAAATATTGTCAAGGATAAAGTGTATTAGCTCCAAAATGCAGCCTCAATGATAAAATGCAAATAACACGATAACATGGTCTAGCTAAAGGTAATGATAAAACGTTAGATGGGGTAGAAATTGGCACAAATTCTTCTAAATGGGGTAAACTGGAAAACTTTTTATTAAATGGGGTAATTGTTGTCAGGAATTGTAAAACTAGAGGGTAAAAAATAGAATTTACTCTAAAAAAAAGAGTAGCGAAAGCAGAAGGATGGGAAATTCCCGGGCTTTGCCACGTAAACACAATCAAGACGATACACACTGACTGTACCAGTTTCCATCCACCAGAAGAGAGTCGGAGAGATGAACTTTTAAAGGCAAATAAGCATATCTTGGGTGGATGGAGGGAAAATAATGGAGATCACAATTAGAATCAGAAGGGGCTTGGATGCGCTTGGAGCTCACAATGATTAGGTTGGATGGTCTTATTATCACCATACGCAGCAAGGCATGCTAAATTATCAGCTGATGAGTACAGGGATGGACATGGTCTTTAATTAAATAAATTTGCGAGATCCTACTGCACCAATTTGCTAAGTTTTCCATCTTTATGTCTCCTACAATAGCTCCCACTTTAGTCGTAATAATCCGAAAGTGCTTCCACTTTAGTCGCACTTGACTTCTCTGAGCAGTTGTCATCGGGGGCTGAGGTGTCGAGAAAGAGCATCTCTACTGTTGTTTCCTCAGTTGGCGCTACCTGACATGTTGGCTGCCTCTGAGCACGAGGGCATGGACATGAGCGTTGCTGAGATGCTTGACCTTGAGAAGAGTGGTGATGTCGACGCGCCGGCCTCTCTCTCGCTTGGGTCCTGCAGGCAGATGGTTCCTATAGGGGATGAGGTTGTTAAGTCAGCGGTATTGTCACCTATGCCTAGAGCTTTCGTTGCTAGGGAGATTTGTGTTTTCCTTGCCACCTTGGTTGCTGCATACGCTGGGTGTGATAGCCCAAAACAATCCTTTGGGAAGGAGAAATCTAACGAGTGTAAAAGTAAGAAGAGAGGTGCTACAACAAAGGCATCTGCTGCTTGATGGTTGCCCCCTTTGTCAGCACGGTGTAGACGTGTTGTGTCTGGAGTGTTTCTTTGTGTGGCTTTGTGGTCTCATGTGTCGGCTTGAGTGGGTGTGGTCGTGTTAGGTTTGGCTGTTGGTAAGTGTGGTGATTGATGTTTGGGTGAGTTTAGCTCTGTTGTTGTATGTTTTCGCCCGTTTTTCTCCCAAAAATTGAGCAACTTCATCTTAATCAAAAAAAATCTGAAAGTTCAATTAAGTTCAGCATCCAAATTCACTGTTCTTTGGGAAAAATACAATATCATTGTTTGTACTATAGAAAAAGGAAAACCATGGCCTATGTCAAAGCTACATGCTAGCGGTCTTAGTATTTTTTTTCTGTAATAAGGGTAAAATTCATGACTTGGTTAGGGCCTAACATTTTGTTTTCATTTTTTTTTTGCATAGGTGGGATTGGTGAATTTCAAGATTTTTTCAAAAAATTTGAACGGAACTGAAGTCTGGCATTCAAATTATTTTGCTTCCTCCATCCAGAAATAAGTGACTCGGATTTTTCTAGATTCACATGTATCAAAAAACCGAAACACATCGAGATACATGCGAAACTAGACAAATATAAGTCACTTATTTCCGGACTGATGGAGTACATAATATGAAGTGAGAAGATATGGATGTGAACTTCAGTATCTAAGAAAGTAACTATCGCCTTCACCACTGAACTACAACTAATGGTTGTAATATGATTTATTTCTTTTTGAAGTCTTCAGTGGATTTTTTTTTGGCTGTGGTCAGGTTTTGTCGCCCCTTAGAGAAAACAGTGAAGTCCGCAAAATACGTCTGAAATTTTTGACGGTTTTCTGAGTAGTCTAAGGTCCTCAGATTAAGGATTTAATTTGAAAAAACGTAAGGGCGATAATGTTTACCTGCGAACCTTGTACGGTTTGCGTGGAAAGAAAAATAATAGAGGATCCCATTGTGTGGTATTTTTCCTATTTTTTCGAATGGAAAAAATATCGTCCCAGCTTCTGCATCCAATGGATGCACATGGTTTTTTTATTAGATTATTCACAACACCTTATAAGAGCAATACAAAAGATCAAACTCGAAGCCACCTCGCTAAACCTAGAGAGGGATGAAGGGGTGACAATTCACCAACTCACATCAACCAAAAACCAAATGCTTTTCCAGGCCGCCCAATAGCAGATGAGAAGCACATCCAGTCAAGCAGACTCTCAGCATACGCCAACGCACATGCCATAGAAGTTGCTACCGCCGTCTTCCTCAACTCCATCTTCAAGAGAGATCATCGCATTGACCATGCCAGGCCTGCCATCGATGCCGCCACGGCGCCAGACGACTCCACCATCATGCGCGAGTCCATTACACTGTATCCGTCCCGAGACACAACTGCACCATGCCACGGCGACACGACGACGCCGACACAGCAAAAGCACACCGCTCCACCTTAGCACCACCGCCATCCGTTGTCTGCTCCAAAAACGATGCCCCCAACAGGGAGAACGACGTTGCGCGCCGCCATCATCCGATCCGGGAGACCCGGGTCTAGGGTTTCCCCTGGAGCAGCTCAGGCGAAGAACGCAGACTGCAGAGACAATGCCTTCAACAAGGTAACGACGAAACACGCCGCCATCATCAGCCATGACCAAAGTCCGGGCCGGCTTTCACCAGTAGCTGTGCCTCGCCATCGGGAGCTAGGCGACGGATCGCGAGGTCCGCCACGGCTAGCCACACAACTAGCCGATCTCCTCCGGCGAGAGAGAAGACAACCACTGCGGCGCCACGGTCAGCGGCACCAGACGCCCGCCACCTGCCACCAGGTCGACGCCGTCCCCGCCATCTAGGGCCGCCGCCCTTGGGGCCGTGGTCCCAGACCTTGACGAGGAGCAGTACGAGATCCGTCCCCATCACTGCCTACCCGACGATACCGAGGCGAGGACGGAAGGAGAGAACCGCGCCGTTAGGTTCCGGGCCGCACGCTGCCCCCAACACCGCCCGCCCGTCGGCGAGGAAGTGAGGAGAGGCCGCGCCACCAGAAACCAGGGCCACGCTGCCGCCATCGCCGCCCGCCCGTCGAGAGGGCCGCGTCGCCATCATCCTCCAAGGGCTGGGGCCATCCCCCCCTGTGCGGAGGCGAGCCTCCATCCGCCGCACCAGGGGTCCACGCGAGGATCCCCGCCGCCCCCATCACCGGCCGCGCCCAGCTTCGCCGCGGCGGCCTCCGGGGACGACGGGGAGGGGGGAGGGGGAGGGGAAGACGGCGGCGGTGGGGGCTAGGGTTCCGCCCCGAGTCGCCCTAGAGGGGAACGACCCGAGCGGTCCTCGTTTAATTTGTAGGATAAGAAATCATCGAATTTATTCTCTGGTTTATTATTTTACATTTTAAATCTATCGAGTCTACGGTTGTAGACAATCTAGATTGTTCCTATGACAATTATGAGACATACACAGTTGTTGAAAAGATTTTTCGTTTTTTTATGTGATGCAAATAAAAAACTTCAGTTATAGATTCCTAAATTATGTGGATTTCAATGTGCCATGATATCTGAATTCTTCCTTATTCTGAGTGTAGTGTTTTTTAGAACCAAAAGAGGCCCTCCGCTCCATCTTGAATTGAAATTGGTCCGCTGTAATCGCCAGCTGAGTGAGGCCACGCTAGAAGAATTATGGTATAGTAAAGAGCAAAGTGTAACCAAAATGATGGGTTGGGAGATGAGAGCTTCGCTCCAAATCCATCGTAAAAACATGGCATGGGATGATCCGATCCGTTTATATCCCCAGTTAGGAGCGACGAGCTTTGTCATTGCCATTGATTGACCCAAGCATCGGAAATGTTTAACCGTGTGAGGACGACGTCGCTTGCAATCTACGAAGACACGCGATAAGAAGGTGCCAAAGCAACCGTAAACAACTCCGAACGCTGCTAACGAAAACCATTCGAATTCGCAAAAGCGCTTTAATCGAACGTAGTCTCCTGCATGGACTTTTGTAGGCTTTGACCTCGAGGTAAGAGATTTTCCTCTAGCACAGTGTCGAGGCTGGGGTCCCTGCCAATCCTTTCCTCCAAAGACTACACGCGCCAAAGCAGCTAGGAGAGGGAGTGAGTGTCATCCTGTCCCCCTCTCCCTGGCATATTGTGCTAATTAAGCACATTGCCCTGCACTGTTACACACATAAGAAAGGGTTTTGTCTCTTTGGAGCGATGCACATGAGCATGTAGAGAAAACAAAGGATACCGAGACAAAGTGTATGCTACTACGAATCTTTGCTGTTTACCCCACATAAAAAAGGAAAGATCAACAAGAACTTTGGAACCAGCGAGTTGTTTTGAAGATCTTCACAATCCGCTAAGAAAAACGCGCGCGTGTGTGTGAGACTAGACTTACTTCACCCCTCCACACGGATAAGTGTACTTCTAATTTTTTTTATCTTGAGTCGAACTTTTTAAATTTTGACTAACTTCATAAAAAAAGTATAGTTCATATATGATGTTAAATTGGTACATAATGAAACTAGATTTTGAAACGGATCTAATGATACTAATATAGTGTCATATATACTGCTAGGTTTCCTACAAAGTATGTCAAATTTTAGAAACTTAACTTTAAAAAGAGGTAAAAGCACAATCGTGAATGGAGGAAGTAGTGCTTTTGTCAATTGCTCAATTAAGAGACAAATGAATTTCATATTAACTTTTTAGCAGATTTTCCAGTTTGGGTGATTAAAAGTAGCCGAGAGTGTTCTTTCTTAGCTTTTAGATTCCCCACTTATCCCATCTAACAGATAAAAATGTGAGACCAATACTAGTTAGGTTTTCTTATTTTGCAATGTTTTAACATTAGCCAAACTATGTATTAGTTTGTGTAATGTTTGTATCTATGTTTAAATGAAAAATAGAAAAAAGTAGAAAAAAATGTGTCAGGCCGTTGGAGACACCTCCAGGTGCAAACGGACGCGCGGACAAAAACGGTCATTTTCGCGTTCGCGAGGCGGCGCAAACGCACGCGCGCGGACAATTTGGGTGTCTGTTTTGCGTCGTCCCGTTGGAGATGCCCTAAGAGCATCTACAGCCTCGTCTGCCAAAGCGTCTCCCAAACGGCGCCACATCGAGCGTTTGAGAGACGTTTTTTCTTCGTGCCGCATTTTAGGGATGTCGCTACCTAGTCGCCTCCCCCAATCGAGGCCCTAAATTTTTTTTTGATATAGTATTTGAAAACATAACCATTTTATTAAATATAACATACGAATAAATATGTTTGCTAAATTTGTTTTCAACTTAAAATACAACAAACAATAAAACAACTAAATAAATATAATAAGTGAGGCTAGATCAAGGCGCCTCCGAATTTGCCGATAATCCTTTGACTCTCCACATATGCTCAACGAGATTATTTTGAAGTTGCTCGTGTACATTGTTGTCACAAATCTCTGCGTGCATGGCTAGAAAATCAGCAAAACCAGCAGTCGTGAGACCAGCTTAGAGTAGGGTACCGAATAATAGCAAATTAAGCTTGAAGCGCACCAAATGCCCGCTCGACATCCTTCCTGCAAGCCTCCTATCGGGAAGCGAAGTGGCAATTCTTCTGACCTGATGGAGCCGGGATTGTTTTGAAAAAAATCGCCCATTTTGGATATATATCATCGGCTAGACAATAGTCTTTGGTATATTGGTGGCCATTGATCTCATAGTTGCATGGTGGAGCATGACCTTCCACTAGTTCGCTGAACACCGGAGACCGCTGCAACACATTAATGTCATTGTGTGATCCCACCATGCCAAATCCAGAGTTTAAGCACCACATTGCAATATCCATGATGTCTTTTGTATATATATATTTTGCCAAGCAAACGGGCAGTTTTTTCATGCCCAGTGTATACAATCGATGCTTCCAAACTTCCCAGTGAATCCTCTCGCTGCATTTTGTGTCATGATCCTTGCAGTCTCTTCTTCAGTTGGCCCTCTCAAGTAGTATTTTCCAAACCTTCCCAACACAGCTCGGCAAAACTTGTACAAACACTCAATGGCAGTAGACTCACTCATGCGGAGGTAGTCGTCATGTGTATCGGCGGTACTCCATATCCAAGCATCCCCATGGCAGCGGTGCACTTCTAAATTGACGAGAACCCGGCAATGCCAACAACACCGTGCTTTAGCTTGAAGTAGGGGTCGAACTCTCGAACGTCGTGGAGGATATTCATGAACAAACCCTTGCTCATCCTATACCGGCGCCGAAAATTGTCGGCATGTGTTGCTTCATCTGCAAAGTAATCATTGTGCAGCATGGTATGCCCTCCATGCTCTGTCGGGGCTTCGACTTCTTTCTTTCCGCCTTTGAACCTCTGCGGCGTGGCTTCTTTATCTTCTCCGTCTCGGCGTCAAGCATGTTCTGGAGGGATGCGATGATCGAAAATTCTCCCGAATGTCGTCGTTGAAGGTTTGCTCTTCCTCCAACATTCGGACGATCATCTTGTCATCGCTATCCATGTATGAAGGAAAACAATTGGTTAAAATTTATTCGCGGCAGAGGAGGCAACGAACAACGACCTATCGCACGTACCAGACAAGGCGCCAAACACCTTCTGTGCGCGGAGGAGGGGTGGATTTGCCGACGCGTTCTGGGACGCGTTGGCGAAGAGGCAGCGACAAAAAGGACGGCGAGGGAGCCAACCATCACGAGGGTGCCCATCTCAGAAGAGATTGGCCATAGAGATGGCTGGAAAATCGAGCCGCGCGGGAGGGGAGGCGCGACGAGAAATAAAAGACGGGAAGCAACCGTTCTGGATGTGTTCGCTGACAGGTGGGCACCACCTCGCTTCTCGCTCTATCCGGCGTGCCCGGAGCGTCCCCTGTGGAGCGGTGACGACATCGGAGTGCCGGACACCGTATTGGGCCGCGCCGGGTGGAAGGAGGATTTGGGACGCGCGACTAGGACCGAAAATATGTTCGGCGCGCCCCAAAAACCTTTGAGGGACGCGACTGGGGATGTTCTAAGGGCATCTCCAAAGGGGCGACGCACATCGGACGCCCAGAAGTGGTCGCGCGCGTCCGTTTGCGTCGCCCCACAGACATATTTTGACCACGCGCCCGTTTGCGTCTGGGTTTGGGTTTGCTCCCAGCGGGGTGACCCATTTTTTGTTTTGCAATAATATTTAAAAAGAAGGTACTACAAACTATACAAACTACAGTTGGTACAAGCCTAGACTACTTGTTGCAAGACGGTCGGGTCCCGTTGTTGCGTCCCTCACTCGTCCGCTTCTCCGCCGCCAGTCGTGCGGCCGCTAGAGCTCGGTGCGCCGCCGCGTCCTCTAGCAGGCACCACTGTAGCGTCTCGTTCGCGACATCCTCGGTCTTCTTGAGCCTCTCGAAGGAGTCGACTAACACCCTCTACTCCGCCGCCTTCTCCTCCGGGGCAGGCGCATCAGGGTCATCAGAAGACCATGAGATGTCGGAGGAGTTGTCCTCTGCGGCGACCGCCACCCTACAGCGTTCCGTCTCGGCGTCGAACATCGCATGGGCCGCCCGCTCCTCCTCTGCTTCCTTCTCTGTGTCAGCCAGGAACTTCGCGTCCCTGACCGGGTCGGGGAGGTCATCGGTGTTGTCGTCATCGTCGAACTCCTCATCGGAGCTCGAGACCGAGTGAGGTGGAGTCGGAGGTGGAGGTACGGTAGCCTGTCCGCGGTCAGCGCTGCTCATGGTGGCAAAGGTGGGGGTTGTGCGGCGGCTAGGGTTTTGTGTGGGAGGAAATGAGATGCCCGCACCCCTATTTATATAGGCTGGAGGCAGGCGATAGCCGCGGCACGCGTGGCATCTTCATTACTTCGTGCACAGAGGTAGGCGACGGCCGTCGCCACGTGAGGCATCGCCATTACGCTGTCGCAGACTGCTGAAGCGACGCCTCGGCGCCAGTCGCTGACGCGCCTGAGAAGACGCATCGAGCCAGGCTCGCTTCCTCGCGGGCCCAACGAAACGTCCGCTCTTTGCGTGTCCGCAGAGACGCATCCAAGACGCATATTTGGGCCAGGTTAGCGTCGCCGCGGATGGCCCAATCACTTTACGTCGCCCGCTAAAGCAGGGCCCAGACGGACGCAAACGGTCGCGCATGCCAGCGGGGCGACGCAAACGGACGCTGAGCGACCGTTTGTGTCCGCCGTGACCGGAAATGCGTCTGGCACCACCTCCAGCGGCGCGACGCATAGTGACCGGGCCGTCCGCGGAGACGCAAACCTGGCCCAAATATGCGCCAGATTTGCGTCTCCGCGGGCGTTCGGCGGTCGCGGAAACTGTCCGCGTTGGGTGCATCCGGGCCCGGTCGGCAGTGAGAAGGTAAGCAAAAGATTTTTTTCATTACTATTGATTGGCCAAAAGGACCATCTTTACAGAGATGGTTAGTCGAGTTAACCTAAAACTACAACGGCCGTACCTACTCGCCGTCGCGCGGCCTACACCGGCTTCGGTTACTCGCAGTCGCGCGGCCTACTACTGGCCGACGGGAGGGTTGGCGCCGTCGTTGAAGTGGGAGCGCTTCGCGCACGCGCGTCGCGCACGCGCGTCGCGCACGCCGGCGAACGGACATCTCGTCCTGCCGCCTGCGCCGTTCGAGGGCCTCGGCCAGGGAGCTATCCCACACGACCTCCGCCTGGGCGAACCCCACCTGGGTAGCCGCCGCCTGGGCCTCCTCCTCCTCCGCCGCCGCCTGGACTGCCGCCGCCGCCGAGTCCTCGTTCACCTGGGCCACCGCCTGGATCGCCGCCACGTCAGCGATGAAGCGGGCCCTGTCCCTAGCCGCCTCCGCCTCCGCCACCGCTTCATCCCTGGCGGCGATGGCGGCCTCCAGCTCTCGGTTCTCCTCCCGACCCTCGCAGGAGAAGGGCCCCTACGCTGGAGCGAGTCCAGGTCGGAGCACATTAACCCCCGAGCCATAGCCATCGCATAGCTGTGGGCTTCCTCCTCCGCCACCCAAGCCTGACGGCGCTGGGCGTCCCCAGCCAGGGACTCGAAGGACGCGAGCAGAACCCGTTGGTCGCCGGCGCACTCGAAGCGGTTGGGCAGGGGGGGGGGTGTTGTCGTCCGCGATGTCGTGGATGACGGCGTCCGCCGGAGGGGCCGCGATGGCTGCCCGCGCCTCCGCGAGCTCGGCCCTGGCGTCGGCGAGCTCGGCCATGGCGTTGGCGATCTCCGCCCTGGTCGCCGCGAGGCGCCCTTCCGCGTGCTCTGCCGCCTCCGCCACCGCCTCCGCAACCTCCGCCGCCGCCTCCAGGTCCAGCTGCTGGGCCTCAACGCCGGCGGCGGCTACCTCCTCTTCCTCCTCCGGGTGGAGCTGGCGGCACATGTGAACAACGTGCTCCCACTTAATGTGGTCGGCCATGGATGGATGGATTAGCTTGAGATCTGCCCGTCGTCCCCGCTGGTGTCCACCATATATAGCCACGGCGGGGCGGGAAACGGCGTTCGCGCGCAGGTCGTTTCCCGCGCGCACGAAACGCCGGCGAAACTTGCCAATGTATTGGGCACGCGCGGGAACGAACATCGTCGCGCGGGAACAGTTAATCGCCGGCGGCAGTCCTCGACGGGACGTAAAACGCCATTAGCGAGCTTGACGCTGTCCCCGGTTAAAAAATGCGTCCGCACCGCTGGAGGTACCCCAGACGCAAACGGTCGCCTTGGGCCACATCGCGTCCGCGGGCCGACGGAAACTGACATTTCAGACGTCCGAAATGCGTCGGCCCGCTGGAGATGCCCTAAGATGTGTAGCAAAAGAACCATGGCTTTGGTTTTTCTTTGTCCTGTGGTGGAGTGGAACAGACAACAAGTGACTAGTGAGAAAATTCAAGTGAGGAAAGAGGGAAACTGGAAAAAGGTCGGCAGAGAGAGCAGGGCATGCATGCAGCAAGAAGTGGGCACAGCACAGCCCACAGGGGGGCAGTACTTCACTTTGTCAAAAACCTAGACCTACCGGCATGGTGTGACTACATGTCAAGTACACAGTACGTAGTTCAAGGCAGGCCCCTACCCTCCCTCGAAGGAGAACACAAAACCAAATATTTTCGGCGAAAAAAAAACGTCCAAACTAGCTTTATTTTAGCGTTTGTGCCCGTGATAAGAGACATCAAGTGTTAATATAATAAATACTCTCTCCATTCACGAAAGAGAGTACTTCCTTGAAAATTAATATTAGTAGATTTATGATGAAATATATTTTCATCCGATAGCTATTTGGTTTCATAAATATTGTTATACCATTTTAAAAACTTTCTCAAGTGTTGAGATAGTTTAACTTTTCTACAAAGCTGGAAGTACACTCTTTCTTGAACAGGGAGAGTATAGTACCTTCTCCGTTTCGATAAATAAGCCTTTAAAAAATTAAATTATGAAAAGTTTGATCAAGTTATCAGAATAAAATATTAACATGTGCAATAAAAATCAATATTAGTATATGAAGATTATACTTGTATCCTATGGAAATATTTTTCCTCTGAGTCTAGTTATATCATTTGCACCTGATGAATATAGATAAATTTAGTTTATCACTAGTCTTCCATGTTAAGGAATTTGATATTCCGATTTTGTAAAATGTTATCTCTTCGATCTTGTAGATCAACTAACCAACATAGTATCTTGTTACTTGGGTGGATTTATGATTCATTTGAATTATTTTTATTGTTAAGACATTTTCTAGTCATCCTAAAATTAATACTCCTCTCATTACAGAATGTTTGACATGTTCAATATGGTTAACACGATAAATACTCTATTATTATGCAATTAACCCATCATATACTCCCTCCAGTTCCGTTTATTAGCCATGCATCTATCTCCAAATTATCAATTTGATCAACTCAATATGATGTATATATTTTTAAAAATCATTAGAAACTTTAACTATTATATTTTATAATGGAATACTTTTTTGATATATAATTTGTATTGTATAGGGGTACATGCATGCCTTATAAATCAGTTTCAAATTTAAAAAAAATGGTGGTTTGTATTGCAAGAACAATATATCAAGGGATACTATATATTTATTGTCCCTTCACTATTGGCACATAGAGTTTTAGTTTTTTTTTATTCCTAGGGTTCTGAAGAGAGAGAGAGAGAGAGAGAGAGAGAGAGAGAGAGAGAGAGAGAGAGAGAGAGAGAGAGAGAGAGAGAGAGAGAGAGAGAGAGAGAGAGAGAGAGAGAGAGAGAGAGAGAGAGAGAGAGAGAGGGAGAGAGAGAGAGAGAGGGAGAGAGAGAGAGAGAGAGAGAGAGAGAGAGAGAGAGAGAGAGAGGGAGAGAGAGAGAGAGGGAGAGAGAGGGAGAGAGAGAGAGAGAGAGAGAGAGAGAGAGAGAGAGAGAGAGAGAGGGAGAGAGGGAGAGGGAGAGAGAGGGAGGGAGAGAGAGAGAGAGAGAGAGCGAGAGAGAGAGAGAGAGAGAGGGAGAGAGAGAGAGAGAGAGAGAGAGAGACGATTGCACCATAATGTCCATTTATATTATATATAGGATTTTGGTTCTAGTGGAAAACGGGGCTACAGGCCCGGTTCGTTTGGGTCTTCAGTCCAGATTTCCAAACCGGGACCAACAAGCCGGGACTAAAGGGTCTCCCCTTTAGTCCCGGTTTAAAGTTGCACCGGGCCTAAAGGCCCCGCCACGTGGTGCGGCGAGGGCGCTCGAGGTGGAGGACCTTTGGTCCCGGTTCGTGGTACGAACCGGGCCTGGAGTTGCTCTGCCGCGACAGAAAATTGCTATTTCTCTACCGCGGCACAGGTTTAGGGTGGAGCAGCGTTTCTCTGCCGCGGCAGAGAAACAGGGCGTTTCTCTGCCGCGGCAGAGTTTCAGCAATGCATATACCATTCAAGAAACCACAAAATATCATCGTGAATATATAGACATCGTCAACAGTACACGTAATGCATGCATATTTACAATATAAAGCTAGTCGGATCTCTTTACTAAATCTATTAGCCTTTACGAAGTTGCTCCATATCTATGACCTTCGCATAGTGCTCTCCAGTTGGGGCAATGACCTCGGTAAGAAAGAATCCTGCGATTTCCTCTTGAATTGCTCGTATGTGATCCTCCGTTATGAGAGTGTCCCGCAGGCGTATCATCTATATTTAAAAAAGGAGATCAATATATATATATATATGAATGGAACTCAATACAATTGATGGTACTAAGATTAATTGTGAAATATTGTTCACGTACACGAGTATGGAGTATAGCGGCATCCGCACCCCTGGGACAGGCCATGTCACGAATGAAGTTGCAGACGTAGTATCCACATAAGTTATTCCCGGATTCCTGCCTCATACACTTTACGAAAAAATAGTTCGATCAAACTAATAATCAAGCATCGTATTGAAAGTAAATATCATAGAATTTCACGGACATAGCTATATATATAGTACTACTTACAGGGTAATCTTTAAATGTAAGCTCCGGTTTCCATTTACCCGGAACAGTATTGATGAACCATTTCCAAGCCCTGCCCGGAAAAAATAATGAGTAAATGAGTTATTGATTAGTTGATGATATCGTCGAATTAGAACAGATGAAGATGCCAATACGAAATTGATTGAAATTACCTTTGGAGGATGGCAGCCATGTCCGCCCATTCCGCATGTTCTTTACGTTTTGAGTCCATGACATTTACGACTCGTTTGTGAAGATCAATGATTAGGAGAATAAAGTGGAATCTGCACAAGCATAGCTCAATGATTACGAGGATAAAGTGGAAGCTGCACAAGCATAATGTATATTATATATAACACTCACTTGAAATTGTAGGGAAAGAATATATCTTCTTTGTTTGCTTGCTTCACTAAAAACATTAGCATGTTGTCCTCTGTGTCCTTAGGGTACTGTCGAACCGTAACTTCATGAACCGTGTGCAGGTCAATGAACCCCAGCTCGTGGAGCTTGCCTCTTTTGCATTCGAGCTTCTTCATTCTACATAATTAAATATATAGCGTACACAAAGAATATAGTGAGGATAATTGTTAGTGCAAATGAATGAGCTGAGCTAAAGACTTAATTACATAAATAAATCACTTACAGAAGGTAGCAACCGATGACAGCTTTGTCGAGGGCGTCTTGATTGAATAACTGAAACAGTTCTTCTAACTCAAGGTTTATCTCCTCGTCCCCCCGGAAGTAATGCTCATCTCTAAAATACACCGTGAGGTAGCGATCACCTCTTCGACAGGCTTTCAGGTACCATTCATACAACCTTCGCATTTGAGTCCCTAGATGCGCGAGCTCGCCAGGTTTGACGAGATCAGATCTGTATCTATAGTTGTCTACGACTTGAGCCGTTGGATAGTAATCTTCGTACTGAACTGATGCTCCCTGAGCTCTAGCCTCCCGTTCGATCATCGATGCCGTCTCTGGATCATCATAGGACTGCACGACGAAGTGGGGTATGGACTGAATGTCCTGCTGTCCAAGCTGGGCGACATTTTTTGCTTTGCCCGCTCTATAGGACTGTCCAAGAGAGCGGCCATAATCACTTCTCGGCTCAGCTCTCTTTATTCTCGTCTCGGCAAAGTGCTTCATTGTATGCGGTGCAATAAACGTCTTCTTCGGCGCAAGAAACGCCTTTTGCTCATCAGTCTGCTCATGTGGTAACAACTCTGGAGTATGTACCCTTATCGGAGTTGATGATCTCTTCGGAGCTGTAGGAGGTGCCGCGGTTAGCTTCCTCTTTTGCTTAGGTGGAGGCGGCGGAGTCTCCTGACGAGGAGGAGGAGGCGGCGGAGTATTGTCACGCGTGGGAGCCGCCTGTGATTCCTGAGGAGGAGACTGCTCATGCACAGGGGAATCATCATCGCGCATAGGAGAATCATCACGCGGAGGAGACTGCGCAGGTGGCGGAGGAGGCGGACGAGGTGGCCTGCTTGGTGGCTTCTCACCTGGAAACACAATGTTCTCCTTCCGCCATTGCACGGTGGTTCTACGGGCTTCTCCCAGTTCTTTGATTTCCCCATCTTCACCTGTAGGGTGCTCAAGCACCAACCCCTCATAATCTCTCAACACTTCATCCACCATCACAACAGCAAAGTCGTCTTGGACCGGACGGCAATGGTAAGTCCTTGTAGGTAAGAGGATGCCGACCGCCGCCTTGAAGGATAGGTTGAAAACTTTAACATGCAGCTCACAAGGACGGCTCTCAGTGAGATCATCCACGGGGGGGTAGCGAGGAGGCTCGACCACCTGGTCATCATCATCATTATCCACCTGCTGAGTGGAAGCCACGCTGTTTTCCGGTGTTGAGATTGCAGCGGGACGATAGCATTGAGCAATGCAGTATCTACAGCCTGCCCCTGGGCCATCTGGGATGTAAGTACTTGGGTTACTATGGTTAATTGGGCTTTCATGGTGCTCATAGAATCCTCTAAGGACGCTATGCGGTCTGTTTCCCTTGCCTTTCTCCTCTCATGGCTTTTATCAGGAAATCTCTTCCTTTCCGCAGGAAAGCCATACTTCCACCGAACGGAGCCTTCTGCGCTTCATGTTCGTCCGCCGTGTTCTTTGTTCCCAAGGGCGCGTGTCAGCTCATCGTTCTCTCTTATGGGCTGGAACCTCCCCTCCTCCACGTCCTTATGTGCTTGTTCCAGGGCTTCAATGGGATGCTTCAGATGAGCTTTCTTATAGATGCACTTCCCTGTTTCTGGATCCAACTTTACCCCAATCCCGTAGAACCACTCCTTCGACCGTTCAGTCCAACCGTGTGTCCCTAATCTGATCCCTCTCCTGGTCAGTTCCGCCTCAGCTGCCTGTCACTTAGGACGGTTAGCCCTGTATCCACCTGGACCCAGAATTTGGTGATATTTCTTCAACGCAGCATTTGCCTTATTTGTTTCCGACCTTTTCTTAAATTCTTCTGACTCCGTGCTGTACTTCACGAATTCGTCCCAGTGATTTTTTACCTTCTCACTATCCGGAGTCTTGTCTTTCTTGATAAAGTCGTGCAATCTTTTCTTGTGGTTCTTGAATAGTTCGGCCATCTTCTTCTTGGCAAAGTCGCGGAGGGCCTGCTCCATCTTTGCCTTTTCATCGGCATCCCCCTCTGGAGGTACTATGTTGAAATGTGCCATGAGCTTGGTCGAATGCTGTCTTTGGCTACATCATCGATATAAAGACCTTGAGCTTCTTCCTCTGCAGACAGCACTAGTCCCTTCGGCTTGTTCCATTCTCGAATGGTGATCGGGACGTGGTCCCTAACAAGCACTCCGCATTGAGCTATAAATGACTTTGCATTTTTCTCGGGAGCAATCGGTTTACCATCCTTAGCGATATGGGTCATGTCGTGCCTAACACCGTCGTCCAACTTTTTGGTCGGGCCTCGCTTCTTCGACTTTACAGAAGAAGTGCTCGATCCGGAGGGCTAAAAAAGAAATAATTCATAGTCAGTAAAATTTAATTAGTTAATGCATCTAGTCGATCAGCAACGGCTTAATTTATATACCTGGGTGATAACTACGGTTCCGGAGCCATTATGATGATCTTCTTCCTCACCGGAGCCATTAGGATCTTCTTCCTCATCGTAGTCATCTTCTCTTCGCTCAATATTCTCCGCTCCCTCACCGGAGTCATTCAAAAAAGTTGTGGTGACATCGTCACCGCCATCATCTGGAATAACGTCGTCGTCGCGATCATCCAGAGTACCGTTGGCTATGAGGTCAGCCATGAATTTTTCTGAAGCTTTATCACTGTATCCCCCCATGCTTTCTACAACGACTTGCAAGTTATATATAGGAACCATCATATGATCAAATTAAGGATAATGCAGAAAACTGAAAATGGAGTTACATATGTAGTTCTTAACTGAGGATCGATAATATAGTGCTGAAAGCAGATAGTGCATACATAGATCGGGTTCATGTTTATTTAACCCTAATACATCAATCACTACTACAACCTCTCAACCGCGCCGACCGGGTCCTATAACACGCCGACCGGGTCCTGAGCCGCGACGGGTGAACCCCCAAAGCCACGGAACAGTCACGGGAGCATAGCTAACATGAGATCCCTGCATAACTGACCATCCGGTCCTATACATGGTGTCTAACGCATACATGTAACGGCGAACGTGCTCGTCCTCCGCTGCAATGCGCTGAGCTACCTCCTCCGGCGGGGCCGGCTCCCTCTGAAACGATCGTGGCCCATAAGACCTCCACCAGAGAATATCCGGGTCGACGACGGGACCCGGATTCCGCACCAAGGTGCGCGCCCCGGAAGCTAAGACCTCCCAGTGCCACCCCGGCGGAGCCCAGTCCCGGACCTCCCCATCTGCTGCATCTCCTCCAGAATAGTCACACCACGGCGCGGCGGCTGTCGCGGCATCGTAGCTACGAAACCAATTCATATATGTACTAATATAAATAAAAAAACATGATATTGTGCTAAATAAAAAAACTTCACTACTTTTGTACTAACAAATATTTCTAACATATAATGTCACGACCGCGTTCGGGCCGGTTCGGGGTCGACGCCGCGTTCCACGACCCCGGATCGACCGATCCGGATCGGGGGTCGGGAACGACAGCGGGAGCGATAGCGGGAATTGAACGACCCTGATTTGGGGGCGCCGGCAGGGGCGCCGGCACTACCGGCACCGCCACGGACTCGGCGCTCCTCCTCGCTCGCTCTTTCTCTATTTCGCGACCCTAACTCTATGTCGCGGCGGCACCGCTACGGACTCGGCACCGCCACGATCTAGGTCGTCGGCGCGCGCGGGGGGCGGCGCCGACACAAATTAATCTAACTATTTTGTAACTTTTTTTCTAATTAACTACACTAATTTAAATCAAAATATTTCTAACTAATTTACTAACTACTTTTCTAACTATTTCTAACTAATTTACTAACTACTTTTGTAACTAAACTAATTAATCTAACATAAAAACAAAAAAACAAAAAAAAATGCAACTTGGCCGCTGCCGCCGGTCGGCCGGCCGGAGGAGGGAGAGGGAGGGCGCGCCATACTGATGGCGTGTAAGACACACGTCCGTTGGGAACCCCAAGAGGAAGGTGTGATGTGTACAGCGACAAGTTTTCCCTCAGTAAGAAACCAAGGTTATCGAACCGGTAGGAGTCAAGGAACACGTGAAGGTTGTTGGTGGCGGAGTGTAGTGCGGCGCAACACCAGGGATTCCGCGCCAACGTGGAACCTGCACAACACAATCAAAGTAATTTGCCCCAACGTAACAGTGAGGTTGTCAATCTCACCGGCTTGCTGTAAACAAAGGATTAGATGTATAGTGTGGAAGATGATGTTTGTTTGCGAAGAACAGTAAAGATCAAGTATTGCAGTAGATTGTATTTCAGATGTAAAGAATGGACCGGGGTCCATAGTTCACTAGTGGTGTCTCTCCCATAAGATAAATAGCATGTTGGGTGAACAAATTACAGTTGGGAAATTGACAAATAAAGAAGGCATAACAATGCACATACATATATCACGATGAGTACTATGAGATTTAATCGGGGCATTACGACAAAGTACATAGACCGCTATCCAGCATGCATCTATGCCTAAAAAGTCCACCTTCGGGTTATCATCCGAACCCCTTCCAGTATTAAGTTGCAAACAACGAGACAATTGCATTAAGTATGGTGCGTAATGTAATCAACACAAATATCCTTAGATAAAGCATTGATGTTTTATCCCTAGTGGCAACAACGACATCCACAACCTTAGAACTTTCTGTCACTGTCCCAGATTCAATGGAGGCATGAACCCACTATCGAGCATAAATACTCCCTCTTGGAGTTACAAGTATCAACTTGGCCAGAGCCTCTACTAGCAATGGAGAGCATGCAAGAACATAAACAACACATATATGATAGATTGATAATCAACTTGACATAGTATTCCATATTCATCGGATCCCAACAAACACAAGATGTAGCATTACAAATGGATGATCTTGATCATGATAGGCAGCTCACAAGATCTAACATGATAGCACAATGAGGAGAAGACAACCATCTAGCTACTGCTATGGACCCATAGTCCAGGGGTGAACTACTCACACATCGATCCGGAGGCGATCATGGTGATGAAGAGACCTCCGGGAGATGATTCCCCTCTCCGGCAGGGTGCCGGAGGCGATCTCCTGAATCCCCCGAGATGGGATTGGCGGCGGCGGTGTCTCTGGAAGGTTTTCCGTATCGTGGCTCTCGGTACTGGGGTATTCGCGACGAAGGCTTTAAGTAGGCGGAAGGGCGGAGTCGGAAGAGGCACGGGGGCCCCACACCACAGGGCGGCGCGGGGCCCACCATGGCCGCGCCGCCTTATGGTGTCGGCGCCCCGTGGCCCCACTTCGTTTCTCCCTCGGTCTTCTGGAAGCTTCGTGGAAAAATAAGACCCTGGGCGTTGATTTCGTCCAATTCCGAGAATATTTCCTTTGTAGGATTTCTGAAACCAAAAACAGCGAGAAAACGACAATCGGCTCTTCGGCATCTCGTCAATAGGTTAGTGCCGGAAAATGCATAATAATGACATAAAGTGTGTATAAAACATGTGAGTATCATCATAAAAGTAGCATGGAACATAAGAAATTATAGATACGTTTGAGACGTATCAAGCATCCCAAGCTTAGTTCCTGCTCGCCCTCGAGTAGGTAAACGATAACAAGGATAATTTCTGAAGTGACATGCTATCATAATCTTGATCAATACTATTGTAAAGCATATGAGATGAATGCAGCGATTCGAAGCAATGGTGAAGACAATGAGTAAACAAAAGAATCATATAGCAAATACTTTTCATGAATAGTACTTTCAAGACAAGCATCAATAAGACTTGCATATATAAGAGTTAACTCATAAAGCAATATATTCTTAGTAGAAAGCTTTGAAGCAACACAAAGGAAGATATAAGTTTCAGCAGTTGCTTTCAACTTCAACATGTATATCTCATGGATAATTGTCAACACAAAGTAATATAACAAGTGCAATAGGTAAACATGTAAGAATCAATGCACACAGTTGATACAAGTGTTTGCTTCTTAAGATAGAATGAATAGGTAAACTGACTCAACAATAAAGTAGAAGAATGGCCCTTCGTAGAGGGAAGCATGGATTACTATTTTTGTGCTAGAGCTTTTCATTTTGAAAACATAGAAACAATTTTGTCAACGGTAGTAATAAATCATATGTGTTATGTATAAGATATCCTATAAGTTGCAAGCCTCATGCATAGATTACCAATAGTGCTCGCACCTTGTCCTAATTAGCTTGGATTAACATGGATTATCATTGCATAACATATGTTTCAACCAAGTGTCACAAAGGGGTACCTCTATGCCGCCTGTACAAAGGTCTAAGGAGAAAGATCGCATTTGATTTATCGTTTTTGATTATTCTCAACTTAGACATCCATACCGGGACAACATAGACAACAGATAATGGACTCCTCTTTAATGCATAAGCATTCAACTACAGATAATATTCTCATAAGAGATTGAGGATTGATTGTCCAAACTGAAACTTCCACCATGATTCATGGCTTTAGTTAGCGGTCCAATGTTCTTCTCTAACAATATGCATACTCAAACCATTTGATCATGAAAATCGCCCTTACTTCAGACAAGACGAACATGCATAGAAACTCACATGATATTCAACAAAGGTAATAGTTGATGGCGTCCCCAGAAACATGGTTACCGCTCAACAAGCAGCTTATTAAGAAATAAGATACATAAGTACATATTCTTCATCACAATAGTTTTTAAGGCTATTTTCCCATGAGCTATATATTGAAAAGACAAAGAATAGAATTTTAAAGGTAGCACTCAAGTAATTTACTTTGGAATGGCAGAGAAATACCATGTAGTAGGTAGGTATGGTGGACAAAAATGGCATAGTTTTTGGCTTAAGGATTTGGATGCACGAGAAGAATTCCTCTCAATACAAGGTTAGGCTAGCAAGGTTGTTTGAAGCAAACTCAAGTATAAAACGGTACAGCAAAGCTTACATATGAACATATTGCAAGCATTATAATACTTTACACCTTAACCAGAAAATATCTAGACTCTAGAGAAACTAATCATGCAAACCAAGTTTTAACAAGCTCTATGTAGTTCTTCATTAATAGGTGCAAAGTGCATGATGCAAGAGCTTAAACATGATCTATATGAGCACAACAATTGCCAAGTATCAAATTATTCAAGACATTATACCAATTACCACATGAAGCATTTTCCGTTTCCAACCATATAACAATGAACGAAGCAGTTTCATCCTTCGCCATGAACATTAAGAGTAAAGCTAAGAACATATGTGTTCATACGAAACAGCGGAGCGTGTCTCTCTCCCAAACAAGGAATGCTAGGATCCGATTTTATTCAAACAAAACAAAAATAAAAACAAACAGACGCTCCAAGTAAAGCACATAAGATGTGACGGAATAAAAATATAGTTTCACTATAGGTGACCTGATAAGTTGTCGATGAAGAAGGGATGCCTTGGGCATCCCCAAGCTTAGATGCTTGAGTCTTCTTAAAATATGCAGGGATGAACCACGGGGGCATCCCCAAGCTTAGACTTTTCACTCTTCTTGATCATATTGTATCATCCTCCTCTCTTGACCCTTGAAAACTTCCTCCACACCAAACTCAAAACAAACTCATTAGAGGGTTAGTGCATAATTGAAAATTCATATATTCAGAGGTGACATAATCATTCTTAACACTTCTGGATATTGCACAAAGCTACTGAAAGTTAATGGAACAAAGAAATCCATCAAACATAGCAAAACAGGCAATGCGAAATAAAAGGCAGAATCTGTCAAAAGCAGAACAGTCCGTAAAGACGAATTTTTCTGGGGCACTTAACTTGCTCAGATGAAAATTCTCAAATTGAATGAAAGTTGCGTACATATCTGAGGATCACGCACGTAAATTGGCAGATTTTTCTAAATTTCATACAGAAGGGGCTGCTCAATTTCGTGACAGCAAGAAATCTGTTTCTGCGCAGTAATCCAAATCTTGTATTGACTTTACTATCAAAGACTTTACTTGGCACAACAATGCAATAAAATAAAGATAAGGAGAGGTTGCTACAGTAGTAACAACTTTCAAGACTAAAATATAAAACAAAAGTGCAGAAGTAAAATAATGGGTTGTGTCCCATAAGCGCTTTTCTTTAACGCCTTTCAGCTAGGCGCAGAAAGTGTGAATCAAGTATTGTCAAGAGACGAAGCATCAACATCATAATTTGTTCTAATAATAGAATCATAAGGTAACTTCATTCTCTTTCTAGGGAAGTGTTCCATACCTTTCTTAAGAGAAAATTGATATTTAATATTACCTTCCTTCATATCAATGGTAGCACCAACAGTTCGAAGAAAAGGTCTTCCCAATATAATGGGACAAGATGCATTGCATTCAATATCCAAGACAACAAAATCAACGGGGACAAAGTTATTGTTAACCATAATGCGAATATTATCAATCCTCCCCAAAGGTTTCTTTACAGAATGATCAGCAAGATTAACATCCAAATAACAATTTTTCAATGGTGGCAAGTCAAGCATATCATAGATTTTCTTAGGCATAACAGAAATACTTGCACCAAGATCACATAAAGCATTACAATCAAAATCATTGACCCTCATCTTAATATTGGTCTCCCAACCATCTTCTAACTTCCTAGGAATAGAAGTTTCAAGTTTTAGTTTCTCCTCTCTAGCTTTTATGAGAGCATTTGTAATATGTTTTGAAAAGGCCAAATTTATAGCACTAGCATTGGGACTTTTAGCAAGTTTTTGTAAGAACTTTATAACTTCAGAGATATGAAAATCATCAAAATCTAAACCATTATGATCTACAGCAATGGAATCATTGTCCCCAATATTTTGAAAAATTTCAGCAGTTTTATCACAAACAGTTTCAGCAGTTTTAGCAGTTTCGGGCAATTTTGCACGCTTTGCACTAGGAGTAGAAACATTGCCAACACCAATTATTTTACCATTGATAGTAGGGGGTGTAGAAACATATGAAGCATTATCATTACTAGTGGTGATAGTCCAAACTTTAGCTACATTATTCTCTTTAGCTAGTTTTTCATTTTCTTCTCTTTCCCACCTAGCATGCAATTCAGCCATCAATCTAATATTTTCATTAATTTGAACTTGGATGGCGTTTGCTGTAGCAAATGACTTAATATATTTATCTTCATTAGGCATAACTTTCAATTTTAAAAGATCAACATCAGAGGAAAGTCTATCAACCTTAGAAGCAAGAATATCAATTTTATCAAGCTTTTCTTCAACAGATTTGTTAAAAGCAGTTTGTGTACTAATAAATTCTTTAAGCATGGCTTCAAGACCAGGGGGTACACTCCTATTATTGTTGTAAGAATTATCATAAGAATTACCATAACCATTACCATTATTAGGAGGATATGGCCTATAGTTGTTACCAGAATTATTCCTATAAGCATTGTTGTTGAAATTATTACTTTTAATGAAGTTCACATCAACATGTTCTTCTTGAGCAACCAATGAAGCTAAAGGAACATTATTAGGATCAACATTAGATCTACCATTCACAAGCATAGACATAATAGCATCAATCTTATCACTCAAGGAGGAGGTTTCTTCAACATAATTTACCTTCTTACCTTGGGGAGCCCTTTCGAGTGTGCCATTCGGAGTAATTTATCATCATATCATCAAGAAGCTTTGTTGCTGCCCCCAAAGTAATGGACATAAAGGTACCTCCAGCAGCTGAATCCAATAGGTTCCGCGAAGAAAAAAATTCAATCCTGCATAAAAGGTTTGGATGATCATCCAAGTAGTCAGTCCATGGGTAGGGCAATTCTTCACCAAAGATTCCATTCTCTCCCGTGCTTGAGCAACATGTTCATTATCCAATTGCTTGAAATTCATTATGCTACTTCTCAAAGATATAATTTTAGCGGGAGGATAATATCTACCAATAGAAGCATCCTTACATTTAGTCCATGAATCAATACTATTCTTAGGCAAAGATAGCAACCAATCTTTAGCTCTTCCTCTTAAGGAGAAAGAAAAAAAATTAATTTTATAATGTCACCATCTACATCCTTATACTTTTGCATTTCACAAAGTTCAACAAAATTATTAAGATGGGCAGCAGCATCATCATAACTAACACCGAGAAAATTGCTCTCTCATAACAAGATTTAGTAAAGCGAGGTTTAATTTCAAAGAATTCTGCTTGTAGTAGCAGGTGGAGCAATAGGTGTGCATAGGAAATAATTATTATTTGTGCTAGTGAAGTCACACAACTTAGTATTCTCAACAGTACCCATTTTAGCAGTAGTAAATAAAGCAAACTAAATAAAGTAAATGCAAGTAACTAATTTTTGTGTGTTTCTAATATAGAGAACAAGACAGTAAATAAAGTAAAACTAGCAACTAATTTTTTTGTATTTTTGATATAAAGAGCAAACAAAGCAGTAAATAAAATAAAGTAAAGCAAGACAAAAACAAAGTAAAGAGATTGGATGTGGGAGACTCCCCTTGCAGCGTGTCTTGATCTCCCCGGCAATGGCGCCAGAAAACTGTCTTGATGGCGTCTAAGACACACGTCCGTTGGGAACCCCAAGAGGAAGGTGTGATGTGTACAGCGACAAGTTTTCCCTCAGTAAGAAACCAAGGTTATCGAACCAGTAGGAGTCAAGGAACACGTGAAGGTTGTTGGTGGTGGAGTGTAGTGCGGCGCAACACCGGGGATTCCGGCGCCAACGTGGAACCTGCACAACACAATCAAAGTACTTTGCCCCAACGTAACGGTGAGGTTGTCAATCTCACCGAGCCTGCTGTAAACAAAGGATTAGATGTATAGTGTGGAATATGCTGTTTGTTTGCGAAGAACGATAAAGATCAAGTATTGCGGTAGATTGTATTTCAGATGTAAAGAATGGACCGGGGTCCACAGTTCACTAGTGGTGTCTCTCCCATAAGATAAATAGCATGTTGGGTGAACAAATTACGGTTGGGCAATTGACAAATAAAGAAGGCATAACAATGCACATACATATATCACGATGAGTACTATGAGATTTAATCGGGGCATTACGACAAAGTACATAGACCGCTATCCAGCATGCATCTATGCCTAAAAAGTCCACCTTCGGGTTATCATCCGAACCCCTTCCGGTATTAAGTTGCAAACAACAAACAATTGCATTAAGTATGGTGCGTAATGTAATCAACACAAATATCCTTAGACAAAGCATTGATGTTTTATCCCTAGTGGCAACAGCACATCCACAACCTTAGAACTTTCTGTCACTATCCCAGATTCAATGAAGGCATGAACCCACTATCGAGCATAAATACTCCCTCTTGGAGTTACAAGTATCAACTTGGCCAGAGCCTCTACTAGCAACGGAGAGCATGCAAGAACATAAACATCACATATATGATAGATTGATAATCAACTTGACATAGTATTCCATATTCATCGGATCCCAACAAACACAACATGTAGCATTACAAATGGATGATCTTGATCATGATAGGCAGCTCACAAGATCTAACATGATAGCACAATGAGGAGAAGACAACCATCTATCTACTGCTATGGACCCATAGTCCAGGGGTGAACTACTCACACATCGATCCGGAGGCGATCATGGTGATGAAGAGACCTCCGGGAGATGATTCCCCTCTCCGGCAGGGTGCCGGAGGCGATCTCCTGAATCCCCCGAGATGGGATTGGCGGCGGCGGCGTCTATGGAAGGTTTTCCGTATCGTGGCTCTCAGTACTGGGGTATTCGGGACGAAGGCTTTAAGTAGGCGGAAGGGCGGAGTCGGAAGAGGCACGGGGGCCCCACACCACAGGGCGGCGCGGGGCCCACCCTGGCCGCGCCGCCTTATGGTGTCGGCGCCCCTTGGCCCCACTTCGTTTCTCCCTCGGTCTTCTAGAAGCTTCATGGAAAAATAAGATCCTGGGCGTTGATTTCGTCCAATTCCGAGAATATTTCCTTTGTAGGATTTACGGAAACCAAAAACAGCGAGAAAACAGACAAGCGGCTCTTCGGCATCTCGTCAATAGGTTAGTGCCGGAAAATGCATAATAATGACATAAAGTGTGAATAAAACATGTGAGTATCACCATAAAAGTAGCATGGAACATAAGAAATTATAGATACGTTTGAGACGTATCACATACCTGCGGGGAGGCGCGGTGGCGGGCGGCGGCGGAGGGCGCCGACAGCGGCGCGCGGTGGAGGCGACGCGGCACCGGGCGGCGGGCGGCGGACGGCGGCGGGCCACGCGGCGCGCGTGGCCGTGCGGGGGAGGATGCTGCCGGAGGGGCGCGCGGCGCGGCGGCAGGAGGGGGCGGTGGCGTCGGCGGCGGCGGCGTCGGCGATCGAAGCAGCCTGGCGGCGTCGGTTCGTTCGTCTCCGCGCGATTGATCTCCGCGCAGAGACGAAGGAGCTGTTATATAGTGCCCCCCTTTGGTCCTGGTTTGTATTACAAACCGGGACTAAAGGCCACCCTTTGGTCCCGGTTTGTAATACAAATCGGGACTAAAGGCCTATTTTCTGCGATTTTCGCTGTGTGCGCAAAATAGGCCTTTAGTCCTGGTTTGTAATACAAACCGGGACCAAAGGCCAATTTTTTTTAAAAAATTCGTTCCCGCCTTATTTCAAATCAAAAAAGGCCACGTACTGGCCACCGCCGTGCCACACGTGTCCACCGCCGCCGCCGCCACTGCCACGTACTAGACACCGCCGCCACCGCCACCACCGCCACCGCCACCGCCATGTACTGGCCACTGCCGCCACCGCCACCGCCGTGTACTGGCCACCGCCGCCACCGCCAACGCCACCACCGTGTACTGGCCACCGCCGCCACCGCCACCGCCACCGCCGTGTACTGGCCACCGCCGCCACCGCCACCGCCATGTACTGGCCACCGCCGCCACCGCCGTGTACTGGCCACCACCGCCACCGCCGTGTACTGGCCACCGCCGCCGCCGTGCCACACGTGTCCCTTCCCCGAGCCACGTGTCGCCGCCGCTTCCACATGCCTCGCCCCGCCGCCGCCAGCGTACGACGTGTAGATGCCGCTTCCACGTGCCACGCCCTGCCACTTCCCCGTGCCACGTGTCGCCGCCGCTTCCATGTGTCTCGCCCCGCCGCCGCCGGCGTGCGACGTGTAGAAGCCGCTTCCACGTGCCACGCCCCGCCGCTTCCCCGCGCCACCTGTCACCAAACTTGCCGCGTCGCTTCGTGTGCTATAAAGCGCCGCGTGCGCGTGCAACCACACGTCGCCGTCGCCTCCGCTCATTCGTCGCCGGGATGCCGCCGCGCCGTTGCGGCTCGTCCGGCTTCCGTGGCGTCCGAGCGCGTCCGAACGGTAGGTTCTACGCCGAGATGCGCGCCGGTGGCTTCCGGCTCACCCTCGGCACGTACAACACCCCGGGAGCTGGCGGTGCGCGCTTACGACGCGGCCGCATGGCGATTTCGGCGGCCACGGCGCGACATGAACTTCCCAGACGTCGAATCGCTAGAGGAGGCGGAGTTCCTCGCGCCGACGCCGTGCCTCGTCGACGATGAAGACCGTCGCCGCCACCGCCAGGTGCAGCGCTGGATCGCCATCGCCGAGCACGACGAGGAGTTGATGCGCCAGTGCAGGGCGCAGTTCCCCAACGACGTCGCCAACACCGACGCGTTCTTCGCTGACCTCCGGGCACATCGCTGGTCCAACAGGCTCCACCGTCGGGCCGTCGGCGATTTCGAGCTCGACAACCCGAATACAACTTGGGCCGACAACGACCCTCGGTGGGACGACATTTGGACCGAGACAACCTCCGACGACGAGTAGATCGACTAGACTAGTTGTTTATCTATTTTAATTGTATTTTCAATAAAGTCGTTGTGGCAGACGCTGATGATGAGAAAAGTTTCCCGCCACGACGGCGCACGGGAGCAAAAGGGCGGGAAACAATAGGCGGAATAAAAAAAAATTATTACGATTGAACTGGAATTAAAGTACAGAGCTCAACTGAAAATTAAGATACATGGCCAGATTCGACTGTTCGAGTCATTCAGTCATACTCGTGCCTAGCCCTATAGTACTCGCCACTGTAGTCGTCGTAGTCGCCGTCATCATCGTCGCTGGCATCGGGGTCGCGGTAGTCGAACCTCGGCGGGAGAGCACGCGTGGGCTAGGACTAAGGGTAGCGTAGGCGGGGGCCACGGTAGGCCATGACGCCCTGGAGAGTCCGGCCGCGCCACCACAGCCGATGGCCGGCCTCGTTGAAGTTCGAAGGAGGCGGGCCGCCCTCCTCGTGCCTGGCAAGCGCCCTCTCACGCCGATTGATGAAGAAGCTTTCCCAAGTCGGGCTGTAGTCGGGATGCCACTGGGGATTCCTCCGCTGCTCTGGTGTGAGCTCGAAGTAGTACTGGTTCGTGATGGCCATCTCGCGCGCCACACCTAGAGGGACAGGAGGGACCGGTACGCCTCCGACGCTCAGCAACCAGCCGGTCGGGACGCGGTAGCCCGGCGGGCAGGGGTAGTTCGACGCGCAAAGCGCCTCCGCCTCCCGGAGGGTTAGAGATACGATGGAAGCCATGGGACAGAGTGATGAGGTTTGCAGATATGAGTCTAGATGTGATATGTAAATGGAGGCCAAGCCTACATATATATAGCGAAAAAATGGAGGGAGGACGGAGGCGGGAAGCAGTGGAAAGCGCGGGAAGACAAATAGGCGGGAACGCAGTAGCGCCGAAAACTTATCTGGGGGAGGCTTATCTGGTTTCTGCATTATCTGGGGAGGATTAGTCAGGCAAACATTAGTCCCGGCTGGTGGGTACAACCGGGACTAAAGATCCTTTTTTTTGTCATCTAACAAAACTGTCGGTGGGATAAGGACGTGTGGGTAACCTTTAGTCCCAGCTGGTGGGTACAACCGGGACGAAAGATCCTTTTTTTGTCATCTAACAAAACTGTCGGTGGGATAAGGACGTGTGGGTAACCTTTAGTCCCGGCTGGTGGGTGCAACCGGGACTAACACTACAAGAAAAGTTGCCATGGCCGACGAAGTTGAAGTCGCGCCGTGGTTGCTGGTGTACCATGGCCGACGATTTTTGGTCCCTCCGTGGTGCATGTCAAAACTTTTTTTTCTCGTTTTTGAGGCCACCTAGCCCGACGAAAGCGGCCAAAACGTCGCGTATGGTGGCCCGGGACGTGGTGCATCTCGAAATCTCGGGTTCGCCGGCCGAGTCAACGCAAATCCGCACCGCCGAGGGATGTAGGGCCCGGATGGCAGCCTCTACGGCATTGTTTTTTTTCTCGATCGCGCCATCTCGTTCAACGTTCTCCTATCGAGCCGTTTACGATGCAGGATCATGGGTCCCACATGTCATCCTCTATGAACCAAAATTCTTTCTATTCTTGGATTTTTTTTTACCCCCTGATTTCTGGCTACTTCCTTTTTCTTTTGATCCCTTGCTGCCTTGGAAACGTTGAGACCGCTGCTGCTAAATGGGACCCGTATGTCATCCTCTATGTGCAATCAACTTTCTTTTCTTGGAGTTTTTTTGGCACCTCAAATTTGGTCACTTGCCTTTTTCTTTCGATCCCCTGCCGCCTCTCAAACGGTGATACCGCTGCTGCTAACTCGGGACCCGCATGTCATCCTCTATGTACTATAAAACTTTCTTTTCTTGAATTATTTTTGGCACCTCATATTTGGTCACTTGCCTTTTTCTTTCGATCCCTGCCGCCTCTCAAACGGTGATACCGCTGCCGCTAACTCGGGACCCGCATGTCATCCTCTATGTACTATAAAACTTTCTTTTCTTGAATTATTTTTGGCACCTCATATTTGGTCACTTACCTTTTTCTTTCGATCCCCGCCGCCTCTCAAACGGTGATACCGCTCGTCGCTAAATGGGACCCGCATGTCATCCTCTATGTACTATAAAACTTTCTTTTCTTGAATTATTTTTGGCTCCTCATATTTGGTCACTTGCCTTTTTCTTTCGATCCCCCGCCGCCTCTCAAACGGTGAGACCGCTGCTGCTAAATGGGACCCGCATGTCATCCTCTATGTACTATAAAACTTTCTTTTCTTGGATTTTTTTGGCACCTCATATTTGGTCACTTGCCTTTTGTGGTGACCCGGCATACCACTGCATGGTGTGGTATGCAAGTCTGATATAACACCAATGAAACACCGTTCCACCAGTATTATATCGCTCAGAGTGGTACAACAGAAACATATGCGGGTCCAAGGCATGTCTATAGAATTACAACATTTACTCGTTACATAAGATCATCACAACCTCCTACTTTACAATGAGGTAAATCTCGCAAATAAACTCTAGAAGAACGACTCGTAGTCTAATCCTACCACGAACTCTATTTGTAGAGTAATTAACTAGCTACGAGAGGCTATGAATAGACTCTAGCTAAATAGGAGCTAGGTTTAGGAAGCTAGTTCCCTTCTATTGCTAATCTAGGTTTTATCCTTGTTGGATGTGGTATCGACTCCTCCGACATGGTCCTTGTCTCTTGAAGTAGTTGTTGACTCCTCGGCCTTCGAGTTGCACTGTGGATCCTCCTTCGATGCCTCCATATCTAAGCAGGGGATTTAAGAGTGGGATGAGTACGAGCGTACTCAACAAGTTCATTATAGGAAAGAGGTGTTTAATGCACTAGCTACGGCATTAGACCGGAAAGTCTAATACCAATGCAAGTTTTCATAACCATTTCTTCAAAAGGTTGCTTTTATTCAGAAGAACTATGTCCGTCAGCCTTCACCGGTTTACTAGAACTTCATGGAGCTCCTTTCCGGCCGCGTTCGCAGTTCCATATCCCGGAACAGGGAGTGACGAGTCACGGTTCTTTACACTCGCGAGAGGTGTGTTGCTTTACCCATAAGAGATCTTAACCTTGGTGCCAACCGAGTTGCGAGCTCGTCCACACTTCCTTTGGTGTGAGGCCCGGTATAAGGTCTAGCCAATCATGTTCCTCCGCTACCTCGAACACCCACCCTTTGTATGCATGTCTTCCCTATACCTACGGGTCCGACGTCGGTCCCATTTATTCTCCCGTAGATTATCAAGGTGGACCCCGACCACGACAACTAGATGCCTGGGCTCTACCATACACTCCTACGCCGGTAGCTGCAACCCATCCTAGACCGCAATACCGTGGGGACTTAGGACTCCCCACCTCACCATCTTGCTCCTTCGGGCGACAAGTGTACTACGGACTATGCCGTGGGGACTTAGGACTCCCCAGCCTCACCGCTTGCCCCCTTGGATTACAAGTGTACTACGGTAAAGCGCATCCGTTGATGAACGAGAGGTGGAAACACTTTTGACTACTCCGTCCCACTCCGGATCTTATGGTTAACACGGGTATTACGGCACAAGAATCACTGGCGACATTTGTTGTTTAATCCTAGATGGATGTAAACCCGTGCAATGGAACCTCCACCATATCAACACAATCCATGGTTCCATTGCCCACCACATAGTCATATTCATAGTTATGAAAGTAGTGGTTTTGGTTTTTATGCAATAGTGATAACCATAATACTTTGCAAGTAATTTGATAGAAATACTCAAATGACATGAGCAAGTGATGAACTTGCCTTTCTTGACTGCAAGATTATGCAGGCAAGGTCTTCGATACGTAATAACTCCAAATTCTGAAATAACATCATCGTCCGGTAAGGAAGATGTTTAAAAGATTGGCAAGGATGCAATAATGCATAAGTATGAGATGCAATCGCTCTAAGCGTGATCTAACCCCGATGATTTAGGATTAGTGAGTTGTGATAATTGGTTTAGGGTGTGTTGCACTTTTAGAGTGATTCACAAACAAGGTTCTTATTCGAGGTTGTGATTACTTGGTATCATAAGCAGGTGTGTAATATATCATAATAATAATAACTAATAGCACAACCAACAATAACATTTGGTATAATCCTAACATGTAATGAATAGTGGTTGGTTTTAAGTCACTATAATGGCATGGTTAATGATTAATTATCATATACTTCAAAAGAATAACTTTTGAAGAACATGTTCTTTAATAAAGAACAAGTATGATAATTAGGGTTGTGGAGTTCTATGGTTTACTATGGTTTCAACTAGTTTCTGGAGTAAGTATTAGATGGATCCTAACAGATGTTTGATTCATCAACCAACTAGGGCTTGTATGGTTTAGATGAAGCATAAGTATTTTAAGCAATTACTAGTATATGATTGCTATCAGGGTTGGTTTATACTTGATTGGTGATAGATAGTTAGGGTTTATAGGTCCTATAAGGCAGGATTGATGATGATTCCTTATTTTCTTCAAAAGAATAACTTTTGAAGAACATACTTCTTACATAATAAGAAGTATTACAATTAAGGTTGAGGTTGTCTTGGTATTAGCCATTGGATCTCTAAGTAGAGAATGGTTGGTTCCTAAATAGGATGGTTCATAAGTATCTCACACTAGTAGGGTTTAGTGTGTATGGGATATGATGTCAATATTAGCATGGTTGCTAATGGAGTTCATCCCAATGGTGTGATGCTATATAGGTATGAGTAAGGTTGATACTTTTGATGAGAGGAATTTAGGGTTTAGACTTAGGTGTTCCTATTTGATCATCTAGGTTTGAGGAGATGAACACATGGAATGCTAAAGTCTTAGTGATAGGCTCCTATATTTTATGAGGACCTGGATATGCACTTAGTGGCTAATTATGGATTCTATGCTTTGAGATACAGTGTGCCATGATCACATGTTCTAACCTAGGTATTAGTTTTAGAAGCAATTTATGGTTCACATGTAATAATGGAACTAGGGTTTAAATGGCATTAGGGTTTTAGGATAACACATGAAATGATGAGTTCATGGTTTTCTACCATATGGAACTAAGGTGGCATAATTATTATTTAGTTCATAAGTTAATAACTTCATTAATAAATTTGAAGTTATTAATAACTTTGAAATAAAATAATGTTGGATTAGGTATTTTATTAATTTTCAATAATTTAATAATTAAGGTAATTATTAATCAGGGTTTGAATTTCCAATAATAAGGATTTAACAGAATTAATCAAATAAAGAAAATTAGTTTTCATGTTTTCTTTATTTGCTTACTGGTTTTATTTATTTTATAAATGTTTTCTTAATTTCTGAATTTTAATTGTATTTAAAATTTAAAGGAAAGGACTTAATTAACAAGCATTAAATAATTAAATTTTTATTGAAAATAAAAATTTCATATTATATTTTTATTAAATAGAATTTACTTTTATAAGAATTTTGATATCTCATTTATATTTTTCTGAGTTAAATTGGATTTTCTAAATTTATTTGAAGTTGCAGTATTTTTCTGGTATTTGAAATAAAGCAAAAACTACTAGATGTACCCGGGCTACTACTACCTACAGACGCAGACAGGTGGGCCTCGGTCCACGTCGGCTGCCACGCGGACGGAGACCAAGTCAAAATCCACGACGTGGCAGAGAACTCCCTCTGCCGGCGGGATGCCGGTGACGGCGCCGCCGTTTCTGGGTTCGGGCGGACGGGCTCCTCACATCAATCGAACCAGCACGCTTCGGTGAGCATTATGGTACCAGCGCCGCCCGCTAATGACCACCGGAGCATGGCCGTCGGCGTGGTTCTACGGCGGCGGGCACGGGTGAACGGCGCGGCGAAGCTACGGCGTGCTAACGAGCAAGGGCGAGCATGCTAGTCGATAGAGGTGCTCACCAGGAGCACGACGAGCTTGACGGCGAAGCCGGAGAGGGTCTGTGCCGCCGGATTGAGCCGTTACCGGCGTCGGAGAAGACGGCCAGGCGTGGTCGCTGGCGGGAGCTTCGGCTCGATTCCCCGCGCACAGAGACCATGTCGAGGACGGCGGTTCTGATGGTGGTCACGGCGAGGCTTGGGGCTTCCCCAATCGGCGGCGAGAGGTGGCAGTCCGGGTGAGCTAGGGTTTCGGTATAGGGTGCGATTGAGCAGAGGGGGAAGAAAATCGGGGCTAGGGTTCGTCCAGGGAATTTATACGGCTCTGGGCGAGCCTCGTCACGTCGTCGGTCGCGGAGGTGCTGCCAGCGAGAGGGAGAAGGGAGACACGGCGTCGAGGTGGCCTCCAGCACTCGGAGAGGATGAGGACGACCTCGTCTTTGATTTTTTTGTACGAAGAGGTATGGTGGGTTGGTCTGGGCCGTGTTGGGCTGGAATTTGTTGGGCTGCTGGTGGGCTTCTGCGTGGCCAGGTAAGGTTCAGGTGGTTTTTCTTCTCTCTTCTTTTTCTTCTTTATTTTCTGTTTTGTATTTCTACTTTGAATTTAGATCTGAATTATTTTTTTCTATCTTGCAGGTATTGCAAATTAATTCATACAAGGGTTAGTCCAGGGTACTACAATGTCTTGAGGGGTGTATTTGTAATTTTAATATGGCACCATAACATTGATTTAATTATTATTATTGGTATTTGAATTTCAATACCCCTATGGACATGAATTTGAATATAATCTTTGGGAATATTCAAATTGTTTTCCAATTGGTAGTTTTCTTACTTAATGATATATCTTGTTTTATTTGGTATGGCTTTGCAAGAAACAAGTTACTAAGTATTGTTTGTTTATGGAGTTCTATTAAACAAGGGACTTAATGACATGATCTCATGTGCATAAGTCTTTCTAAGTATTTAATCTCTTATCCGAGGATTTGATCCCTTGCATAATATTTTATATGAGCAATTCTTTTTGTTAAGGTCTTGTAAGCATTATTATAATCTTATTTCAAAGTTAGCACTAGTGTTATATTTTAATAACACCATGAAATACCTAAGGTAGATACTACTCCCATTATGGGTTGGTATTAATTATAAAGCTAAGTGGTTGACCACCACCTTGGTTTTAATCATATGATTTAGCTGGTGAGAAATTCTAGGTTTCTAATTATATTCACCTAATGGCAATTGGTTTGAATCTCAATTATGGCCTAGTTTATATTATGATCACCATAGTGATACATAACTAGGGTTGAGGTTTAATTCTAGGTTGTAGAGATGAGATGACACCATATTGCATGTGCTAGGATTTAATCTCCCCTAACCATGATAAGGTGGTTGATTACCTAACACTCATGTTCTCCTCTAGTTACTAAAGATCTGGGAATTGGTTCTATTTGATTCCACTATTGTTATCCTTAATCCATTATTAAGTAACTAAAGTAGATATGGTTCTTTTTATAGTTAACTTTGGTTCTAATGATGAATTGTTTCTCATCATAAAAAGTATAGAGTTTAACTCCAAGGTTTTCTTATGTCCTTAGTGGAGGAATGAATGGAATATAGATGTGATAGAATTATACCTGTGATCACCAAGTGGTTCACAAGTTAAGGTTGGGGATCTAAGCCTAAGGTTGTTTATTATTGATCTCCTTATAATTTCATGTGACTAATGATATCTGCTTATCCTATTAGGGTTTAACTTATCCTCACATACTTCAAGAGCATGATCATGGTTTAGACAGGATCCACTTGTTCTTGATATCCTTACCTCAAGTTCTTAGGGTTTATGATCATCACTCAATTTATAATGATCAAGGTTTGGCTTCCTACATTATTTCTAATGGAATGGGTTCTCACTTCCATGATCAAGCATTGTCTTGATCAATTAAATATAGACTTTCCTTTATGGTTTCTTGAATGGGCATGGTTATAGTTGTCTCAATTATCTTGAGTATAACACCATAGGTTGAGCTTTCTCATTTAAGAATGGTTATTCTAGGGTTTATGTGTACTCCTAATATCTCCTTAGGTATCTATGCTAAGGTTTCATTTGTCTAGCTTAATTGGTTTAGTCTCTTCCTCACCTTATCAATTCAGGGTATAGTATTATTCCATGTGATATTAGGTTATCACACCCCTCCAAGGGAAATGGTTTTCAACCTAATACTTTAATTCAAAGGTTGTCCTTTATTCTTAAATAGGTAAAGCTAAGATTGGTATGAGTGGTCTCTCTCTCATCTAGGAAAGGACTTTTAATACCATCTTAAGATTTTGTTCCATAGAAAATGAGGTGATCATCAATATCTATGTTTAACATAAAAGGTTCTCTTTCTAGGGATGGTCTTGATTAGTATCCTAAGGTTATGTTCTTAAGATGAGGTTTTGTTTACATGGATGTATATCCAGGGTTTAACTCAAGGTTTGTTATTGCTTCTCTAATAATTAATAGAACTCTCACTTCTCTAGGTTTGATGTAAAACTATTTGGAATAGGGAAGAATATATATTTCTTAAGTTGAATCTCCTTGTCTTGTTTCCAAGGTTACAGTAGAATGGATATCATAGGGTTTATGATAAGTGCATGGATTAGTTTAAGACATGGAGAAGATAAGTGAAGAATAGTTTCTCCAGTTATTGTTACTTGATTTCCAAATAGATTGATGTTCTTAGGTTATGGCAAGGAATTCAATGTTATGATCTATAATAAAATCCAGTAATTGTTCCTTGATTCATATGTTCTTGTGTTGGTTTTAATTCCATTTGATCTAACCCCTTAGATCAATTCATCTCTACCCAAAACAAGGTTTTAGTAAAGTCACATTGAGGTTTATAGCGCTTGACTTGATGAGCTACTTCAATTCCACCAAGGTCAACTGAAACTTCAGTTACTGTGACTGTTTTACTTTAAAGCGCGAAAATTCCCCAGATTTTCTATGCATGAATGCAATGCACACATCTGTTTCCTCTATTTTTGTAACCCCCATTACCTGGGATATTACAGTCTCTACCCCTTAAACTAAACTTCGTCCTCGAAGTTTGATCTCTCTCACGTTTTCGGAGTGTGGTTCTGACTTATGCAGACTGCGACTTTTCTCGAACTCCGTGGTGATCTCACTGGATATAATTGAATATATCCCTTGTCCAGATTCTTCCTGGAATCCATTAGTGTTTGTCATTAAACAACTATTACTTCCTTTACTTCCATGATTTCCATCAATATTATAAGCTTGTTTTCTTTCTCATTGAATATTCAATGATTGGGACTTCGTCTTGTCCTGACAGTCTTATTTGAGGACTAATTGGATAACATTCTCCTATTTGATAAAATCGGTCTTTGTTTTTCCCTTACTACCAAAACTGCAATAACGGTACTAGTAAGGTACTTACCATGGAAATGATTGTGATGGTTTATTTTCCTAGGAATGGATTAGACTTATATAGTCCATCCAATCATGGTTTATAGTTGATACCTATAACTATCTTGGGTTCTTTAGGTTCCATGAAAGGAATCATTCTGTTAGTCTTTGGTATTGTTGTGTTCAATCTTTGGCCATCTTGAGCTTTATTTGGTATATGGTATTTTCTTCGTCCAACTTCATTAAACTTTGCTGACTTGAGCTATCATACTTCTGAGTAAATATTACTCACTTGCTCAAGTTATAGTCCACTCTTACTTCCTCGAGGTATGAACCTCGGCTTCTGGTCTGACATCCTTCTGAAAGTAGTGTTCAATAATCTTATGAAAATAAGATCGAACTTCCTCTCAGTTCAGACCTTCTTCATCTATCATGCTTAAAAGATTGAGTTATGGGACATCCAACTCAATGTTTACTCTACCCCTTAGAGTTTTCTTATGGTCTTCAACTCCTTTTCTTCCAACTATTGGACTTATGGTTGGAATATTGGTCTGGTTCTAATTTATGGGTTTTACTTCTTCTAAGGTCTCGCGAAGAATGTTTGTGGTGTATCCACTCAATTGTGGACATCCAATGTGAATCCTTCGACCAAATGATTATAGATCTAGCTATATGGCTGACAAAATTTTGATTTGTTCACAAACTTTTGTTACAACTAATTAAATCGTGGACTATTTGTAATACCAACTGATACCAGCTGTGGTTATTATACCAACTGTGGCTATTTGATATCTAAAAATGGATTCTATTATAGGTTCTGATCAACTGGACGAGACATCTTCTACTTTATCTCGCAGTATTAATATTATACCAATTGTGGTCTTCTGATATCAACTATGGTCTTCTTATGTCTGCTATGATTTCATATATCACCTTCCTTCATTCAGGGTTTATTTTGCAAGAAAACCACTAGCTGACACTATGATTATAGTATCCTAAGTGATTTCCCTTGCATTCCCTCTTCTATGTTGACTATGGATCCGCTTGAGCTTCACCATAATCACCATATTTCTTACCTTCATGCTTCTCATGTACTAAAGTACTCCTCTGTTGAGGTAAAGCATGAATGTTGATTGGCACTTCCTTCCGAGTATTGTGGTTGCTTCCCACAACTTTGTTTCCTTTACTCGATGAACCTTCATCTTGTCTTCAAAATATACTGCAATTCGTCACTTCCTCACACGAATACCATTACCCTCTAGATCTATAGCATCAAGTAAGGACTTGATATTGCAACATGCATTTGCATATCAACGTCAAACTTCATGTATGGATCTAGTCAAACAATGAAAATCCAATAAAATCCAAGAAGATTCAGCTTTGTGTTTATAATACACACCATCATAAGCCCGAATATAATAGTTGAGTAAGACATCTCTAAACATCGGGCTCGATGTGTAGTATACAACACCACATAATATAGGTTTATATCGTGATACTTAGCATGAATAAGTGGATTTCTACTATTTGTCTCAACATTTATCTTAATTGCACAATTGCAATGAGATAAACTTGAAACAAAGTAGTCTAGGATAGTTAAAGTTAACCTAGTTTTGTTTGGAAGTACTAATCTAGCTTCCCTTTTTGTTGAGGAATACCTCAATGATATGTTTGGTTCTAACATCACTATTCTAGACACATAACTATTGGAATATAGCTCCTATACTTCCAAGTGTTTATATTATCATAAAACTATGGTCATGATGTGCTTGGCACACTTCCCATGGTTTTGGAACATAATTCTTGCACTATTGGTGAACACCTGACTTCTTATTGTACTCCTCCTAAGTATTTATAATGTTCTATTCCATCACATAATGATTCTCAAGTGAATCATATATGACTAGCTACTCTACCATGTAAGTAGACATATATTATTCCTATCCCTCTTCCTTATTTCCCATGATTGACTCATCATGGTCTATACTACCTCATATAACTTATATTCATTCCTTAATATCAGTTGTTTTTACACGTTTGGATAATTTACTTACCAATTACATGTGTTGGTACACATCTTCCAATAGGATATCTTTCTTATGGTTGTATCCTCTCTTTGGACTACCATGTATTGTATACCAACTGTGATCTAATCATCTAGGGTTTTAAGGAACTTAATGGTGTGCTACATATTTGGGATTAGCTAACTATCTTTACTTAGAAAAGATAGATTGAAAAGGTTGACTCAAGTGTGTCAGGATTATTCTCCAGTGAATATCCATCTCAAGTCAATGTAGTATTTGGTTTGACTAAGACAACTTCCTATAGACACTACCAATCCTATAGGTCTCCTTTAAAGGGTTTTAATCCTAGGGTCAAAGCATTTGCTCTGATACCAACTGTGGTGACCCGGCATACCACTGCATGGTGTAGTATGCAAGTCCGATATAACACCAATGAAACACCGTTCCACGGGTATTATATCGCTCGAGTGGTACAACGAAACATATGCGGGTCCAAGGCATGTCTATAGAATTACAACATCGACTCTGTTACATAAGATCATCACAACCTCCTACTTTACAATGAGGTAAAACTGCAAATAAACTCTAGAAGAACGACTCGTAGTCTAGTCTTATCACGAACTCTATTTGTAGAGTGTTTCACTAACTACAGAGGCTAAGAATAGACTCTAGCTAAATAGGAGCTAGGTTTAGGAAGCTAGTTCCCTTCTATGGCTAAACTAGGTTTTCTCCTTGTTGGATGTGGTATCTGACTCCTCTGACAGGGTCTTGTCTCTTGAAGTAGTTGTTGACTCCTCGGCCTTCGAGTGCACTGTGGATCCTCCTTCGATGTCTCCATATCTAAGCAGGGGATTTAAGAGTGGGATGAGTACGAGCGTACTCAACAAGTTCATTATAGGAAAGAGGTGTTTAACGCACTAGCTACAACATTAGACCAGAAAGTCTAATACCAATGCAGGTTTTCATAACCATTTCTTCAAAAGGTTGCTTTTATTTAGAAGAACTATGTCCGTCAGCCTTCACCGGTTTACTAGAACTTCATGGAGCTCCTTTCCGGCCGCGTTCGCAGTTCCTTATCCCGGAACGAGGAGTGACAGGTCACGGTTCTTTACACTCTGCAGAGGTGTGTTGCTTTACCCATAAGAGATCTTAACCTTGGTGCCAACCGAGCCGCGAGCTCGTCCACACTTCCTTTGGTGTGAGGCCCGGTATAAGGTCTAGCCAATCATGTTCCTCCGCTACCTCGCACACCCACCCTTTTGTAAGAATGTCTTCCCCTATATCTATGGTGAGACCGACCCGGCATTTGTTCTCCCCTATACCAATTAAGGTAGACCGTTCCGAACAATTTTTATATGCCCTGCCCTATCAACCATAGATAGACCGTTCCGGACACCTTACAATCCATCATAGACCGCATTACCGTGGGGACTTAGAATGGGATCCCCACCCCACCGCTTGCCCAATCTGGGTCAAGTGTCTACGGTAAGCGCATCCGTTGATGTACGAGAGGTGGAAACACTTTTGACTACTCCGTCCCACTCCGGATCTTATGGTTAACACGGGTATTACGGCACAAGAATCACTGGCGACATTTGTTGTTTAATCCTAGATGGATATTAACCCTTGCAATGGAACCTCCACCATATCAACACAATCCATGGTTCCATTGCCCACCACATAGTCATATTCATAGTTATGAAAGTAGTGGTTTTGGTTTTTATGCAATAGTGATAATCATAGTACTTTGCAAGTAATTTGATAAAAATAATCAAATTACATGAGCAAGTGATGAACTTGCCTTTCTTGACTGCAAGATTATGCAGGCAAGGTCTTCGATACGCAATAACTCCAAATTCTGAAATAGCATCATCGTCCGGTAAGGAAGATGTTTAAAAGATTGGCAATGATGCAATAATGCATAAGTATGAGATGCAATCGCTCTAAGCGTGATCTAACCCCGATGATTTAGGATTAGTGAGTTGTGATAATTGGTTTAGGGTGTGTTGCACTTTTTAGAGTGATTCACAAACAAGGTTCTTATTCAGGTGTGATTACTTGGTATCATAAACAGGTGCTGTAATATATCATAATAATAATACTAATAGCACACAACAATAACATTTGGTATAATCCTAACATGTAATGAATAGTGGTTGGTTTTAGCACTATATGGCATGGTTAATGATTAATTATCATATACTTCAAAAGAATAACTTTTGAAGAACATGTTCTTTAATAAAGAACAAGTATGATAATTAGGGTTGTGGAGTTCTATGGTTTACTATGGTTTCAACTAGTTTCTGGAGTAAGTATTAGATGGATCCTAAAGATGTTTGATTCATCAACCAATAGGGCTTGTATGGTTTTAGTGAAGCATAAGTATTTTAAGCAATTACTAGTATATGATTGCTATCAGGGTTGGTATACTTGATTGGTGATAGATAGTTAGGGTTTATAGGTCCTATAAGGCAGGATTGATGATGATTCCTTATTTTCTTCAAAAGAATAACTTTTGAAGAACATACTTCTTACATAATAAGAAGTATTACAATTAAGGTTGAGGTTGTCTTGTATTAGCCATTGGATCTCTAAGTAGAGAATGGTTGGTTCCTAAATAGGATGGTTCATAAGTATCTCACACTAGTAGGGTTTAGTGTGTATGGGATATGATGTCAATATTAGCATGGTTGCTAATGGAGTTCATCCCAATGGTGTGATGCTATATAGGTATGAGTAAGGTTGATACTTTTGATGAGAGGAATTTAGGGTTTAGACTTAGGTGTTCCTATTTGATCATCTAGGTTTGAGGGGATGAACACATGGAATGCTAAAGTCTTAGTGATAGGCTCCTATATTTTATGAGGACCTGGATATGCACTTAGTGGCTATTAGGATTCTATGCTTTGAGATAAGGTGCCATGATCACATGTTCTAACCTAGGTATTAGTTTTAGAAGCAATTTACGGTTCACATGTAATAATGGAACTAGGGTTTAAATGGCATTAGGGTTTTAGGATAACACATGAAATGATGAGTTCATGGTTTTCTACCATATGGACTAAGGTGGCATAATTATTATTTAGTTCATAAGTTAATAACTTCATTAATAAATTTGAAGTTATTAATAACTTTGAAATAATAATGTTGGATTAGGTATTTTATTAATTTTCAATAATTAATAATTAAGGTAATTATTAATCGAGGTTTGAATTCCAATAATAAGGATTTAACAAATTAATCAAATAAAGAAAATTAGTTTTCATGTTTTCTTTATTTGCTTACCTGGTTTTATTTATTTTATAAATGTTTTCTTAATTTCTGAATTTTAATTGTATTTAAAATTTAAAGGAAAGGACTTAATTAACAAGCATTAAATAATTAAATTTTTATTGAAAATAAAAATTTCATATTATATTTTTATTAAATAGAATTTACTTTTATAAGAATTTTGATATCTCATTTATATTTTTCTGAGTTAAATTGGATTTTCTAAATTTATTTGAAGTTGCAGTATTTTTCTGGTATTTGAAATAAAGCAAAAAATACTAGATGTACCCGGGCTACTACTACCTACAGACGCAGACAGGTGGGCCTCGGTCCACGTCGGCTGCCACGCGGACGGAGACCAAGTCAAAATCCACGACGTGGCAGAGAACTCCTCTCGCCGGCGGGATGCCGGTGACGGCGCCGCCGTTTCTGGGTTCGGGCGGACGGGCTCCTCACATCAATCGAACCAACACGCTTCGGTGAGCATTATGGTACCAGCGCCGCCCGCTAATGACCACCGGAGCATGGCCGTCGGCGTGGTTCTACGGCGGCGGGCACGGGTGAACGGCGCGGCGAAGCTACGGCGTGCTAACGAGCAAGGGCGAGCATGCTAGTCGGTAGAGGGGCTCACCAGGAGCACGACGAGCTTGACGGCGAAGCCGGAGAGGGTCTGTGCCGACGGATTGAGCCGTTACCGGCGTCGGAGAAGACGGCCAGGCGTGGTCGCTGGCGGGAGCTTCGGCTCGATTCCCCGCGCACAGAGACCATGTCGAGGACGGCGGTTCTGATGGTGGTCACGGCGAGGCTTGGGGCTTCCCCAATCGGCGGCGAGAGGTGGCAGTCCGGGTGAGCTAGGGTTTCGGTATAGGGTGCGATTGAGCAGAGGGGGAAGAAAATCGGGGCTAGGGTTCGTCCAGGGAATTTATACGGCTCTGGGCGAGCCTCGTCACGTCGTCGGTCGCGGAGGTGCTGCCAGCGAGAGGGAGAAGGGAGACACGGCGTCGAGGTGGCCTCCAGCACTCGGAGAGGATGAGGACGACCTCGTCTTTGATTTTTTTGTACGAAGAGGTATGGTGGGTTGGTCCGGGCCGTGTTGGGCTGGAATTTGTTGGGCTCGCTGGTGGGCTTCGCGTGGCCGGGTAAGGTTCGGTGGTTTTTCTTCTCTCTTCTTTTTCTTCTTTATTTTCTCGTTTTGTATTTCTACTTTGAATTTAGATCTGAATTATTTTTTTCTATCTTGCGTGTATTGCAAATTAATTCATACAAGGGTTAGTCCAGGGTACTACAATGTCTTGAGGGGTGTATTTGTAATTTTAATATGGCACCATAACATTGATTTAATTATTATTATTGGTATTTGAATTTCAATACCCCTATGGACATGAATTTGAATATAATCTTTGGGAATATTCAAATTGTTTTCCAATTGGTAGTTTTCTTACTTAATGATATATCTTGTTTTATTTGGTATGGCTTTGCAAGAAACAAGTTACTAAGTATTGTTTGTTTATGGAGTTCTATTAAACAAGGGACTTAATGACATGATCTCATGTGCATAAGTCTTTCTAAGTATTTAATCTCTTATCTGAGGATTTGATCCCTTGCATAATATTTTATATGAGCAATTCTTTTTGTTAAGGTCTTGTAAGCATTATTATAATCTTATTTCAAAGTTAGCACTAGTGTTATATTTTAATAACACCATGAAATACCTAAGGTAGATACTACTCCCATTATGGGTTGGTATTAATTATAAAGCTAAGTGGTTGACCACCACCTTGGTTTTAATCATATGATTTAGCTGGTGAGAAATTCTAGGTTTCTAATTATATTCACCTAATGGCAATTGGTTTGAATCTCAATTATGGCCTAGTTTATATTATGATCACCATAGTGATACATAACTAGGGTTGAGGTTTAATTCTAGGTTGTAGAGATGAGATGACACCATATTGCATGTGCTAGGATTTAATCTCCCCTAACCATGATAAGGTGGTTGATTACCTAACACTCATGTTCTCCTCTAGTTACTAAAGATCTGGGAATTGGTTCTATTTGATTCCACTATTGTTATCCTTAATCCATTATTAAGTAACTAAAGTAGATATGGTTCTTTTTATAGTTAACTTTGGTTCTAATGATGAATTGTTTCTCATCATAAAAAGTATAGAGTTTAACTCCAAGGTTTTCTTATGTCCTTAGTGGAGGAATGAATGGAATATAGATGTGATAGAATTATACCTGTGATCACCAAGTGGTTCACAAGTTAAGGTTGGGGATCTAAGCCTAAGGTTGTTTATTATTGATCTCCTTATAATTTCATGTGACTAATGATATCTCGCTTATCCTATTAGGGTTTAACTTATCCTCACATACTTCAAGAGCATGATCATGGTTTAGACAGGATCCACTTGTTCTTGATATCCTTACCTCAAGTTCTTAGGGTTTATGATCATCACTCAATTTATAATGATCAAGGTTTGGCTTCCTACATTATTTCTAATGGAATGGGTTCTCACTTCCATGATCAAGCATTGTCTTGATCAATTAAATATAGACTTTCCTTTATGGTTTCTTGAATGGGCATGGTTATAGTTGTCTCAATTATCTTGAGTATAACACCATAGGTTGAGCTTTCTCATTTAAGAATGGTTATTCTAGGGTTTATGTGTACTCCTAATATCTCCTTAGGTATCTATGCTAAGGTTTCATTTGTCTAGCTTAATTGGTTTAGTCTCTTCCTCACCTTATCAATTCAGGGTATAGTATTATGCCATGTGATATTAGGTTATCACACCCTCCAAGGGAAATGGTTTTCAACCTAATACTTTAATTCAAAGGTTGTCCTTTATTCTTAAATAGGTAAAGCTAAGATTGGTATGAGTGGTCTCTCTCTCATCTAGGAAAGGACTTTTAATACCATCTTAAGATTTTGTTCCATATAAAATGAGGTGATCATCAATATCTATGTTTAACATAAAAGGTTCTCTTTCTAGGGATGGTCTTGATTAGTATCCTAAGGTTATGTTTTTAAGATGAGGTTTTGTTTACATGGATGTATATTCGGGGTTTAACTCAAGGTTTGTTATTGCTTCTCTAATAATTAATAGAACTCTCACTTCTCTAGGTTTGATGTAAAACTATTTGGAATAGGGAAGAATATTTATTTCATAAGTGGAATCTCCTTGTCTTGTTTCCAAGGTTACAGTAGAATGGATATCATAGGGTTTATGATAAGTGCATGGATTAGTTTAAGACATGGAGAAGATAAGTGAAGAATAGTTTCTCCAGTTATTGTTACTTGATTTCCAAATAGATTGATGTTCTTAGGTTATGGCAAGGAATTCAATGTTATGATCTATAATAAAATCCAGTAATTGTTCCTTGATTCATATGTTCTTGTGTCGGTTTTAATTCCATTTGATCTAACCCCTTAGATCAATTCATCTCTACCCAAAACAAGGTTTTAGTAAAGTCACATTGAGGTTTATAGCGCTTGACTTGATGAGCTACTTCAATTCCACCAAGGTCAAGTGAAACTTCGATTCATCGTGATCGTTTTACTTTAAAGCGCGAAAATTCCCCAGATTTTCTATGCATGAATGCAATGCACACATCTGTTTCCTCTATTTTTGTAACCCCATTACCTGGGATATTACATTATCCGCCATTCCAAAGTAAATTGCTTGAGTGCTACCTTTAAAATTCCATCATTCACCTTTGCAATATATAGCTCATGGGACAAATAGCTTAAAAACTATTGTGGTATTGAATATGTACTTATGCACTTTATCTCTTATTAAGTTGCTTGTTGTGCGATAACCATGTTTCTGGGGACGCCATCAACTATTCCTTGTTGAATATCATGTGAGTGTCTATGCATGTCCGTCTTGTCTGAAGTAAGAGAGATCTACCACCTTTATGGTTGGAGAATGCATATTGTTAGAGAAGAACTTTGGGCCGCTAACTAAAGCCATGACTCATGGTGGAAGTTTCAGTTTTGGACATATATCCTCAATCTCATATGAGAATAATAATTGTTGCCACATGCTTATGCATTAAAGAGGAGTCCATTATCTGTTGTCCATGTTGTCCCGGTATGGATGTCTAAGTTGAGAATAATCAAAAGCGAGAAATCCAAAATGCGAGCTTTCTCCTTAGACCTTTGTACGAGCGGCATGGAGGTACCCCATTGTGACACTTGGTTAAAACATGTGCATTGCAAAGATCCGGTAGTCCAAGCTAATTAGGACAAGGTGCGGGCACTATTAGTATACTATGCATGAGGCTTGCAACTTGTAAGATATAATGTACATAACTCATATGCTTTATTACTACCGTTGACAAAAAAATTTCATGTTTTCAAAATAAAAGCTCTAGCACAAATATAGCAATCGATGCTTTCCTCTTTGAAGGACCATTCTTTTACTTTTATGTTGAGTCAGTTCACCTATCTCTCTCCACCTCAAGAAGCAAACACTTGTGTGAACTCGTGCATTGATTCTTACGTACTTGCATATTGTACTTGTTATATTACTCTATGTTGACTATTATCCATGAGATATACATGTTATAAGTTGAAAGCAACCGCTGAAACTTAATCTTCCTTTGTGTTGCTTCAATACCTTTACTTTGATTTATTGCTTTATGAGTTAACTCTTATGCAAGACTTATTAATACTTGTCTTGAAGTACTATTCATGAAAAGTCTTTGCTTTATGATTCACTTGTTTACTCATGTCATTACCATTGTTTTGATCGCTGCATCCACTACATATGTTTACAAATAGTATGATCAAGGTTATGATGGCATATCACTTCAGAAATTATCTTTGTTATCGTTTTACCCGCTCGGGACGAGCGAACTAAGCTTGGGGATGCTTGATACGTCTCCGACGTATCGATAATTTCTTATGTTCTATGCCATATTATTGATGATACCTACATGTTTTATGCACACTTTATGTCATATTCGTGCATTTTCTGGAACTAACCTACTAACAAGATGCCGAAGTGCCAGTTCCTGTTTTCTGCTGTTTTTGGTTTCATAAATCCTAGTAACGAAATATTCTCGGAATTGGACGAAACAAAGACCCAGGGGCCTATTTCGCCACGAACCTTCCGAAGACCGAAGAGCATACGAAGTGGGGCCACGAGGTGGCCAAACCACATGGCGGCGCGGCCAAGGGGGCCCGCGCCGCCCGTGGTGTGGGCCCCTCGTTAGCCCCGACTCCGCCCTTCCGCCTACTTAAAGCCTCCGTCGCGAAACCCCGATGCGAAAAACCACGATACGGAAAACCTCACCGAGACGCCGCCGCCGATTCCATCTCGGGGATTCGGAGATCTCCTCCCGCACCTCGCCGGAGAGGGGATTCATCTCCCGGAGGACTCTACACCGCCATGGTCGCCTCGGAGTGATGAGTGAGTAGTTCACCCCCGGACTATGGGTCCATAGCAGGTAGCTAGATGGTTGTCTTCTCCTCATTGTGCTTCATTGTTGGATCTTGTGAGCTGCCTAACATGATCAAGATCATCTATCTGTAATACTCTATGTTGTGTTTGTCGGGATCCGATGGATAGAGAATACCATGTCATGTTAATTATCAAGTTATTACATATGTGTTGTTTATGATCTTGCATGCTCTCCGTTACTAGTAGAGGCTCTGCCAAGTTTTTGCTTTTAACTCCAAGAGGGAGTATTTATGCTCGATAGTGGGTTCATGCCCGCATTGACACCTGGGACGGTGACGAGAAAGTTCTAAGGTTGTGTTGTGCTGTTGCCACTAGGGATAAAACATTGGCGCTATGTCCGAGGATGTAGTTGTTGATTACATTACGCACCATACTTAATGCAATTGTCTCTGCTTTGCAACTTAATACTGGAAGGGGTTCGGATGATAACCTCGAAGGTGGACTTTTTAGGCATAGATGCAGTTGGATGGCGGTCTATGTACTTTGTCGTAATGCCCAATTAAATCTCACTATACTTATCATGTCATGTATGTGCATTGTTATGCCCTCTCTATTTGTCAATTGCCCGACTGTAATTTATTCACCCAACATGCTTTTATCTTATGGGAGAGACACCTCTAGTGAACTGTGGACCCCGGTCCATTCTTTAATACTGAAATACAAATCTGCTGCAATACTTGTTTTACTGTTTTCTCTGCAAACAATCATCTTCCACACAATACGGTTAATCCTTTGTTACAGCAAGCCGGTGAGATTGACAACCTCACTCGTTTCGTTGGGGCAAAGTACTTTGGTTGTGTTGTGCGAGTTCCACGTTGGCGCCGGAATCTCTGGTGTTGCGCCGCACTACATCCCTCCGCCATCAACCTTCAACGTGCTTCTTGGCTCCTCCTGGTTTGATAAACCTTGGTTTCTTTCTGAGGGAAAACTTGCTGCTGTGCGCATCATACCTTCCTCTTGGGGTTGCCCAACGAACGTGTGAAATACACGCCATCAAACGCTCCTACCAAAAGACCGATGGCCACAGCGGAGAGAGGTAGGAGCAGCGCCCCCCATGGCCCTCTTGCCGGCGCATGCGTCCACCCGAGGGTGGGCGCACCGCCGCCAAACGGCTCATGTAGCAGCGCCCTTTGCTGGTAGCAGCACCCGGTGGCGGTGGCGGCGCGGTGCCCCTCTTTGCCGGCAGCAGCAGCCCGAGGCCCTGGCTAGTAATCATCTTTCCTTTCTTTGATTGATCTAGGGTTAGGGTTTGGGTTAGGCCCTGGCCTTGGCCTTTTCTTTTTGTTTACTGTCCCGAGCGCAAGATCTAAGGCCCTAGTCAGCTCTGATACCAATGTAAAGATCGCTAGATCGTCTAGGGTAGATCATGGCCGGGTAGGAGAGGGGTACTCGTTAGTTTACCTTCTCCTTGGAGGAGGAACCCGTCGAAGTCGACATGGTGGCGACGGCGACGGCGTGAGATCGAGCGAGAGCGGTGGCGGCGGAGCTTCCCGTCGGCATTGTGCGAACCGTAATCGGTGGGTGTTTCGGTGGGGCGAGTGGCAGCTCAGGGCAACCTCGTGATGCGCGCCACATGCCCCCACCACTTTATATATAGCACATGTGACAGGGGCCTACCAACTAGTGAACGGTTGAGCGCCGCCGATCAGGGTGCGGTCAAAGGGCACGTCGAGCCGTTGGGCTCGTACGTAGTGGAGATCAACCTAACACAGCTGAAGAGTAATTTATATGACAACAAATCTGTAGAGCAAACACAGTTTTATTCACTACATGAACACCATTTTGGAGGACCGAGGACGCGTGCAACATCCTAAACGGCGGCGGCAGCAGAGGTTGAGACACTACTCCTTCTCCTCCGCTTGGAGGATGCGGCCGGTGTGCGCCCGACAAGCGGCAACGCTGAGGTCACAGGCGGCAACTTGATCGACTTCTCCTCCTCGACGTGGCCGGCGTGCTCCGGGGCAGAGGAAACACATAGGTGAGCGGGGCGACAAGGAAGGAACAAGCGCTGGTTAGGAGTGGCCGCGACGGCGTGGTCAAAAGACCCGGGCGTGGCGGCGAGCTTCTGCGAGCGGAACGACGATGGCGAGTGAAAGGTAACGGGGATGGGTGTTTATTTTTCCTGAGACGGAGAGCTGTTTTCTCCACCAGTTCGTCAAAGTGAGCTTTGGGCCGAGTCAAGCTGCTCTGTTTTGAGAGGGTTGAATAGGCTGTCGTCGGATGCGATCGTACCACAGCCGTGAACGTCCGTCTGCAATACCGAGTGAGTAAGTCAGGGGATCTGATTCCCAAATTTTCTTTTTGCTAAATTACACTATTTTTAGTTAAATTGGGGGAGGCCAATATGCCAAATCCGTACATATCTTTATGGGTGGTGGGGGTAGCTCTGCCAGTGTGCTTTCACATAGATGAGTGTATGTATATATTTGTAAGCGTCTACATCTGTATTTGTGTTTTAAAGAAGAAAAACATTTTTTTACGGATGGATAGGGCATGCATGCTAGATAGAATTGCGCCGTGCGTGAGAAAATTTGTGGACCGCCCTGTGCATGGATTATCAGCAACACCCCGACGCTCGCGCTAAGTGTCTCTAACGTTGGAAGCCCTAAGAGCATCTCCAACAGACGCGCTATATAGGCCGCGCGGCATAAAAACGTCCGATATAGCGCGCGCGGGACAGAATCAGGCGCTCCAGCAGGCGCGGTAAACGGCGCGGCGCTGTAAATTTTTAGGGCGCGCGGCTTTTTGCACAATCCGGAGCGGCATATCTGGCGCGTTGGCTACAGCGCGCGGCATCGCTCGTCCAAGCGCGAAAAGCCAACGGCTGGAAATTTCCTCCCCCGCGCCCGCGCCCTCATTTCCCCACCTACCGCCGGCGCGGAATCCAGCCGCCGCCGGTCGACTCCGCCGCCGCCCCGCTTCTGCGCGCCGCCGCGTCGTAGATCCGCGTCGCCCGCACCTCCTCCTGGCAGCGGCGGACGCTCCGCCGCGCTGTGTCGCTCGCGCGGCCGTCGGCCGACGAGTTGCAGCCGGCGGTCCTTCTCCGCCGCCCCCTTCGCGCCGCCGTCGCGTTCTCCTCCACGCAGGCGTCGACATGTCGTCCTCGTCGTCCTCGAGCAGCTTGCTTGCAACTTGGCGCGCCCATGGTGCTCGCCCATTTGCTCGCAAGGTATGAACCTCCGCCGGCCGGCCTCTACTCGTCAAGTAGCTACAATAGTTTATAGTGAATTAATATGATACATATGTTTGTAGAGTTCCTCATATGATTCATCGGATGACGAGTTCGACCAAGAAGAAGAGGAGAACATATCGATACTATTAGCATACCGCGCCGTTAAGAGGCCAAAATTTGGTGGATCGGTGTTTGGTAGACAGAAGTTGTGGAGAGAAAGGATTGAAGGGCATGAGAAATTGATGCGGTCGTATTTCAATGAGAATCCGATATTCCCCGAAAGCTATTTTCGGCGGCGTTTCCGGAGGTAAAAAGAGGTAAAAAGCAAATTATTCAACCAATTATTCAACCAAGAGGTAAAAAGCAAACTCAATTCCACAATGCACAAGCGGCGGCTAGGAAAGATGTAGAGAGAGCATTTGGGATTTTGCAAGCCCAATTTGCCATAGTTAGAGGACCGGCTAGATTTTGGGATCAAGAATGCCTTTGGTATATCATGACCGCGTGTGTAATCATGCACAACATGATTATAGAGGATGATCGCGGAAAAGATGTGGATCATACCCACTACGACTTGATGGGGGTTCCCGTGCAAGTGACGAGGTCCGCACATAGGATTGCCCAATTCATTGCCTCATACCATGCCATTCGGTGTAACGACACACATGATGATCTTCAAAAAGATCTCATGGAAGAATGGTGGAATTGGAATGGACAACAATAGTTCCATATTTGTTGTATTTGTTTGAAAATTATGTGTTGTATTGTCTCAAAACCATGTTGTATTGTTGTATGTGTTGTATTTGGTGTGAAGTATTGTTGTGAACAATGTATTGTATTTGGATGGTACAATATATTTATGAATTTTTATATATTGTTTGATCTTCTTGGATGCATATTTGTGTGTGTTTGCTGTTTGCGCCGCGTCCGCGCGCTGCAAAATGGCGCGTCCGGCGGAGGTGCTATTTTACCGCGCCAACGCGCGCTGCAAAATGGCGCGTCCGGCGGAGGAAAAAACGTCACAGCGCGCGATATCTGTTTACCGCGCGCGGATTCTTGGTTTTAGCGCGCCGCGATATAGCGCGTCTGCTGGAGATGCTCTAAGACTACTCACAATGTGTTATCATTCATTCATGCAGAAAAAAACATTAATAGATCTTATGCACATGGAAATCTAACTCGGCTCACGGGTCCATATGAACTTATTGTGTGAAAATACATTTAAAGTGTCAAAAAAATTTAAAATAAATTTTTGCACGTATATCTAGACATTTTATGTTCGTACACAAGTTTTTAGGAAAAAACAATATTTTCTGTGTCTCGTGTAAAAAAGATAAATTTTGATGCTCCAACACGACTATGTAGAGAACTTTTTTTCTTTTTCGTACATGTCACATAAATGCTGTTTTTCCACGAAAACTTACGTACGAACATAGAATGTCAGAATGTACACCAGTAATTTTATTTCAGAATTTTTTAAAATTTTAATTTTATTATTAATTATTTTGTATAATAGGTACATATGCTCCTATGAGCCAATATAACACCCTGCCCGTTGCTGCGGTATCTTTACCAATTAGCTTATGTCTTAAAGCAAGGGTTATCAAAACTACTAACTGTAGCTATTGGTTCATCACCAGGAGTGACAACTGAATTTATAAACACGCTACATATGATGTATATGAATAATCTAGTAGATAATCATGACAAATACAATTTAATAGTGAAATGAGATTATTGATTTGTCTGTGGCAATGGTACGTACTATGGCAGAAGTACCAAAACAGGGATAAAATAGATAAATGGGTCAAGTTGACTGGGAATTGCTCTCAATAAATTTGTGGTAAAAATGGTATATAGATGTATAACATCTATCATTTGCTGTAAGAAACCGAAAGTTGTGTAAAAAGTATCTTCCTGTGGAATTTTCGTCAGGCAACAAAATATATGTTTGTTCCAGATAGATATGTGAACTGTGTGCTTAATTTGTGTTCGTACCGAAGTATCAAAAATAGATAAATTTTACAGAAAAATATTCAGAATATGCAAGCTCCGAAGCCAAACTGTGTATACCTTTATGCTATGGATCGTTTCTAGCATTCAGTGCAACAGCCAACTTGATGTTGCTATAGTTGCCATTAACGAAGGTCTTATCACTAGTAGATAAAGAAGACACTCTAGCATGATATGCTGATGAGAAACAATTGACAATATATATCTCGTGGACTTCATAATTGGAAGACCATGCTGTAGCAATTACCATGTTTTAAGATTTCAAGAAAACCAAATGGAGGATCGTTGTCGGTGCAAAGATCAGGTTGCAAAGGTGGGTCTAATTTGAAAGAAATTAGGTTTCTTACCCGTTATAGATATCGATTAAATATTGTTTTGTTGCAGCAATAGGACCAACCATGCATATAATAATCTCCCGCTAAATTAGTTGATCAACATAAAACTAAATTAGCAGAAAATATTGGTATTACAGGCGTACTCGGTACTCGAAAGCTAGGTCAAGCGAAAGTGATGACATTCTCTATGAAATTCAACTACCTGGCCACGATAAAAGAAAAGTGGTATTGGGCAGCTGCAGGCGCTGCTGAAGCGGTTTCTTCGCCCAGAATAATACCCAGTCCTGCCAATCTCTGGTTTGTTGATCAAGGTCTATTATGAAATAATAGAACGTTGGGTGTGGCTGAGTCAGCTGCTGTATGATACTCCACAATAAAATAATCGATCAGCTCATGAACTTTGGGTAGCCTTCCTGTTTATAATTAAATGGACCGAAGTCTTTCAAGTTTGAGAATTTTTGGCTAAGGCTTCCGGACTTTGACGAGATTGTCCAACAAGAGTGGGTGCAACCCACAAACCATACGGAGCCTTGTCATGTTCTTTTTCACAAATTGTGCTGCACCAGGCGTGCTTTGTCAAAACTAGATGACCGGTTGCGCTATCGCGCAAATGGCAAAATCAAGGCAGAATCTAAACCATAAGATTTAGCTTTGTTTATACTTATTGCGAGCAGGAGGATACATTTTTTGGTTCGAGGCTTTAGGGTTAACGCTAAAAATAATATTATTCTGTAGGTTTCACAAAACAAAGTTGATAGGACAAACTTAGGATAAAGCACACCAAATTATAAACATAGCAAACCTACAAAAGCATGTCATTGTGACAATATGGTCTTTAGAGGCTACATCGGAGTAAACATAAACCAGCTGCAAATGAGAACTTAAAATGAAAGAAACGGGAAGAATAGACGCTTAACTCATGTTTGATACTTAGTCGTTCGCTGCAAGGCAAATAAATGTTAAGGCTTACTCGTTCCAAAAGGAAATACATATTGTGGGATGCAGCTTACCGTCGCGGCTCCCACCTTTCACACAAGTATAAGATTGTTAAAACACTATGCTAAGCACTCATACAAACCGAAGATAATTAGTCAATAAATAGACAGAGGGAGAATGTAGGGAAAATGTTACACATAGCGGCAACAGTTTATGTTAAGATCAAAATACACTACTATTTCATACATAAGGTCTCTTCATACTTAAGAATACATGAGAACCTTCAGGTTCCTTCACTACGTTATATCCAAATCATCACAAAGCCCAGTTGGCAAAATGTATCCCGCATACATCAATTTATCTGTCCTTCTCATTCAGCTATCTTAGGAGATAGTCACCATATTATTGCTTCTCTTCACAGCCTACAATAGTTGTCCCTCAGCTATCATTTAATGCATGTTTGCACACCATGATTGACATGGAACATCGGATCAAATAGTATATCATAATTTATCATAGTATTTGTAGTCTTTCCTTGCATACCCCAGCCTCAATTTTTGTATGTCCGATTCATGCAGTCTGTCTTCTTGACCTTGCATACCCCAACCGAAGTTGTGAACCACCTTTGAGGCATGCCACAAACTTGTTGTTGATGTGCAGGTCAGCAGATAACTTCTTCCAACTCTTACTCTTGGCGTTAAGAGAAGGCTCGGCTCTCCCGAGTGCCCAGGAAAGGTTACCTTCCTCCCCGTGGCAGCAGATTTTGGAGGCTCAACCAGCTCAACGCGAATTTCAAATGTCCTTTACACAAACCGGAGTGATCTGCTCTTACAAAAATCTGAAGTCGACGGGACAGGAAAGAAGGCATCATGGATCTATACAAAAATATCATCTTATTTCCTTCGTACTCGATTAATTTCTGTAATAGGAGCAACATAAAGAGAAGGCAATATTATGATAGAGAACAGCAGGAAAAACGAACTGTAGCAGGTTGTGCTTAATACTTTCTCTATACTGCATATACAAAAAAAAATATATCTGATGTGCTTACCTGGTTTCTGGAAGGGAACCAAATGCAACCTAAATTTTTTTGATGCAGTGGGTTAATAATAATTTTATAATGAGTACTATAACATCGAGTGTATAAGTATATAGGGGAAAAGGAAAGCAAAATGGAATCACACAGTAATTCTGGCGAGTTCACTCTTTTTTTAACAAAGAAAAAGTAATTATGGCAAATCCAATACTAATAAGCCTCTTTGTTATCGTTTTGTATCTTTCTAACATCAAAGAAACAGTCTACAAATATTTTAAGCAATAATTAGTATTTATATTGTAGAACTCTCGAGTCTTGATTGAGAAATGGAAACATCTGTAAAGGTTAATGGTGAAACAACATTCCTAAACAAACTGAATCAATGTGTGATCATGGTAGATAAAAAGTGCGTCACTTCACCTGAGTATGCTCCAATGTGATAGCCCTGACCTCCCTGGCCATGTTCTACGCTCGCCGATCCTGTATTGGACAGAAATTGGTTCTGCCTATGAGTGCAACGGAAACAATATAAAAAAGCATGGTATGATCATCTTTGCGCCAACTGATATGTTATGCCAACAATCTAAATCGTGGTTAAATTCAGTCATATATTCACCACGGTTGGAACACTAAGTCATGCTAATGTAGCGGCATGCCATCCTACCATATTAATGTTTATAAGCTTTAGCTTAATGAAACTGAATTAAATATGACTACTTGTTTACCAGCTTTACTTCAAACTCCACCAGCTCATGCTACTATTTTCTATTTGCAAGCTTGACCATCGGATTAATCATATCAATGGAAATTTGTTCGTTGCACTAATGCAGCAGAATAGCATCTTCCATGCCTACTGTACCATGAGATCTAATCTATCTTTTGCCCGTTTTCATGGCATGCCCAATACCACAGAATTAAAACATGGTACCTGTAGCCGCTGCTTAGAGTGATGTGAAGGAAAAAAAAATTGCATTACGGCTGGTCTGCCGGTGGAGAGAAGGCCGTGATACATCCCAAATTGTTGAGAAGCTTCCTGAGAGAAACCTTATCACCTGGTGGAAACAGATTAAAAAGTAGGGTTGATATTAGCAAGAAAACTGGACCTGCTGTCACATTATAAGAGCAAGAAAGTCACAACTACTGAATGTATTATGTGCATTAACAGACTATTCAAATATCTTAAATATCTTAAAAATTTGGCTACCAACCAAACAAGGACCAAAATACTATAGGCTACCAAAATTTTGGCTGGGCACTTTTGGGCACCAACCAAACATACCCAAAAATTGATAAAATCATCAAGAGATATCCTAAGATAGTCCGTCTATTTGGTCATGCAACGCAATACTGATAGCCAACAAAGAAATTGTGATGGCTCCAAATTGGTCGACCGCACTAAAAGAAGAATAAAAGATCAGCCAGTGTCATTCAATGTTACAGTACAAACATGTCAGGATAAAATGTTTTACCTACCTACTTTTGATAAGAACAAAAAGGGGAGGACAATTTTTTCAGGGATGTCCTTTCCTGCCGGCAAGACCCCTTTGGCCTGCAAATATATGTTGACAACAAACATAGAAATGATACCATGTTGGCATGTGTAATGAAATAAATGAGCGGGTACTGAAATAATCTCAAATAGTGGTGCCATCAAAGATAACAACAACTTACTGGTTTGCCCAAAGAACCCCAACGTGTTTCCATGAAAGCACTATCACCTCAAAGATTGAATTTTAGTACCTGGCCAATGCAGTCAATGCAATAGTCAGTCATATGACCAACATCACCTACCTACTTTTGATTAGAGAAGAATACAGCCCTCCCTGCTAGAGCCGAACCCTTTTCATGGGACCGCGAAAACATCAACACCACGCATTGTTGAGATTTCTGAAATTTGCCAAGCACATCTCGGACATCGGAGAAAGTGAGTTATTTGCCTTAGGCCCAAGAGAATGACCAAATAATTTATGATTGATGTAAGCAGTAAAAGATTGGTGAACACACCCAAAGTCATTCAAGAGTATTGGCTAGCACATGTACATCAGCAAATGATGGAACACCATTTATACACCAAAAGAGGGAAATCATCGAGAATGCCATATCACAATTCAATTACCGTTGATGCACAAATAATTATAGTAAAACCTACTTCAACAGGTGTAAGAATTGATCTTGGTAGCATCAGTAGGAATTTACGAATCTCATCTTCAGTAAGAATTGATCTTAGGCCACTGTTTAGGATAACTCGGCAAACACCCAATTCTTACTTGTTTTCATATCCCTGCTCAACTAAATACAAGTACAGAGAAACGAATTGGCATCTAAATAGTATTATAAGCATGTATCTATTGCTGAAATGGAAGGATCTCAGGACATATATAAATAAGTCGAATAGTGAAGGAATTTGAATTGGTCGTAGAAAAGTAGGATATAAGACATCCAGTAAGAACTTACCTTTAATTATTTTGGCACACATTATATAAGACATCAATGGAATTCTTTGAGCATGAAGAATACATCTGCATGACTGGCACCAACCATTATATCTTGTTTAAATCAACCTCCATATATAAGAAATGACAATGAAATTCTCTTTAGAGACATAAAAATTAGAAGCCAATGCAAATAAATAATAGCGGGCAAAATTAGCAACACCTTTCAGCCACACACAAAATAGTCGCCTTGAGTTAATTGCACCGAAAAGTCAACATGAAGAATAAACTTATTAATAGGTCTCTATTTATACAGTTTAGTGATTAAGAATTCAATACAAATAAGAACATGTAAATGTGTAACTGCACGAGCATTTTTAATAAGTAGGATCTAGCGCACCGTATCAGGCAATGCTCTGCTAGCTATTGTATAAGTTCTTGAAAAACATAAGACGGACAGTAAAAATCCAAGTATAAGAATATATTTTATTTGTGCAAGAGAATCATCAGATATATCTCTACTCTCATAATTAGTCTGAGAGCAACACACGATTCAATGCAGTGAAGTAAACATAACTATAAATATTCTGTTAGTACTACCATAGTACCAAGCGAGATAGAAGGAAAAGGAGACTAAAACCAAATCTTGCTGTAAATTTTGAAACACTTGTAGCATTGTAATGCAAGTTGTGTGAGATCCTCGCTTTTTCTCCAATCTGTTTAGAGTACTCAAAAAACTTCTAGCAATAAGGTCTCGGCATACAGTGGAAGCTGAGGTTTCATAGCTGATCTAGGGCATATTCTAAGACAAAAAGGATGTATCTGAGAGACCCGTACTAACATTATACATTAATCAACTATGATATTGGCTGTTTACAGTTCAAAGATGCACACAGCCTAATGCTGCAGAATTCTTGCACAACTGCTAAGATGGTTATGAATATTCAGTTATCTACTTTATCGTGTGCAAGGAAGCCAGATAGTAATGTTTACGTATGTAAACAAAAAGTATGTAAGTAATGTTTCTCAAAAAATGTGGATATGTCACAAATGATATTCTCGGCTGAAATGTGAGAACCACACTGTGCGGATTTTAGTTGACTTGTTCGAGTATAGTTTACCAAGATGCAGTAAGAAGTTGTTTCACGTATGAATAACAATCAAACGCTTAGTGAGCAAGTAGAGAAACCAACCGAAGAAAACATTTTGGTACTAACTTGTATAGCTCATTGTACGATGTGCTACTTAGTAGTTCACTTTTTATCAGGATCTGGTGTATCTTTACTGGATAAATTCTAGAAGCCAAAAGTTGTTAAAACAATGTCCTTTAACCTGATGCCCAACAGGCTGTGCCACTTACTAATAAACAAAAGGTAAAGAGAAATATATGAATAAAACATAATTATAAATCATCAAACCTCTCATTAGTATTAAGTATACCAGTTCATATGCAATAGCTTGGAGCAGACTAAATACATCAATTAGTCAGCTGGGGATAATCTGTATTCGCATATTAAGTTCTTCAGTAACTAAGAAGTAACTCTGAATCTTAAAACAAGTTGATGTAAATGGTTGATACAATATGCATTAAGGTTCTCCCTTTGCCCGGTGCAAATTCATACTTGATTTCCAAATATACTTCATATCTTTCCTCTATACAGATTCTTCTAGGAACTTTAAGTAATCAACCTTGCATGAACCGACAAAGAGAAGCAACATGACATACCTCATTTACAAATCCAGTAACCAGGGGAGAACAGGTGAAGGAGGTCAGATGTTGCGATGCTCGCCATCATCCTCCTTGACCGGCCCTGATGAACCAGGGCCAAACACAGCGCCGGTAGGAGGTGTAGGAGGTGACATACCTCATTTTCTGCAATTTTTTAGTGCTGCTTATAAACCGTGATAATTTGTAATTTGTGTACTCCAAAATCTGAAGCTTTTCTTGCAGATTTTATAGTTTGGTCCTTCAGTAACCAAGACTTTTGAATCTTAAATAAAGCTGATATAAATGGTTGGTACAAATGGAATTCTCCCTTTGCATGCCCAGTGCAAATTCATACTTTGCTTCCACATATACTTTTTTATCTAAAGATTCTTCTGGGGAACAAAATTACTGAACTTTGCATGAACTGAAAAAGAGAATCAACACAACATACCTCATTTACAAACCAGGTAACCATGGGAGAAGAGGCGTAGGAGGCAAGAAAATGCGCCACACGCCACCAACCTCCTTAACCTTGATGAACCAGGTCCAAACATAGCAATGCAAGGCGACAAGGCAAAGGGCACAAGTATCCAGCAATAAAAGAATCCTATAAAAGGGCACAAGAGACACCTCAATAGCGCATGACGACAAAAATGATTTTTAGAAGTGACATGAACCTGGGTCTAGGTACCAATTACGTGAGGAGAAAATGAAGAAAGTTATAAGAGTTACCTTAATTAACCATAAAAGTTTGCTAGAGAAGAATTAACTTCTGGATGGAACAATTGAAAGCAACCACCAAGAGTTGAATTCTCATTCTGGGTCAAACAAACGATAGGGGGTCAGGAACCACAAACTCAATTGAATAACAAAATTGTATTATGACCTCTAGAGAAGAAATTAAGATACAAAATGGATCCCAAATAAATGCTAAAGCAATGTTGCTGCAAATTCTAATTAACTAAATGTATTCGATATCAAACCAAAATAAAAAATACAACAATATGTCAAGCATGTATATTAACTCTCAAAACACTGCATGTGTATTGAATAATGGTGGAGCTGCTTCTTATCATCTAATCAGGTCTCAGATATGATAGTACATAAACAAACATGAACGGCGAACTATTTTTTTCCAAGAACTTGCTCATGGTTAACTTCCTTAATATCACAGTAATTATGTTTCTAACAAACATAAATATTCAGCTTGATGGTTAAGAAACAAAATGATAGAAAAGTTGCCTCTTTTTCCATGTAAGGACATTTGATGATAGTCTGAGCTATGGTGTACTCAAGCGACTGTCGCCCTCTTACGTGCCTCTAGCTGGTCGCCTCCGCCTAGACCCAATCAAGTTCCTGGTAGATCAGGGGCGCAGTATCTAACCAAGATAAAATGAACAGTCTCTGAACATATGAGTAAAATCAACAGACACGGCTTACCGCAATATGCATTTGCCCAAGGAAATTCTTGCGGCGATACTTGGCAAGGTCGAGAATACCTGCACCAAATACTGAATTACCACTATTTTTTCTAAATGCTTGGCATGTCAATGCACCAAATACTGAATTGCCAAACTTAGCAAGGTACAGAATACCTTTAGATTTCACTTCTTAATGAACATGTTGATTTTGACCCATCAGATCATCACCGTCCATGTACCTGTAACAATAGCATGTGCTTCTCCTCCTGCACCAAACATTGTCCATGCAAGATTCAGTCAAAACCTTTAGATTATGTTTTCCATCAAAGCGCCAATCGTACTTGCAGCATAACTTTTGAAGTTTTATATTATCCTACTTAAAACTTGAAAATTATTCTTACATGAAGCAAACTACAGCTCATTTCTTAGGGCAAAGTAAACTACAGCCTCTTCTCCAATGGCACATGGTTGTGAAACCAGAAATATACCTATCTCATATGATGTACCTTCCTTTATCTGAACCAGAGGCTAAATCAACAGAAAATACTTTCACAAAGCAGCAGTACCATAATTTATGGTCAGCCTGCAGCCATACCACTTTCATCAGCTAGTCTCAAAAGAAGAAAATAAGAGAAATGGATCTACATGTATTAGAGGATCTACAATCTACATGCATGGAAGCCACCTTTCTGAATCACCGAGAGAGGAGATTGACATTGCACGTAAATCAAAAGGAAAGGAGGATTTGCCATACCCGCAGATCCGTTCAAGATGGTGAGGTCGCCGGAGGTAGGACGGCCGAGGAGGACGGCGTCTCCCCGCTGCAGCGACTTCGACCCAGCTCCTCCGCAACGCGTGAGCCGCCGTCTTGGGAGCCCCTCGCTCCGCCGCGAGTCGCCGCTGACCGAGGAAAACCGGGGAGGAACTCCACCAAAGATCTTGGCGGGGAAGATGCGGACCACGCCGAGGAGGAACCCGGAGACCAGCACGGCGGCGTCCAGTGGTCTCAGCGCGCTCGTCCCGCGCTCGAACGCCGCCACGCCCGCCTCCCCGTCCTGCCCGTAGGCCGCGACGTAGGAGAGCGTCGCGCAGGACTCCGGTGCACTCCTTGCTCGCCGGAACGCCGGCACGGCCGCCTCTCGCGCCGACATTGAAGAGGAGAGGACGAGGAGATCTCCATGGCCGGGCCGAGCCGCCGCTGTCTCTAGAGGGATTGGGGAGGAGAGGAGTGGAGGCGAGCGCACGCCGCACGGGATTGGGGAGCTTCTTCGATCTAGGTTTTCACCTCTCGTCTGTGGAAATGAGAAGGAATCGACCGAACGAGCGGACTTCCTGCCTCTCACCGTCGGGCCCGGCACGTAGAAGGTCCCACCTGTCATGGAGTCTTTTCGAAGCCGAACGAGTGAGAAAAGTTTTGACCGATCGGACGGCTGAGATGAAAAGTGGGATGCAGATTTTACTGTTGCAACCTGATTGGACGACCCAGATTCGTTTGCCCCTTCAGACCCCCTGGTTGAGAGGGTAGTCTTTGAACATTTATAGAAGTAATGGGGGGCGCGCGATATTCCAACACTAAGAGCATCCCCACTCGTCTCCCCGACTAGACCCCCGAGCGACGTTTTTCCAATCCGGACGGCGTTATTCGGTTCAGTTGCGCCCCGGTTCCTCAATTTCGTCCGGATTTGGGCCTAAATTCATCCGGCGATCCCACGCCATCCCCGGCCCCCGGGGAGCGGTCGGGGACTCCGGACGAAACGAAAGCGCGCGAAACGTCGAGGAAACTTCCCGCGAGTCTGGTGGCCCCAACTTGTCGGCGAGAGACACCGATCGTCGTCCTCATCGCATCGTCTTCCACGCGCTGTAAAAGCCTGCCGGTCAGTATTCGCCGGACGCGTAGCTTCCACGCGGCGAGGTTAATGCCGTCGCCTCGGTATCACGCGCGCCTACCTCTATTTATCGCCGAACTACCGTGTTCCGCCCCGCATTCACCTCTCTCGCATTCCACCAAATCTTCCCCGAACTCGAAAGAGGTAGCAATGGCGAACGACGGTGCGGCCAACAACGGCTTCGGCCGCCGCTCTCTCCACCAATGGGAGGGACGGCTCCTCCACGCGGCGGGCTACCCGGCGCCGCCGGACTTCCGCGCACCGGGGATGGAGGCTGAGCGCAGGCGGCGTGCCGATCCCGCCGCCGCCAACGGGTGGGGCCTTACTCGAAACGGCGATCAACGAGGTACTCGTCACTCTCAGTGACGAGCAGCGCGCGGATCCGCGTTTCTTCCCCGACAACCACGAATCGTGGATCGCGTTCTTCCGGCGCAGGTATGAACGCGAACTCCGGGCGTACGACGGCCCTCCTCCTCCTCCGGCAAGGAATAATGCCGCCGGCCGCCGCCGATGGTGGAGCGCGCCTGGCCGCACCCTTGAGAATGTGCTCGCGCACATCGAGGACGGGAACTCCCCGTCCTCGGGGATGCCGCCGCCGGTGGCGGCTACCGTGTCGCGCCGGCACGGTAGTTCCCGGATGCCGAGGAGGATGGCGCCATCCTCCTCCTCGTCCGGCTCGCGGTCGGCGTCCGTGTCCGGCGGGTCGACGCCGGCCACCGCGCGCGGGAGTGGGCGTCTCCTTCGACCGTCAAGAAGGAACCGGCGTCGCCACCGCCGACCAGAGGGCGCAGCAGCAGCACCCTCGTCATCCGCGACCAGCCTTCCTCTCCGCAGAGCGGGCGGAAGAGGAAGTCGTCGAAGAAAGAGGCCGCCGCAAACCAGCTCGCCGAGGAGGAGGCGAAGCGCGCGGAGGACGTCGCGATGGCGGAGGCGATCGCCAGGTCGCTGAACGACCTGGTGCCCGCCGACAACAGCCTCCCCATCGACGCCGCACTGGAGTGGTCCAGGCTGATGGATCTGGCCGCCGCGCGTCAACTCGCCGCCCGCGCCGCCGCACCATCCGCCGGTAGGAACGCCGCGCCCAGGAGGGAGGTGGTCAAGCTCGAGGAGAGCAGCGACGACGACATCTACCGTCCGTCGCCGCCACACGCCGGCGACGCTGGCCAAGGCACGAGCCGCTGGTACGAGACGCCGCCGCCCCAGGACGACGCCGGCTCGAGCGACGATGATGGCGGCGACTACACGGCCTTCTACCACCATTTCGGCATGTAGGAGGCCGCTTTTTAGCTTAAGTTTTAGTTTGCCAATCGCCGAATTCAAATATATGTACGAATTCGGCCTATTTATGTACGAACTCGCCTCTATATGTTAAATGTCATTAAATTTCGCTTATGTTTGAACGAAGTCGCCAATTTTGTCTGAATTCGCCGAAGTCCGTTACATCCATCCTGGGCTCGCGGCTGGGAAAATGGGCCTCCCCAGTGCCAAATTTTCCTCCAATCCGGACGACAATATCGCCGGATTTGGGCGTGGGGAGCCCTAACGGCCGGAGATGCTCTAAAGTTCTTTTGCATGCCGCGCTTCTTGTCATCCTTCACCTCGACATGGCGCAAGATTTGAGGCCCCTTTCCCTCAGTGAAGTTGACCTTCGTCATCTTTTAAAGCGTAAAGTCATTGCCCTTTCGGTGGTGGAAAGATCCCGCAAAAAACAAAGTGCCCACATCCAAAACATTCGAGAAAGGGATGCAAATACGAAATTCTTCCATATGCGGGTCAATGCCGGAAGAAGGAAAAACCACATATATAGGCTCAAGCACAACAATGGGTGGGTCACGGACCACAAGGCTAAAGAGGAGCTTGTCTTCAATCATTTCCAAGCGGTCATGGGACCCGGCAATCAACGCACCCGCGACTTTGTTTGGGACGGTATCCATTTCGATGATCCCATCTTGGATAGCCTTGGGCAACCCTTCACGGAGGATGGGGTCAAAAAAGCCATTTCCCAAATGCCTTCGGACAAAGTCCCCGGTCTGAACGGGTTCATCGGTGCTTTCTTCAAGAGATGTTGGGAGACCATTAGAGCGGACTTGATGGGGGTCATACACCTCTTTGAGAGCTTACATTCCGAGAACTTCCGTTGGCTAAACTTCACCAACATTGTCGTCTTGCCCAAAAAGATGGTGCCGAAGATGTTGCGGACTACCGGCCCATTAGCTTGATTCATGGGGTTGCCAAAATAATAGCCAAAATGCTCGCCATTCGCCTTGGGCCTTTCATGGACGACCTTGTCTCCAAATGCGCAAAGCGCCTTCATCAAGAAACGTAGCATTCATGACTACTTCTTGTATGTCAAGAACCTTGTCACTAGGCTCCACAAAAACAACACCGCGGCGCTTCTTTTCAAACTTGACATTCGCAAGGCCTTTGACTCCGTGAGTTGGGAATACATCATCGATCTCCTTCAACGCCGCGGCTTTCCCGCTCGCTTCCGTAACTGGATTCTTGCCCTCTTTTCAACCGCCACTTCAAGGGTCCTAACCAACGGGGTACCCGGTGCTCCCATCGCCCATGGCCGAGGTCTACGGCAAGGAGATACACTATCGCCACTACTCTTCATCCTCGCCATTGACCCCTAGCGCAAATCCTAGAAAATGCTACTTCGCTTGGGCTTCTACACAAGATTAGGGGAAGGGGAACCATCTTGCGGACTTCGCTCTATGCGGATGATGCAGCGGTATTTGTGGCTCCCATCAAAAATGATATCCAAACCTTGGCAAAAATTCTTGAGTCTTTTGGTGAAGTCGCGGGCCTTTGTACCAACTTCCAAAAAAGCTCTGTTGTCCCTATTAGATGCGGCGATATTGATCTTGATGAGATCCTTGTGGGAAACCCGGCTGCCCGGACTTCTTTCCCCCTTAGATACCTCGGATTACCGCTCTCGGTCAAATGCCTTAAGAGGGTGGACTTCCAACACCTTGAAGACAAATGCGCCGGAAAGCTCCCCACTTGGAATGGAAAGTTCATCACCACGGACGGCCGCACAGCCTTGGTCAAGTCGGTCATTGCCTCACAAGCCATCTACCACCTAACTCCTCTAAACATACCTCCGGAGACCTTGAACTTCATCAACAAGATTGAGAGGGCTTTCCTTTGGTCCGCCAAAGAAACCACGACCGGGGCCAAGTGCAAAGTAAATTGGGAGGCCGTGTGCGGTCCTAAGAAGCTTGGCGGCCTTGGAGTGCTTCATATGGGAAAGTTTGCGACGGCTCTACGGCTCTACTAAGTCCGCTTATGAGATACAATTCCTCGGCTCTATTGCATCCCCCATGAACAAGTGCATTTGGAAAGTGTGGGCGCCTCCCAAAGTCAAGTTCTTCGCATGGCTCGCTTATCAAAAAAGGATTTGGACGGCCGATCGTCTTCAAAAACGTGGTTGGCCTAATTGCGGCCTTTGCCCTCTTTGCAAGCAATGCACCGAAACTATTGATCACCTCTTCGTTCATTGCCGTTTCACCAAGCGCATTTGGAGCCGGGTCAAGGAGTGGTTGGGTTTGGACGATCTTCACCCTAACAATTGGGAGGGTCGCAATATTACAGATTGGTGGTTTATGATGGCGGGAGGATCCTCGACAAGCCGCAAAGGCATCGCTTCGCTAACCTTGCTCATCTCTTGGGAGATTTGGTGTGAGCGCAATGCTAGAGTTTTTCGTAATAAGCATCCTCCTTCCATAGTCGTTCTACATAAGGTTAAGTGTGAGGCTCGCCTATGGGTGTTGGCAGGCGCTAAACGCCTGGGTGCTTTGATACCGGGAGAATAATCCGCATGTGGTGTAACTTTCGGCCGTCGGCCTTGTAAAACTTCTTCTTAATTAATAGATTGGGGCAAAGCTTTTGCCTTCGTTTAAAAAAAAATGGACCTTAAGAACCAATGATATATATACATATGGAGTTGCTTGTTCAAAATGTAAAGAATTCAGAACAATCAAAATATATGAAAATATAGATAAGTTTGCTCACAAGAAAGTTTTCTGGTGTGGAGCTGCTAATATAACAGTCCTCGCCAAACTCAAGAACTTTGAGAATTAATCCTGTTTGAAATTAAATGATCTGTAAGAACCATGCATCACCGTTATATAGAAGTGTAGAGTTGAATGGTGCTATTTTTTAATAAAAAAACGTAGGAAAAGAAAGATAAAAGTGAAAAAAATATGAATGAAGGTTAGTGTGCAGTAGGGACGAAGACAAAGCGATTCAAAGTTTTGCATTTCGCCAGTTCATCCTAAAAAGCGATTCAGATGTAATGGCAAGACCTGCATATCTTTATCCCAAATTTCAGATAAGAATATGGGGATGGACGGTGACAGAGGCCGACGAAGCAGCAGTGCAAACATCAGACCGCCTAGGGGGTTGAGCTGTGCAGTCGATGTGCTTGAGAAGAAGCCATGGGTGATGCGATGAACTGGATGCAGAACAAAGTTTCTTGTTTAGATCGAAGAAGCGGAGAACAGGAGAAGGGGAGACGTAGGGATAGCAAGAGATGAAACAATAAATCTGAACTAATAAATTTGAGCACATATGGGGAAGTTGGGGTGGGAGGCAACGTGCCTAGTGGGGAGAGGAAACAATGAGTCAGAATGGAAGAACTAAAAATCACAAGCATAAATTAAACTCCTCCATGCCCAGCTGGAAAATTTATTTGATCACGTGTGATGACTTTGGCAGAAAAATGTTAGTGGGTAGTGGTAATTTAATGACGTGGAAGATTTTATGATGTGGACACCTTGCATGTTGAGACATATCAACTCAGTGGTTGCTCCTATTTAGATATTATGGATACTACGCATTATAAAAATTATATCATGACATAGTGCTAAGTATCATGAGTAGAATCATGCATTTGCTACTTGTGTATGATACTATCTCTATAGTGGATGGTATCATGGAGTAGTATCATAGCTATGCTATATTTATTGCTTTTTAGAATCTCAATGCAAATTTATGTACTACAAGATTTGTTTGACATTAACTTTTCTCGTAACATGCGCTATGATACGGTATCCACCCATGTTACTACTCTAATCTTTCCTCTCTTTCTTAATTAACTGTCACATCAGCATTTTTGTGGAATCAATGTGCATGATACTAGCTAAGATACTAGCACTATGGCTAGTCTAACTAATCTCATACCTGCGACTACAGTCTGAAACGCAGTAGCTGCATTCAAGGGCGATCTTAACTAGTAAATGTGTCGGCCACCAATAATTAAGGACGTTAAGATATTACAATCACACAGTAATATATGGTACAAAGATATTAATGGCATGTGCAGCTGATGTCTATATTTATAATCACCTGCCATCGCATATTTGGCTGTCTATAGACACCCTTTACAACTTGCTGTCTATTTACTTCTGTGAGCAGTAAAATTAGAAGGAAGTAAAAGAGGTCATCATACTTACATACATATATATATTTCTAGAATTCTAGTATATTATATGTTTTACAAGATATGGTTAGGGTAAAATATTAGGTGTAAAATGCACAAATTCTCGTTGTTGTATATTTTGTAGTGTAGTACACAAGTATAGATAGAGTATTTTAAGGTCCCGTGTGAAGAGAAATACAGATTGGCTCTCGGGTGCCACACACCCTCATAATTGGAAAAATAAAAAAATGTAAAAAAGGTTAAATTTTTGAACATTTTTTGAAAATCAGAGATGATCAGGTATTGTACTTGAAACAAAATACTTCCCTAGAAAATTACTTTTATTGTATCCTGAAAAAAAAACTTGAAATGCGCCATGACCAGGTACTATTCACTTTATATTCGTCATAATTTTGCTTTTTTCCCTGGAGACCATGGGAATCATTTCGTTTGCAAATATTTTTTTACGAGTACAAACTTGATCATATTTGGTTTCCAGGAAGATTCAAATTTTTTTTTAAAATTACTACAACTTTTTTGGTGTATGGGGGTGTGCGGCACCCGAGAGCCAAAAGTCCGTTTCCCTGTGTGAATGGCTATATAAGTTGATGAATGAAGATGGTGTGTGACAAGAGATCATCCAAAACAAATATCTAAAAAAAAATAAAACGCTATCTCAAGTTTGACTCTCCCTTTTGGAAGACAAAATTTTAGCAGAGGTTCTCTTATGGTTGGCAATGGGCAGAATACCAGATTTTGGGAGGATAAATGAGTAGGGGATAGGCCTCTAAAGGATCAATACGCAACTCTTTGTAATATTGTGAATCATACAAATGTTACGGTAGCAAATGTTATGGGATTGACTTCACTAAAAACATGCTTCAGACGAGTCTTATTGGGGAATAAACGGGGTAGATGAGTACATCTTGTTATGCATCATATGATGGTCTAGCTGACCGATCGTGGCGATGTTTTTCAGTGGTCTCTAACCACTTCGGGCACTTTCACTCTGAAATCTATGTACCTTGACTTGCTTAATGGTCACAATATAGATCTTAAGAAATGTGGTTCCTTCATAAGGAGGTGATTTTAACAAAAAGATAATCTTATCAATTGAAATTGGTATGGTTGCTCAAAATTTTGTTTCCGTGATCAGCAAGAGACAATACAACGTCTATTTTTCTCATGTCATTATTTGGAGGATTATTTACACGACTTTCAATATACTCCTCCTTCTAATATTACAAATTTGTTTAGCAATTGATTAAATGGTGTTGCAAAAAAAAGACAAAGGCCACGTTAGAGTTGATGTGTGCGCTTTGTTATGGGCCATATGGACTGTCCATAATGATTTTATCTTTAACAAAAAAAATTCTATCTTTCGTGCAGGTTATTTTTGGTTACCCACTGGGGATTCATATGTGGTATTTCTTTCAGCTGGCGGATGATCGGCACGACATGGATATTAGGTGCAACCGTTTGGCGATGGTCGCACGAGATTGCTACAGCTAGTGCGATTGACAATTTGAGAGGCGCATCATAGCTTGATGTTTCCGCAACAATTTTTAGGCATCTTTAAGTGACTTATCCACGTTGAGACCCTTTCGGATCCATTATTTGTAATAATTTGTAATAGTCTATGGAGATTTGTGCAATAAAGAGTCGTATGCAGCTATTGATGCGAGGCTGGAGCAACCCCATTTCAAAACAAAAAAAAACATGTGGTGCGCCGTGTTAGCAAAAATTGCCATGCTCAAAAATTCCAGAGAAAAACGAGAAGCTACTCATCAGTATACATGATATTTCCGAAGAAAATAGTATGTACAATTATGGTGCCTCTACCCCTGGTTATATAGATGAAATACATGCGGATTTGGAGCAGGGAGAGGAGAAAGTACAGGGTCGTTTTCCTAAAGAAACGAATATATCTGAATTAGCTTAATTCTCAGTCAAGTGATATTATCGTATAATAATATTGTGGTACTATATGAATAATAGCTTGTACAATGTAAATATTCTTTTTAATGCGTGAACCCTTTTTACAAAAAAATACACACTTGCAATTTAAAAATCTCATTTCCTTCTCCCTTGCGATGACTATAAATAAGCAGTCACCCCCCGAGCTATGCATCGTTCCTCTCTCTCACACACTTCCATTCCATATTTGAACTACTACCTTTATCGGTGCATTTCATTGGCATTAGCTTAGCTAGATTTGTATGGCAACGCTGCAAGGATTGCTACCAGTGTACTACCATTCTCGGCCATGGGCTAAAACACTGATGAATCTTTCAGTACCATACTGGTACGGAGCAGCTAATTAGTTTTATGTTGTTCCTAGATCATGAAAATTTGGTACATGTACACCTTACGTTGTAATTGTACGCAGGAGATGCACTGGTACCGCTGGTCGAACAAGAATCATGGCGGCGGACATGAACAAGTGCTCACCTGCACCACGGCCGGCCGACATAGCAGCTCATGATAGAAGCGCGGTCGCATCAGCGATTAAGCCGAATAAGAAGAAGCAGCAGCAGGAGGAAGAGGGTGACGAGGAATGGCTGAGGTACCTGGAGCCGTCCAAGCTGGAGGTGTTCGACGAGCTGGAGCCGTGGGTGGAGGCTCAGGATGTAGATGGACACGGATGTCCGTGGAATCTCTTCGTCCGTGTCCGTAAAAATTGAAAAACGGCGTCGCGGACGGACCGTCTGTTTTAGACGGACTCACGGAAAGCTTCCGCGAAGCCTGCCAGGCCCGTCACTCCTGCAAGAAAAAAAAAGAACGAAACCAAACATCGCACCAGTCCTTCACTTCTCCCCCTCGATAGGGCACGCCGGCACGCCGCAACAGCTGAGCCGGCGCCCCGCTCCTCGCCGCCAGCCTGCGCTCGGATCCTCGCCGCCCTCCACCCCCTCCACCCCCTCGTCCCACTTCCTGTGCCTGTCCGCCCACTCTCCTGCGCCCGGATCCACGCCGAGTGCCTGGCCGCCGGCCGCCGCCCGGTTCCCCGCTCGTCGCCGCCATGCCCCTTTAACCTGTGCGACCCTCGGCCTCGTGCGCTTCCCGTCGCTGCCTCAGGAGAAGATGTCGAGCACGGAGGAGGTACCGATAGAAGATGCAGGCGGGGAGTGGGGCAAGAATCCGGCATCGAAGGTCGAAAAGAAACCGGCGCCGGAGAAGGACAAGAATTCAACAAGCGAGGACGGCGGAATCGGCGTCAACCTTATGCTGGGCAAGGAGCAGGTCTGGTTTTCCCCTTATGCTGATTTATTATTGATGTCTGCTTGTTCATTTGCTTCTGTGATCATTTTCGTGGACGATCTGAATTGGTTACGAGTAGTTTCCCATGCTCGATTGTTGTGCAAATATAAATATAAAAGGACAATTGATTCACAAAATTGAAGTTCAATACATATATTTCAAATGTTCATGACAAGAATGCAAATAGTTCAAAACATGAAAATAGTGCTACATAAATGAAGAAAAACAGCGCGAAATTTGATTTAGCGGCGGACTCATCCGGAAGCTATAGCGGCAGCTAAACCATTTAGCTCTTTTTAAAGAAGACTAGAAACATGGAATTTTATCATATATCATGGAAAATAATACTTGTTTTTGTCTCATGTATCATTACATGGATAAGCAAATAAGTTCATAGCGCATTGCGTCAACTAATTAATTATCCAAAATCCGCAAGTTCAAACGACCAAAGTACGAAGTAGCAAGAATGTGCAGATTGTAATTCAAGCATCTTTTCTGCTTCTTCCTAAATGTAGACCCCTGTTCTCTCAAAAAAAAAGTAGACCCCTGTTCTTTTTAACATGTGCTTGGACTTCATCTACAATGTTGAACAAAAGACATAGGCATGACATCTACTCTAGGCAGGAAACGAGTCATAGTACTTGCGCAACAGCGGCCTTGGACTACTCCTGCTGTTGGACCGCTGCAACGCTTCGTCTGCTCTACTCTGCTCCTGCTGTTTGACTTGTATTGAGTACCCAGTCCTATCTTGCATTGCTCGTGATGTCCTAGCCATTCAAGCATCGACCGTTGCATCAGAGTCTTCTTTTAGCGCCGGCGGGAGAATCATTAGTGATCACAGGACCAGGCTGAAGAGTGACACAGTTGAGGGGTTGTTATGCCTCCAAGATTGGCTAAATGCCGCTGGTAAGTTATTCTATTGTTGAATAGTATAATAAAAATTTCAAATTTGTAAATGATTTGATGATCTTTCAATCTTGCAGACACTAAACCAACTAATAAAGATGCTGAGGAGGAAGTATACTTGGTAAGTTGGACAGAGTTCTCCAAAATTAGCATCAAACCAATTAATGTTTGTCTTTGTCTCACCTACATCAAACTACCTAACAGGAGTTCCACCAAGCAAGCAAGTGCCGCAAAGAAGGCCGCACTCGCTCGCGCTCCTCCGTGCCCTCCTCGTCGCTGCTCTCCTCCCCGGCGTCGAGCAGCTCACTGTCTCCCTCAATCTCACGTGAGTGCTTCCTTCACTACTACTACATTTAGTGAGATATATGAGTTATGTATCTGAAGTTCAGATTCTGAAAGGCTATCAAATAATAATTCGTCGGAATGATCTTGTCTGATTACATTATGCAAGTTCATGCTGCGACCACCCAACTAATGGTTTGTTCCCACTTTTCTCCTTGAGATAGCGCGATCAGATGAAGAAGAATTGCTGCTGTGATGGTACTGGGTGTCTCGAGTTAAGCCTTCATCGATTGCTTCTCAACTTGCATCATGATCCAATTCCAGCACCGTTGCTCCAAAAGAGATGGCTAGTGACAATGTATTGCTTGTGATTTAGCAATGAGTGTTAGAAAGGACTTGTTCTTGGTTTCTGCTTGTTGCTAGAATGGTACTAGTCGGACTTCATCCAAAATGCAGAGTACCATGAATATTGCATCGAGATAACAAACAGAACAAGCTAGTATTTGTACATAATTCAGGCATATGCATTTTTCTCTGCTAAACTTCTGCACAAGCATATGTTGATTCCTTGTGATCAATTCCGGTTCCATTTCCAAAGTGCATGCTTACCAGCAAATCTCTGAATGTTAACCCATGCTAAATCTCTGAATGTTATGTCAAGATCTCCGCCTGTCATTAAGATAGTAGTATACAGGTATCATTGATAACAGGGCATTTTCCATTTAATAAACTGGCCAACCATTCTTCTCTATTAATGAAAATAGTAAGTTTTGCCTCGTTTAAAAAAAACTGACTGTGTTGTTTCTCTCTCAGTACTAGTTTGTATTTGATATGAGTGAAGTGCAACAAAATGAAAATATTGGGAAGAGTTTGTTTTCTCCTTGAGCTAGCATGCAGAGCCACGGCTAAGCCAGCTAGTGTATAATATACCCGATCTTGATCAAAGAAACAGCGAAGCTAGCTAGTTTGCGTCGACGTGCGTCCGTATTGTCCGGCGGACTCCGTGAACAGCTCAGCGCGATTACACGGACTCCACGGACACCGGAAACTAGCTACACGGCTCAGTACGCAGACTTGACGGATGGCGCGGACGTGTCCGTCTGCATCCTGAGTGGAGGCCAACGTGCTGCCTCTTCTCAAGCCCGTGGAGGCGGCGTGGCAGCCGTCAGACATGCTGCCTGACCCGGCGATGCTGGGGGCCGACGGCTTCCACGCGGCCTGCTCCGAGCTCCGTGCCCGCGCGGCCGGCATCCCCGACGCGCACCTCGTGTGCCTCGTGGGCAACATGGTCACCGAGGAGGCGCTGCCCACGTACCAGAGCATACCCAACCGGTTCGAGGGCGTGCGCGACCTCACCGGCGACAGCGCCACCGCCTGGGCGCGCTGGATCCGCGGCTGGTCCGCCGAGGAGAACCGCCACGGCGACGTGCTCAACAGGTACCTCTTCCTCTCCGGCCGCGTCGACATGCGGCGGGTCGAGACGACCGTCCACCGGCTCATCCAGTCCGGCATGGTCATGAACGCCGCGCGGAGCCCCTACCACGGCTTCATCTACGTGGCCTTCCAGGAGCGCGCCACCTCCATCTCCCACGGCAACACGGCGCGCCTCGCGAGGGAGCACGGCGACGCGGCGCTCGCGCGCGTGTGCGGCGCCATCGCCTCCGACGAGAAGCGGCACGAGGCGGCCTACACTCGCGTCGTGGGGAAGCTGTTCGAGGTCGACCCGGACGGCGCCGTGCGGGCGCTGGCGTACATGATGCGCCGGCGGATCACCATGCCGGCGTCACTCATGGACGACGGATGCCACGCGCCGGGCGGCGACCTCTTCGCGGACTACGCGGCCGTGGCGCAGCAGGCCGGGGTGTACAGGGCCTCCGACTACCGCGGCATCGTGGAGCACCTGATCAAGCAGTGGCGCGTGGAGGAGCTGGGTGACGGGCTCTCCGGCGAAGGGAGGCGCGCCCAGGAGTACGTCTGCGCGCTGCCGCACAAGATCCGCAGGCTGGAGGAAAGGGCCCACCACCGTAGTGCTCAGCGGCCCACAACCACAAAGTCCGTCCCGTTTAGCTGGATCTTTTGTAGGCCCGTCAACCTCTAATCGCGGCTCTGCGCTCACTGCATCCTCATCTATCTATATCTATACCTAATCTATCTATACCTATACCTAATAATGAAGGGGGATTGTTTCCTTGGTCGAACACTTTTTTGGACCGATTTGCCCTCCCACCAAACCGTTTTATTCTTTTTTTTTCCAGTCCATCATCCCGTGCGTGGGCAAATGGGCGTTGTCTATGTTTTTCTTTTTGGTTTCGTCGTCCGCCGCCCGTGTCCTTTGATCGAACGCGATGCATCGTACATAATGGAAATTCTATTTTGTCTCGGTTTCAACGTCCCAGCCATATATAGCCAGGAGCGAACTATGCGAAGCCACCTCCCCTCGAAATCAGATCAGATCGAATCCAATCCATCGAAACGCGCAAAGGAAAAAAGGTCAACCAACAGGCCACCATCAACGCCGTACGTATACTCATCACCGTGCCGCGCTGGGACCTGATGCAGCGGGGAAATCACCCGGCGGCCCTGCTTCGGGTCGACGTACAGTACAGGCATCTCAGCGCCGTTGTTTTGGAATCTGCAAGTTCAAGTGCTACTACTGGTTCATATGAGCAGTGCCCGTCGGCAACGATCCCAGACTGGTGTAGATACTAGATAGACTTGCTAAAGCAAGGACATGCAAAGTTGTTTCACGGAGAGGCAAGCCTCGTAGGCGACGCACGATCCCTGGGCCTAGCGGAGCCGGCCAGTCATGATTGTGGATCCTTTTCGTGATCCAACCTCCAGCGATCTGAAACACAACGCGGTGCCATGTTAGCTTGCTTCATATCAGACCATCACCAAGGAGGCGCCTACGCCAGCTGACAAACCTTTTTCTTTGTATGAAGCAGAGATCATCGACTCTCCTGACCATGTCGGAATATGTCGTCGACTCGTCGTCGAGTTTGATCTCTGCCACCGAGATCGTCGCTGTCGCCAACTGCATCAAATACATGTGCGGAGTATCCTAAATTGTTGTATATTTCATGTGAAGTAAATCGTGCAGTCTGGACGAGAACGAGAACTATCCGCCGGCCTACTTCATCCGCGGCGTGCACCCCTGTTGGTGCAGCCCGGGGCTGCACCCGCTCTCTCTCACTCACCTCACGGACAGAGGTAGAAGAAAGGCAATGGAGACAATACAGTATTTTCCCGGCCGGCGCACGAACGCCGCCGTGGGGCGCACCAACGCCCAACTCTCGTTTTCTTTCAGCTCGCTCTAGCACACATACAAGCAGTACACGCGCTGGTTATATAGGCGGAGAACTAGCGCACGCACGCACGCACGCCTCCCTCCACTCCTGCCCACTAGCCAAACCACGCACGCACTAAACTGGCGCCATGCCTGGCCACTAAGCCAACTAATCTAGCTACATGCAGGCACGCACGTACTCCACTCTAGGATTCAGTCCACAACGGCCACAGGACTTGGTCCGGCAGCTGCGCACGACCCGGCCACACACGCACCCATCAAGATTAGTGCTAACAACCCCGACTCCGAGAATGCAACAACTGCCCTTCGTGGCCGTCACCAAGGGAGCTCCTACGCCAGTCGATAGACCTTTTTCTTTGTTTGAAGCAGAGGTCACACATGTGTCTCTGATTACACTCGGGACTCTTTCAAAAAAAAAAGATGGTATTACAGTCGGGCGTAGGCTCACGCGGCCCTTGATATCGTCTTGGTTGAGGTGGCGACATCTGGTCGCGGCGGCGCCTGGTCTCCAACAGTCGGGCGTGGATGCGTGGAGTGCCCAGCTTTACATGGATGCGATCTTTCTGGTCATGGCGATGTTGTTCTGCCCGTGGCTTCAGATGTATACTTGGTCTGGATGGATATTAATCGATTCCAACAGTGCGTACACGGTGCGTAAGTGTACTACTTGGTCTTGGATATCAATTGATGCCAAGAGTTACGTGATATGGAGGACAGGTGTACTGATTTTCTTTTTCCAGTTTTACATTAGCTTATACATTGATCTAACTGAAGACAGGTTCTTGGAAATATTGGGATATCATGAAGGATCTACAATTCTGACGGTGGATTTTATCCAGCGGTTGGTACATTTATAATTATGTACACGACTGTTTAAAACAATGATGTGCAAGTTATTGCTAGGTGGCTTGAGTCTTTCCTTCGTAGATTAACATGCAGGGCCGGGCCGGCAAACTTTGAGGCCCTGTGCGAGATTGTAAATGGGGCCCTATTTCATTAAAAATATAATTGATGAATAACTATAATTTATATATGCCTTAGATGAGTATTTAAACTGTGAATTACTTGCTTGCGCTTGTAGATTCTAAATTTGTGATAAAATCAGCTTAAAATTATTTTAAGAGGAAACATATTGTATAGGTTAAAAACCGATCAGACCGGTGGTCTAACCGTAATGGTTTCCTACTTAGGTTTTAAAAGTAGGAAAATACTTTCAGAATCTCAAAGACTTCTATCCCAATATGTAGTGCATATTATAAGTTTATCCCTCTGAGAAATATAATAACGCTATATTAAATTACCTAACAATCTATGAAATTAAAACGTAGTGCTAATTTTTATATGATTTGAATCTGAGAAATCTTGGCATGTTTAAGACTTAGAACTAGAATTTTATTTCTTAGTACGTCGTAGCCATTAGTCAGAATAGCTAGAATAGGAGGGGAAAAAAAATAGACGCAGCCAGCAAGAAGATCAGAGAGAAAAAATACAAGATGGGGCAAGCATGAGTCGTACGGCCACCTCCAATTATACGTACCCAGGCAAACGAGAGTGTGCACCATTACCGTTGGAGCTGCAATACTTTTGTGAATCTAATTCATTTACAGGCTATATAATACAAAGGCAGAAATTTTTTGGGCCCCCAAAATTTTGGGGCCCTGTGCGGCCGCACGGGCCGCACTCCTGCAGGCCCGGGCCTGTTAACATGTCCCGTTAAAATGATGCACTTTACTGCTATAAGGTACGTTTTAAAATACCGTGAACGCTCCTTGGACGTCTCCTCTCCCCCGCTACAGTAGAGAGAGGTGATTTTTTCGCCCGCCCGCAGATCCACCACCTCACCGCAGGTTCGCCGGATCCCTCGTCCTCCGTCGGCCGCTCCGGCGGCGGGAGGGTGGGGGATCCCCGCTTCTCGGTTGTAGATAGCGTAGGGTTTGTGAGCTCTTCAGCCGGCGGCGCCATGGAGGAGGTTGGGTCGCCGGCGGTGCTTTTAGTGCAGGTACGTGCTTCCTTCGGCGGCGGAGCTCGGTGGAGGTCCACGGTGGTGTACCTGTCCCCTCCGCTCGCTCGGATCAGAGGATCTGCTGGGAGCGCCATCCCCCTCCCAGATCCCGTGTGGCGGCGGATCTAGGTTGCCGACGTTGAAGCCGGTGATGTTGAAGGTAGACGAAGATGTAGCTGGAGTGCGGTGGAGGCTCCACGGAGTTCGAGGTCCGGCGACTTCCCGTCCATCAGGGGGCGTCTTCCGATCCAAGGCCTGAAGGAAGATGCGGCGGCGGCGCGGCACCGGCACCGGCACGTCCTTCTCCATGCCGGCGTCTTTGACTTGCAGAAGGATTGGAGTGTATTTTTTTTTATCTTTGTTGGGTTCCTTTCTGTAATGTTCAACCTTTAATATTAACATGGTTTCCTCACAAAAAAAGGTACGTTTTAAAATGATTTTTTTGAAAGGAAACATGAAGGGCCGTTATTGGGGATTTTTCCAGTACGGAGGAAACATGGGATGCTATGGTAATTGAGAAAATAGACCATTCTACTCCATGGAATGTAACTTTTCAAATATCCAATTTCACTACTTTTTTTTGTTAATTTTTAAATTTTAAAAAAGAAATTTAGGTGACTGAGATTTACGAGTAGTGTTAGACACCTGACAATTAACAAAAACATATTTTCAAATATGCAATTTAGGTGACTGAGTTTTATGAACAGTTTTAGACACCTGAAAATTAACAAAAACAAATTCTCAAATATTCTCGATGATGGTTACATTTCCGTAAAATAACATTCAGTAAAAATCAAACCGCCGCAACGCGCGGGCATATTTCCTAGTACCTATATATATATAATAATAAAGAAAATAAGGTTTCTTGTTCGTCCGTCTATTAGTACCCCTAATTTTCATCTAAATTACAGCACATGCCACAGGCAAGTTAAAAACCGGTTTGGTCGTCGTCTTCTTTCGTATGTACGTCGTGGTTTCCTAGGTCGCTAGAGAGTTTGCCCCGTGTCTTACCGAATCTCTCGCTACCAGAAAGAGTTCCGTACGAACTTGGATAGAGTTTCTTGCCTACTCTTTCCACACAAATCAGCCGATATAAAGCGAGTCTCCCAAATTCGCTCGACACCTAAAGTCGAAACCTGGCAGAGGCATAGGAAGCCGAACAGGGCGGGGCTGCGCCGCTGGCGAGCAGAGGCAGAGGAAGCTGAACAGGGGTGCTGGCGGCGCTGTGTTCTGGGACGTGGTGGTCTGCTGATGTACAGTACATGCTCACGCCATTCAATTCGACTTGTGCACGATGGGCTGCGGTAACCGGCACGGAGAGCAGGAGCAGAGAGGATGATGTCGTCTCGCGCACGGTGGCCACCACTCATCCAACGACGCGGTGAAGGTCGGCTCAGGCGGCAGCGGCGGCAAGGCCAACAACGGCCTGGACCAGCCTTCGCAGGAGGAGAACCTCAAGCAAAATTGCCCGTCGTTTCTTCTTTTGTGCTCTCCAGAAATAGCTCAGCTCAGTCTAAAGAAGGCAGGCAAAGGGATGATCTGACGAAAGAGGAAAACACAAGGTATCCTCTGAGGTGGTTTTAATCTGTTTATGCATGTCAAATCTCCGAGTACTTGATGTTCATATTACAGTAAGCTAAATTGTTTTTTTTTTTTTGGAAAGAACATAAATAAGGAAGGGCAAGCAACTAAGGTCCGAATATTATTTTGATCAAAATACCACTCCGTGAACTATTTACATGCGTGATCAACCTGTTTCAAAACTAACACACAGACGTACGATGAGGGAGTAAAAAAAGGTGAGGTAACATGTTCAAATTAGGCACCGCATAATTCAAGTGCTAATTGGGCTAGCTATAGCAACAGTCTTGTAATGCAAGTTGTGAATTTTGTGATATGCATGTAATGAGACACCAAACCAACTAAGAGGTGGACCGTGTGGCTAAAGATAAAATCCGAGACCAAGGTGAGTTGTGGACAAAAACAAGGGAAAAATATGAGTAGAACACTAAAAAAATAGACATGCCATTGGTATTTTTATGTATTTTTCTATTATTCCGTAGCAACGCACGGGTAATTTTCCTAGTAATATAATAATCTATCTATACCTAATAATAAAGGGAGGATTGTTTCCTTGGTCCAACACTTTTTTGGACCGATTTACCCTCCCATCAAATCACATACAACGCACTATTGCCACCAAACTGTTTTATTCTTTTTTTTCCAGTTCATCACCGGCTAGCTTCCGGGTTTACCCGTACGAACGAAGCACATAGCGGCGTGGCTTGGCGGATTAATCAGAGCTAATCTCATCTAGCCAATTCTCCCTAGATTCGATTCCAACAGAAAATTCTACATCGCGGAGCAGCTCCGTGTGGAAAACCTGACCCATCAGGACTGGCGCTTTCTAGAAGATCATCGTGGAGGTCTCTCGAGGATGGATATCTGCAAGTGCCCAGGAAGTGGCCGTCGCCGGCTGGCATCACAGGGTACCTGGGAGATAACTAAATCAACACGAACCTGTTGGTGACCAAGTTCCAGAGCAACCTCAGTTCATCGGACAGCAATCTTGGCCGACCGGAACGCCTTATAAAGCTGCTACGCCACGGACGCGGGCCGCCGGCATGCGGCGACGCTGGACCGACGGATCTGGCCGAGCTTCAAGGTGCCCTGGGCGGTGTCGCAGACGCTCGGTCAGGGGCTTGACCAAGCTACAGGTTGCGGTGCGTGGGTTTCGGCGCGAGAAGCAAGTCACGAGAAGCAAATCGATCTCTACATCAACGTAGCTAGCCAAGCTAACCAATAATGCATCGGATCATGTCCAGATCGACCACCCTGCTTGCTTAGCTAGCTTGAACATACATGCAAATTGCTTCAGGTTAATTCATGAAGGTAATGTTCCTAAATTTTAGGTTCGATGGCTCTATGATCTTGCCTTTTAAAACTGCGCTATCATTAAGTTTGATCTCCGCCGAGATGCGCTAATGCCCGTTATTACTACAACGTGGAGACTCACAAGGTAGGCAACAACTGAGGTACGACCATAAGAGTAATTCTACACGTAATATCCCTATGTTGTGTTTGGATGCATAGAATTTGAGTGTGGAATTGAATTGGACTAAAATTCTAAATCCAAGATGGAAATGAATTGACTTCTAATTCAATTCTGTTGTTTGGATGTGTTTGGAAATTGTTGTTGGAATCAATATTTATAACCAATTCTAAATCTTGTTTGGATGAACAAACTATAGAATTTGCGGAATTTAGTCCACAGCATGCCCCGCCATGGATCGAGCCGGCGGTGGTTGGGGCATGCAGCGCCGGTTGCAGGGGAGGACGGCGGCGGCTGCAGGGCCCCGGCGGCGTGGTTGGGGCACGGGTCCGCGGCGGCGGCGCCGGTTGCAGGGGAGGACGGCGGCGGTTGCAGGGCCCCGGCGGCGGTGGTTGGGCACGGGTCCGCGGCGGCGGCGGTTGCAGGCACCCCCGGCGGCGGTGGTTGGGGCACAGGTCCACGGCGGCGGCGCCGGTTGCAGGGGAGGACGGCGGGGAAAGTGGTGGCGGGGCCAGGCGGCGACGACGGGGGAACTGGTGGCGGGGCCAGATGGCGGTGGCCGGCGGGGGAGCTGGTGGCGCGGGGCCAGGCGGCGGCGGCCGGCGGGGGAGCTGGTGGCGGGGCCAAGCGGCGACGGTGGGGGAACTGGTGGCGGGGCCAGGCGGCGGGGGAGCTGGTGGCGCGGGGCCACGCGGCGGCGGCCGGCGCGGGAGCTGGTGGCGGGGCCACGCGGCGGCGGCCGGCGGGTGACGGGAGAGAGGCAGGGAGGGAGAGGGGTGGAGCGTACGCTCGTTTCCAAGCGTTTCCGAGCGAAGGAGCTCGGAATCTTTGGCCCGCTCTTTGCACTAGGGGATTCGGAGCGCGGAATTTGGTTACATTTCCATGCAAAGATTCCGAGCGCACACCAAACGGTGGAATTGGCCCATTTGGCCCAAATTCCTATTCCACGCCCCAATTCTATGCAACCAAACACAACAGACTATCCCGTAACAATCTTTCCGTACGTCTAGGATTTCCGCAACCATAATGCGCAGGGCGGCCTTCGGCGGGTATTAGGAATCTGCAGTTTCGATAATTATAGTATCGCGTATGTTTGTATAAAACTTTATTTTTAATCATGTGAGAGCTAGCTTAATTTGCATGATACTTTTTTTGGAACCATATGTCTCTTTTCTGTAACTATTTTTTAATTATGCTTTGTTTCTCCTGAGCACAATATAGATGAGACCCAACGTAATTGGAGAACCGATAAATTAGTTTGGATATCTATGTAGGTTACCGGAGCGACCACGAGTTGACAACCATGTCGATCGAAAGGTTATCGGAGAGGCGGTTGCTGGCGGCGCAACGAGTCGCGACTACGAGCTTCTTTTCACGGTGGCGGCCCTCACACACATTTGCAGGTCCACGCAATCGGCGATGGTCCATACTATAATTGTTCCCAAAGTTATATCGGTATATTTTCCCGTTGCAACGCACGGGCATTCTTGCTAGTAATAATAAAGGGAGGATTGTTTCCGTCGTCCAATATTTTTTTGGACTAATTTACCCTCCCATAAAAGTAAATATAACCCACTCCGCCACCAAGTAAAAATAAAAAATATCAATAGAACTAGAATCGTTTCCGTGGTTTGGTCGCTCTCTTCGTCCGTCGTTTGGTTCGTTCGCTCGATCGTGCATCGGTAGAAGTCTATTCTCCATGGATCTCCACTTGGTACCCACGTACCGCTGCTGAGATTGTATTTCCTTCATTGGATCGCTGAGCGAGAACGTGACCGATCCAAACGAAGCTTCCCGACCAGACCCATTATCCTCCGCTTCTTGCCTTCTCTCCGTATTTAAATATGGAAGCGATCGATTGTTGTCAGACAAGATATATGAAGCCACCATGATGAACGGAAGCATGACCCTTCAAAGAGAAAAGCGAAATCGGCGGCGCTGGCACTGGCAGATAGACAAGTGGCCGTGGATGCACCGGTCGAAGCTGTGCAGGACCTCAAGAATCATACCTCTCCGCTCCAGGTGCAGCTTGTCTTGGGCCGAGCTGAAGGCGATCATGGAGCAGTACCTGAAGTCATCTGGCGATCACAGGCCAAATGCCGTCGCCAAACCCCGTGACAGGTCCCAGAACACCAGCCGCATGAGATCACTCCACGCCGCCGACTCTCCCCTGTTTCCTCGCTAGAATCGACGACCACAAGATGAAGATCTCGGCCGCTTCCGCAATGTACGACACTCTGGACATGTGCGTGGACATGCAGTACAAAAGTAGATGGAAGAAGGGGTGATCTCGGCCGCTTCCGCAATATACGACACTGTGGGCATGTGCGTGGACATGCAGTACAAAAGTAGATGGAAGAGGGGGTGGACGGGATGACGCCGATCCAGATGCCCTCCGTGTCGCTCGGCATCCGGGGACGCGACGTCGTAGGCGTTGCCAGACCGGCTCCGGCAAGGCAGCCGCCTTCGTGCCCTCGTGCCGTCCTAGGTCGCAAGCATGCCGCCGATTGTTAGGGCATCTCCAACGCGGGTACCCAAACCCAAAAACGGACTCCGAATTGGTCCGGATGGGTCAAAACTGCACCCAGCGGGGCAACCCATCTTAAAAGCGGATACTCTCAGCGTCCGGTTTGACCCAAAACCGACGCAAATCCGGGAGCGCTTTGGGTCGAGGCGGACGCGAGCGCGCGTCCATCCGTGGTCGTTCGTCCGGCCGGACAAGCGTTCCGGCCCATTTGACAGGGAGACAAAAGCAAGCCGAGAGACCCCGCAGCATTCTCTCTCCTCTGTCCTCCTTTCTCCATGAAAATCGTTGGTGGAGCCGACGCAGTTTGGCTCGCCTCGTGGACCGCCGCCGTCGCCTACTCATGGAGGCACCGGTCGCCGCCGTCTCCCTTTTTTCACACCCGCCGGAAGTCGCCGGAGGCGAAACAAGCTCCGTGCCCCCGCCGAGCTTGGAGCCGCGCCGGCGATGTCGAACGGGGCGGCGCCCGCTACGAGCTTGCAGCCGACGCCGGCGGCGTCGAACGGGGCCGCGGCGGCGGACGGGCCGTGCACGCGGCGAGGCACGGGGCCGCGCCTCCATCCGGCCGGCCGCGTCGGCCACGGACGGGGACGGGCACGGGCGGGGCGGGCGGCGCGGCGCCGGCCGCATCGGCCATAGAGCTTGCACGGGCGGGGGCGGCACGGGCGGACACAGGCGGGGGCGGCGCGCGTCGGCCACGGGCGTGCTCGTGCCCGCGCCCGCGCCACGACTCGCCGCGTCGCGCATGCCGGCCACCATGCCGCTCGCCGAGAAGCCGCCGCCCCTGGTCGTCGTGCGCGCGGCGATGTGCACCCGCGCGAGGCGCTCGTCTCGGCCGAGCTCGCCGTGCATCGCGTGCGCGAGGCGCTCGCGCCGGCAGAGCTTGCACAGGCGGGGGCGCGCCACGGGCGGAGGTGGGCCCGACCACGGGCGGGCACGAGCGGGGACGCGCTACGGGCGGAGCCGAGGGAGGAGAGGTCGAGCGGCAGCACCACGACGCGGCCGGCGTCCGTGGCGGGGCCGAGCTCGGCGAGGAGGCGCGCGCGGCGTCCTCGGCCGCCTTGGGTTTCTTGCCGGGAGCACCGCCCGGCGCCGCGATTGGCCGGCACCCGCGCCGTCTCCGCCCGGATCCCCGACGTGGCTCGGGTCGCCGGCGCCGTCCGTGGCCTCCTCGGCGGTGGTGCGCGAGCCGAAGCCGCTCGGGCCCGCCGTGCCGGCCGTGTACCAGTGGGCAGGGGCGAGCGATGTGTGCTCGGCGATATGTGCTCTCGGTTCAACTAGTACTACATGCGGAGAAGAGGAATAGTATTTGGGTCTCCGCGCGTTGGGCAACGAAAAAAATCGCGGATGTCCTCGTCTATCCGCCTCTCGAGAGGCCGACCCAAACAGCAAAAAACGGACGGTTCAATGCGTCCGTTTGGGTCGGAGCGTTGGAGATGCCCTTACGACGCCGACACACAACCTCACGCACCAGATCAAGAGGGAGGCTGCAAAGTTCGCGATGTACATCGACATCAGGCTGGCAAAGCCCATCAAGACTGGCTGCTCAATCCTCTCTCCTTCCAAAAAAAAAGGTTGCACAAGAAAACATATTCAATTTTTGTTTGTTCACAGCTTTGAAGGCTTTGATAATTGGCTAGGCTTTGATAGTTGTTTCTGTGTGAGAATTAATACTTTATATCTGGTATTGTCTTACTGGCACCATTATTCAATAATATTTATTGATTGTGTTTCATCAAATGAAAAAAAAGTGGTTGGCCGACAAGGAGGACGAAGATCTGGAGTAAAAGGAAGGGGAGGGAGGGATGCCCACAAACAGGAAAAGCGGCGTAGCTAAGGGCCGGCGAGGGTGAGGCTGTGCGCTGGTGCAAGGTGAAGGGCAGGGAGGCGGCGCGCAGGTGGAAGGTGTGGTGTGCTGCTGAATTTCTCCTTCAGGTTGGTGGGACGGTGAAGGGAGCAAATCACCAAGGTTTTATTTAGGGGGGCGGATGGTTTGGTTCAAAGGTGGAAGGTGTGGTGTACTATCGAAGTTCTATCGAGGATTCGTGCAAGTACAAAGTGAACGAGCTAACAAAGTTTTCTTAGGTAAGTAAGATAATACGTTTCGATTGGGTAAGGCGCCATGATAGTATGTTTTTGGGTATAAGTTAGCTATACATGTGTCACCGCCCTCGACGGTGGTGACAAAGAGGAGAAGTGTCAACATGTATGCATGGTTTGATGAGATGTGCGAGTATATTTTTTCTCTCGGTGCAACGCACGCAAGACTTTTACTAGTACCTACCTAATAATAAAGGGAGGATTGTTTCCTTGGTCCAACACTTTTTTGGACGGATTTGCCCTCCCACTGAAATACAAAAACAGACTGAAATTACCCACTATGCCACCCATAAGTCATACCGGTTGGACTTTTTTCTGTTCGAACAAAATGTTTGTTTCGTATCCAAGGGAGGAAGGCCACGTCTGTGATTTTGCCGTGTCCTACTCAAACAGAGTGGATCGCAACTGACCTCACGGCAGCCCTCTTCATCGCATCTACTTCCCAGGACGCGCGAGGCCGTCCTTGCCGCATATACTCCCTTGGTCGCATCAGAGCCGGTATCCTCGGTCCCGGATATACAGCTATACTCCCATGGTCGCGACGGAGAGGTGGTATATCCTCGGCCGCCATCATGCCGGCGAGGCGGTGAGGCGGTATATCCCCGGTCGCAGCCTACCTCGACCGTGACCACGCTGGCGAGGACCAGCCGCGCACCTTCTTCGCGGACGCGCTCTCAGTGCCAACTATTCCATCAGTGCGTTTGTGTCAGATTTTGTATATTACAATGATGCCGGTTCAATCACAACCAGCGAATCAAAGATGTAGCACTCCATAACAATTAGTAGATCAAAGGTCTGGTACTGCATACACGAACGCGACGAGACCCGCCATAGTCTTGAGCGATCGATCACGTGTCCACAGAAACCAGGCTTCGGCGAAAATCACAGCCTTCATAAAAAAAATCTAGAGGCCAGTTTATTGTCGTGCAATACATGTACAAGTGCTCAAACTCTGGTAAGATGCTGTTGCCTTCCTGATCCTATCGGATCGGCCGTCGCCTCCTCAACGATCGGGAGCAACCTGGTAGCGGCGCTCGCATCCTGAGTACAGTTGAAACCTCTAAATAAGCTATATCTGGAACTGTACAAGATATTAGTGCTGTTGGCTTTGATTAATTCCACTAGGTATTTTTGTATTTCATTTTTAGAAGTGTTCAATGAAAATTATGACAATACTTGCACTTGCAATTTTAAAATCTTAATGCAGCTCATTTTTAAAAGAAATAGATTTTAGTCACGGGATTTGATCCGTAGCAACGCACGGGTTTTATCCTATATATTAAATGTCTAGGTGGTGGCATGGTTGGTAGGTTGGCCTTCCGTTTCCATCCCGACGGATATCGGCCTGAAGCGATCCGCGAAAGAAAACCGGGTGATATCTCTCCCGATTTCTGGAACCACCTTGCCACCTTGGAGGCCCGCCCATCTTTCCCACGCTTCTCACCCCCTTGCACCACTACCCTTGCGCGGTTGCGCCCCTCTGCGAAACCTCCTCACTCCCTTTCTGGCAAGGAGCCACCACCCCGACCACATGTCGCGTTAGTCCCACCGCCGCCTGCAGAGGCACCGCGCACCATGCCCAGACTCGCCCCCATCACTCCAATCTTGAGAGAACCGACCGTCCCCTCTTCGCGCCGTGCACGCAGATCTCCTTGGACACGGGCGGCGGCAAGCCAGGGATCGGGGCCGCACTGCATCTCCTCTCGTGAATGTCCGCGACGTGGCCTGGAGGCGGCAAGATTGTTAGCCCAACTGTCGGCGCTCATGCGACCACCCGTTTTGAGACAGATCTTTCTTTTCTCCGTCATGGAATGGAAGCCAAAGGTCAGCAAGTTCTTTTGACGACATCCGCCCTGTCTTCTCCAGTAGCCTGTGTTTAGGACAAGCCAGCTTTTCTGGTTCTGTTAACTTTCTTCGTGCTTTTTTAGGGGAATGGTGTTTTGGCACATGGGAGCATATGCTCCCTTTATTTTGAAATGCATGTTACATACATTTTGAAATTTCAAAAAATTGAAACGAAAAATTTGAACGTACATCTTCACGTGCTACACGCTCACAAAGTTGTTTCATAAAAATCCGACTTGTCGTGTGACGTGTGTAAAAAAGACAAAATTCAATGCTGAAAATAAGGCTTTTCAGGAGATAAATTTTCTCTTTTTTACACAGACCACAAAACATATTGGTTCCTCGCGAAACTTGACGAACGTACGTATATTGTGGAGACGTACATGTAGAATTTTTTTTCAAAATTTTTCGACATTTCAAAATATAATTTTTTGATAGAGGGAGCATATGCACCCGGGAGCCGAATTGAATTTCCGCTTTTTTAGGGATTGACTTGTTCAGTTGTTCCATAGAATTTGTTAGTTATTACATTGATAGACAAATAACCAAAGCCAAGAGTTGATAAATATTGTTAAGATTTGTACACGATTGCTGATATAAATTGCCATTTGTATCTCTATTTATTACTCATATCCAATTTTCGAAATTTATTTGTGTCAATTATTTTACTTAGATGACTGATTCTTTAATTTAGAATTAATTTCATTCAGTTCAGAATTTCTCTTTTCTTTCAAGACGAGAAATGCTATAATTTAAATCTATGGATTCTGAAGATGAGCGAATATCAGTACTGCAGTTATCTCGAAGGACCAGAATCATATGCTGGTAATCACAGTTTGCTTTCCCTATTATTTGTAGCCTTTATATCCAGTATAACCATCTTTATTTTTGTAAATTGTTAAACCGACCTCAATCATCAGAAAAGTATAAATGTATGTATGTCATAACTTAAGTGCACTCTCTTACCAAAATTTTACAAGGATTATCAACACTTGCAGTTCCAATATATATTACTAAATTATATATGTGCTTGGAAGTGTCAAACAAAAACTGCTTTGAATTTGTTTCGATTGTTGCATTATAACTTAAAAAAATGCACAGTACAAAGCTACAAACCAGCGACAATTATCTCAAAAAAAAAACCAGCGACAATGGAAGAAATTCAAAGGCATACAAGATGAAAGCATATATGTATAGAGCTTCCGTCTTAGGTAAAAAATATTGTACTGAAGTGATGAGGAGGTGTGACTCACAAGTTCGAGGAGCACGGTGGTGTGGGTGAATTGCCGGTGAGCGCAGGTCAGAGAGGCTTCACCATAGTGTAGGAGGCATGCGCCCCTGCGCTGGCGTGTGAGAGAGAGATTTCGTGTTGGGTTGTCGGATTTGGGGTAAACTAAATATACCGGAGAAAGTGCATGCCAAGAAGGTGCAGTCCGCGGAGAGAATTCGGATGGGGTCGCTTATACTGTTGGCTAGAGTAGAAGGTAGGGTAATTCATGCTGCCGAGGTGGTTCGCAATTTACGGAGCTGCCTATTCATCCAACCGGCTTTGGTTACTAGGCTACAATGTTGTTCAGTTTGTCTTAGTTGTCTCTATCGTCAATGCACCGCTCATGTTATCAGTTAGGTACTATCAGTGATCATTTAACATGTCCGTTCATGTTATCAGTTAGTTACTATCAGTGACCATTTAACATGTCCAAGTGTGTTAGATAGTCTGCACTTGCATGTATTGAAAATAGGTAAATTTTATTTCTGTTTCACTATAGTAATTTCCTTCCTATGTTGATTTTGAGTACTCCTGTAGGTGTCTGTTAGAGACCTTTTTTTCTGAAACATATATGTTTGGCATCGTCTTGATATCTTCCTACCAGTTTTATATCTCTAACTCTAAGTCTAATTTCGTCAATGATCATTTGATAGGTACTTCTGGAGTGAATATCGCCACTTTGGATTTCTTAGTGAATACTCTTCATCATATTTCCATCGGTTACGTAGTAATGAACTTTTCAAACATATGTGCTTCCAAAATCTATAATGCAGATGATTGTCGAGAAGTTATTTGATGAAAATTACCTTGTTTCTTAGCCTGTCAGTTGAGTAGAAATAGTTTTCCACTACAAATATTACGAGCTTCCTTTAACATCTATGAATACAGAATGGCCTACTATCCTAACTAAAATTTCCTCGTCTAAATAGTTTTCACAATGCATGATACTAAATTTATTTATTGTAATCTTGCAGGTATGCAGCTCGTTTTTGAGCTAAGAAGTTTGTGAGTATTCTTTCTTGAAGCATCAATTTGAAGATAAACTGAACCTGTTGGCTACCATGAGAATTCTCACTGTATTCATCGTGACCAGGTACGCCTCTCCTCTCGCTCCCCCTCCCTATCCTTCATCAATGAGTTTTCCCTTTCCTTCCTCAACCCTGTATTCTGCAGAAATTCAAGAAGTGCTTGATGGATTTCTTGCATGTCCAAAAGGTATCCTTGAACCCAAATGCAGCTTACCCTGAGTTCTTTCTGCGTCGATCACATGAGTTGGAAACTGACCGGCCATAGAGTTCATCAAGTAAAAGCAGTAATATCTTAGTCTTCCAATCTGTCAAGTATTACTGGTCAAATGAAATAAGGTGTGAGCTTTGTGTGTGCGCTTATATGCTAAGTTGTGGATCTTGCGGACTAATCTCTTAGTGTTCTTTAAGTTTCTAAAACTGCTCGTCCGATTGGGTACTACCGTTGGGCTCCATTGGCATATATTGCCTTCGATGTACAAAACAGCCAAAACGAGTTTCATCCACATGCAGCTCAAGGCTTCCACAATTTATGTTCAAAATCAGATAGCTATAACCATATGCCGGATTTTCCATGGCTGTTAACTGAAAATTATGGCCGAGGTTTTGATCTCTTTGTGCTGCCATTTCCTATGTCTAGGCAAAAGAGATAAGTGCAGAAGCATAAGCTAGGATGCATGTGTTTCTTTTTTTGATGGTTGCTATTGGCATGAAGGTATTATCAAGTTTTTTTAACTGAACAGTAGTCCATGTAGATCACCTTCCAGAACATAGAACAAAATATAACTCTTTGTTTTCAACTTGTCAAGATAAATATGCAGATTAAATGATTAACTTTTAAGCTATACCATATGTTGTTAACTAAACATAAACAATGTCACCTCTCATCTTGGTCGGTTTTGGGGTTATGAACAGGGTGAGGTTTCACAATTATGTGCTTAATTCGGATTTATGTATCTCTCAAGTTTGTGTTTACATAAAGGGATATTAGAACCACCCTAGGTGTCACGGTGATTGAGATAATTGATTGCATAGTATGTATGCAACTTTATGTTTTCTACTAACCCAAATATTTAGAGTAAGAGCATTGATTTAGTCACTTGATTTTGTATGTGTGTTCACTTGTGCTAAATCATCTCAAATCATGCTGACTTTTTAAAATCTTTGCTTCATATGGATCTCTTTTTGAAACTGCAAAGCCTACCGCGAATATGTATCAAAGGTGGAAGAATGTACTGGATGGTCTAGAAAAAAATCCATATTTTATCTCATGTTGATCTACTTTAGAGAAGGAAAACACACTCAGCTAGAAATCTGCACCTCTGTTCTGGTAGGAAAATGTAAAATGTTATTCTCTCGGTTCCATAATTTTGTCGTAGTTTTAGGTAAAATTTGAACTACAACCATGACTAGAATTATGTAACGGAGGAAGTAGATGTTTTACAAAGTATTTGACCAAGATTTTTTTACGTGTATCATTGAATCTCTTCATAAATCTAAACCCGAGGAGTTTAATTGTGTCGAGCTGTTGGCGAAGTTGCCTCCTCAGTTCTTGTTTCCAAGGGTCACCCCGCGCTAAAATCCCAACTACTACCATCTTAATCTTACGGTGCCTGCCTCCCGCCTATTCATTGATTTTTCTTGGATATATTTGGTAGAATGGAGATGTTTGGTTCAGTTGATAGTGGCTTGAGTTTTGCTAAACATGATTGTTGATATGTATCTCCCAAATGATGGTGCTATACTTTTCTGAAAAACATCTCAAGGTACTAATATTGCACTTTCATGTTTGTAGGTGAAAAATATTCTGATATACATCTTCAATGAAAAATGGTAATGCATAAACCAGTCTGAGAAAAGATATCTGATGTTGATGAAAAGCATCAACAAGAGGGCGGAGCAGCAGAGATGGTAGGATGACGACAAGAGGGCGAACCAAGTCACGGGGCAACTAGAAATCAACTAAAGCATGTATACAGTTTTTTTTCATGCACAAACACTTTGTAACTACCTAAGTGATATCTTCAAGCAAATTGGAATTTAAATATCTATAAAATAGTACTCCCTCCGTTCCTTTCTATAATGCCTATTGTTTTTTCGCATTTGTTTCAGAATATAAGAGTAAATCCATGTTTTTTTTGCAAAGAACCCCTTCCACCGATCAGGTCAAGTCCAGAAAATCTGGAAACCGATCTGGTCATGTATTTCTGAGATCGGTTTTCAGTTTCCTATTTTGTCTGTGATATCGCTAGGGGGTTTTGTGTGAAAAAATGACTCGCGCTAATTTCCGTGCCAAAAAACAATAGGCACTATAGAAAGGAACGGAGGGAGTATGAGTTTTTTTATACATGTGAATGTTCATGCAGAAGAGATGTGACCGTGGCAACGCACGGGCATTCAACTAGTCATTCCTCAAGGGATTTCACATGAGCTGCACTTCCTCGGTGAAGTTTTATTTATATCTCGAAAACCGTATTTACTCTTATAAAATATTTCAATAACAAGAAAAAAGCTAGTTGTGTTACAATTTTTTTGTCCCCTTATCGAAATAAATGTTCTAATATATGAAAATAGATGTTGATCTGTTATACTAACACGACATGCAAAATATCAATATCCATATACTTATAAAATACAAATGTAAATAAATTGTATAGTAATAAAAAATAGCATTCAATAAATCAAGATAAATATTTGTTTGTAAACAGAAGTGCATGTAGAGTCCAAAGCTTACAATAACTGAGCAGAAAGAATAAATCTTTTTTTTCGAAGATGGCTGCCCTGAAGATGGGGTGAACCGGGTGCACATAACTAGAGTCAGTTTTTCTCCATACTAGATGACCCGTTGCGCTATCGCGCAAATGGCATAATCAAGTCAGAATTTAAACCATAAGTTTTAGCTTATTATATAGTATTAAGAATTAACATGTAATTTAATTGCTTTCAAAAGCTCTGACCCTCCGGCCACAAGCCTAGTGGTAAAGGGAGAGTAGCCGGGTTGGCTGGCCATCCAGGCTGAGCTCCAACAGCATCAGACGACATGCATTGGAGAAAATGTCTTCGACGGCTCCTCCGCTATCCTTTGGCTACTGCCCTGGCCCCCCATTCGACGGCTCCTTCGGCCTCTCCTACATCTTCATTTTCCTCTTCCGACCCCTTAGACCCACTCAGCATCGTAGCCACTACAGCGACCCTCAGCCAAATTTTGGTTAGTAGTTCAATTCGGATAACAATTCAGCCAGACAACGAACAAATGCAGACAATTAATTGTACCTTGTACCGCAATTCTATGTTTCTGTAGGTACCCGTTGCACCCCGGCACAAGGATAAAAGTGAGATAGTATTGTAACAATAAGTTCTATCTATGGTGTTATATATAATTGAGATTTATTGGCTTTAAACTATGAGGCTTATCAAGGTATCCATGAGGTACGCATAGCATAGATTCCAATATTGATAGATAAAAACAAGTAATTTTTCATCTTAGTCTAATATTATCACAAGTATATTACAAAATATAGCTGGAAGAATTCATGTGTACATTACACATAATATAGATTCCAACATCAATAGATATAAAAGTATTGTTTCATCTAAGTCTAATATTGTAATAGTTATATTATAGAACATAGCTGGTTGAATTAATGTGTACATTCTACATTAATATAGCCAAGGTCTAATAACACTGTCCTGAAGCCAACAACACTGCATAAGACGGTATGGAATGGTTGAAGGTCTAGTGTGATGGCACAATTTCTCCTTGCTCTGGATTCATTTTGGTTTCACAAAACAAAAGTACTGCATACACGATAATAATTGCTACAGCAGCGGTGTGTTCCACAACAGCGATATATGTAAGCTGACTCCTGATATGTCCATTCTCTTCTTGTATTTGCTTTAACCAGCGGTAGTTCAAATCCTTGACCACCAAATTAGCTGCATTCTCCATGTATCTAATAGCTGCTATAGCAACGGTGTGTCCGCAACAACGATATCCATATACTTGAATCCAGAGATAATTAACCAGAGAAGTAATCGAGAATATAATGAAGTATCTGAACCTTTGAAGGCAAATCACAGAAAGGAGAAACAACTTTGATCTTTAGGAACCAAATTAAACATATTATAATGAATTTACCATCTCTTCTATTCCTGAAAACAGGGGAAAGCACACGATAACATAATCTTGAAATAACTATTTTTTTATTAATTTGGGAAAGTCTCCACTGCTGTCATAATCACTGTATTTTATTTTGGAAAAGAAAGCGACAAACATTTTAGCTTCAAAATGAATAGTAATAAACCAAAGAAGGAACTGAAAACATAATCAGGTATCCGCACGTTTGAAGGCAAAGCACAGAAAAGAGAAACAAAGTTAATAATGTCTGGTTTGCAAATCCTGGTCAATTTTATCACGAACGAAGTTTTTAACTCAATGTTGCAAAAGAAACAATTAAAATAGCTTCCTGCCAAAACAAAAGCAACTGAAAGCATAAACAAACATCTGAAATTTTGAAGATAGAGCATAGTTTTGAAGTAATAGCTTTCAAGCATCAAGAGTGAGCCGATATGGCGAAGCAAAGCAATATTTAGGACATCTGAGAACTAAAATAGAAACCAAGGAAAAAGGTATGCCACTTAATAACTGGTCTACTGTAGTCTAAGAAAACATGTCACAAAGTTCCAGGCCGACCATTAGCATATCGAAAAGAATATGCCAGGCCCCAACATCAAAGACGCGGCTTCTAACAAGAGAATAGTAACCATCAACCAGAGCAAGAAAAGTGATAGAACCTGCCTTATGCATTGATGCAAGCATGTGAGTTCGTGCTTCTGCCATAATCGCCAATTCTCTTTTCTTTTTCATTTTTTCCTGTTTAACAGAACCATAAACTTATCATGTGAAACATGTTACTATTCTTGATTGGCTTTTTAAGATAGTACATCATAAGAGCAGAAATTATAGTAATATCTAATTGCCCTTGGCCATCGTAAGAGGTTATTTTATACACACGCAAAGCTATGTGTGACAAACATCTATATCCCGCAAACAAAAATGAACTGGACCTTGGCTCCGACAGAACCAGTTTCATGATAAAAAAAATTAGTAAATGCTATCATGTGAATGTAGGAGGTTGTAATTAACCACATGTAGCATCCTCATTTTCAAGCAATAAGCGAAGAAATTTCTTAGAGGTCAAAAGCGTCGCCATGCAAAGCTGGACATGCGTAAACACTTGACTTTTTCATTTCTACCAGAATTAATTGTAGAGCATTTGTGGTAAAAAAAAGCTGAGTGTTCCAGAAACTAACCACTCGTTTGCTTCCAGTGTTTACATGAACCTTGTTCCCGACTAAAATGAGGGGAATTGCTCGGGATCTGATGGGCCAGCCTGAAAATAATAATGGCCAATGCATCAGTTACCATCTGTCAATGCTATGGGCAGTTTTTTTTTTTGAAACGGAGGCAAAAGCTTTGTCTCGTCTCATTAATTAAGGAGAAGTTTTAGAGAAGTTTGGCTGGCCTAGGCCACCATACAAGACATCACAAGCCTACTGTCGCGGCATAATACACATTTAATACTGTATTCAAAATTTCAACAATCCAGAGCATTAAACAGGCAATGCATCAACACAAAAATTAAAATTAGAACCAACCTGACTTTCTTGCCTCTAAATATGAAATATTGTATATCAGTGAGCACCAGACATGCGAAATATCAGATGCATAATGTTTAAGAACTACGAGAGTTCGTCGGCCACCATAGAACTAAATTAGTCCTATGACCAACCAGGTATTGTAAAATTAGGTGAGTTGTTGTTAAAACAATGTTAACTACTTCTTTTTCCTGGATTTTTGTTCTTGGGCATGTTCTGCAGCTGTAAAACCAAATGTACCATCAGTCTAATCACAAAGCTATATCTATGGTACTAATTTCTTCAGGCTTGCAATGCGTACACTGAAACTGAAAGGGTCAAACATGGTTGGATGTTGTAGATGGTCAGATCATAGTGTATTGACCTCGCGTCGACATTCACGATCCAATCCTTATTCACATGTGGAATCCTATTGTTACTTGTGTCCCTATTAAATACTAGCTTCCTGCAAACACGAAGAATGAATCAGTAAAGTTTAGCTACCTGCAACCTGGCTGTCCATGAGCGGCACTCATGGAAACAAACAATAATTTTCTGAGTGATACAGTTCAAGAAATGGTAACCGATTGGATGGAACTATATAATTATGCATCTAAACAACTAATGTTAAATAAGGATACAATTCATTAAGAGGTGGAATGGAAGAGGGGAGGGCAAAATATACCTATATGCAATGGAAGAAACTACAAGTTCAAACATCAGACAAGCGAACAAGATCAGATCACAGCCACATCTTCCCCTGCAATCACCGACATTGTGCATTAAGGAGACCAGCCCATAAACCTGAGCAAAATAAAATACATATCAGGTTGTATAGAACAAGTACCTCGGACAACACAATTATTTCCTTCAAGAAAAGGAAAATAAACATTCTACAAAAACAAAGCTTGATTGGAAACTTTTGAACTGCTCCATCATTCTAATCAATACAACTATCGATAATGATCAGCGCCAATGCAGATTTCTATCGATAATGTGAAGCCAAATAAGATGCGACACCATTAACTTCTTCCATAACTCTACAACATCTGTATACCTACATTTGCTTGTAGGTTGTGGCAACAACAAAAACTATTGCTTCACCGTTATCATCACCCAGCGATTGCATCTCCTAACTTTCTTATATCCTTTGAAAACTGCAAATAAAAATATAGCTACATTAGTCAATACAATAAAAGATATTCTAGCAATGCCATTTCTTGAAGCAGAGATTATCAGCAACCACCACAAATTAAAGAGAGAGTGATAGTTCTAACGCCATATACCTCGAGCAAAATAAGGTAAAATGGACGTTTCTAGACTAATGTCCTGATTAGTCGAGCATAAGAAAATATGTTGATAAAAACACAACTAAGAAAATCGCAAGTCAATCTGAATAGCACAAACTGATTCTCTCTAGACCTGTTATATAGCAAAAGATCCATTTTAACATATTTCACTTCACAAAGTAATGGGCAATACAATATCGATCAGCTAAAACACGAGAAGCAAACATTCTAGAAACATGCTTTAGTCACATACTCACATGCCGTTTTGGGAGGTTCCCACCAACTTTCTCAATGAATTTGCTGAGGTAGAACATCATTAGTAGGCATAAGAAAAAGGAAAAAGGAGTTCAAGTAGGTCACCATATTTAAGTGAAAATAGATAAAATCAACCTTCTAGATGGTGAAAAGACAATTTGTTTGCAAAGGATGTTTTTATCACTAATAATTTAAGTAGTTGACAGATGAAAGGGATCAGAGAAGACATGTCATTTCAGAAGGTGTGCAAACTAAAGAATTCACACCGTGCACATAATATTTCAAGAGATTTTAGCTGGACTTTAAGCTTCAGCCTTCAGATCCTATATAGACAGTGCTTACATATTTGCATGGGAGAGCCAAATCCTATGATCTAAACAATATCGCTTGAAACTATGAGTTGATTTCAGTAATAGCACAAACCATTTGCCACAGATAAACCAAATAATATTGATTGATAAACCAAATAATATTGATTGAGTTGTCCAGTTGCAGTTTAAGCTGAACACTGAAGAGAAAGTTGGCTAGTATATTGTTAACCTGTCCAGCCTCACCGTGGTGCCGGGTTCCCTGAGACAAAGGCATGTGCACTCCTGATGTCGATGAAACGGTCATGGCCCTGCGCACATGAGATAGAAACTCTCAATATAAAATTGTGTAACGAAACATAAGGCTTGACTGCAAATAGCTATCAGCCTGGCCATAAATACCTGAAGGAGGCTCCATGTCAACCGGCAACACACAAATCAGGTATAAAAGTAGGGAGATTAAGGAGATAATAAGCAGGCCCGTGTCAGGTTCTAGGATGACTTGACTGAATAAATGCCACCTGCCATGTAGAAAAATCATTAGTCAGTTTGATGAGGTATCTACGTGCTCTTGGAACCCAATTTGCCTAATTAGGGAATAATTAGACCATCCACTGTCTGTCGTTTGGCAGTTGGAAGAATTGGACAAATTGTCTCAAGAATCTCTTCAACAACCAACTTGTCATAGACAGATTTGCAGACTTGCCATTGCCAATTTCCCAGTGAACACTCTGCTCCAAAAGCAACCATGTATAATATTGCGCTAGTGTACTATGAATAAATGGAATAGTAAAATATCTAGGAGCTAGCTGAACGATTTAGGATAAATATGTTGTCAACTTTGCTGAAGTAAGCACAATAAGTTGTAGCCTAGAACCAATACCAATGATAAACACCATTCTACAGTTAGTAACACATAAGAATTCTTGTTGTGCCAGAGATCACAACATCAAATATGTATGTACAAATCCCTAACTGTTTAGTCCTATAACTGGATTTTTTAAAGTCATGCAACTGAACTATAGAGGATTTTTTGCGGGATAAGTGAAACATTTATTTGGAAATGCAACTGAACATAGATTACCAAAGTAAATTGATCTGTAGCCTGTTTCAAATTCTTACGGACACTTAATATCCTGAAACACAATCAAACTCAGTATATAATTCCTACATAGAGGAAATTCTGTTTAGTAGGGGGAAAAATAGCACATAAGCTGCTGAACATTCACCAAAATATACATGATAAAAGAGGATAAAAATAAGACGAGTAAACCGCATGGTACCTATGCGTCGCTGCCACCAGGAAACATGTTTCAAATAGATTAAAACAAGGAAACGCCTGTCAATGCATGAAAAAGGATCGATCCAAAATTACTAACAATACAGATGTGGATATAACAGTATATTCTCTAATCTCTAATGTTGTAAAATGGCAACACCCACAAGCCAGACAACCGCCGGTGGTAGTTGCCTTCCCCACCCTATTTTTCAGGCCAAATGCATATAAATATGAAATTTCTGGATACATATATAATTACTGGACTATGCTATCTTAAACAAAGCATGGCATCTACTTTTCAGATAATAATTGTGCCTATTACTCAGAAATTCCATCATACAATTTATACCTAAGTAACATGACGTAGGTGATGGTGAGCCTTCTCACTGGAACATGAACTTTTCATGCTGGCAGAGATCCTCTGAGAGATCTGTTAAACCTGAGGGGCTCATCCATGTCCGAGAAGAAATCGAGCAGCTTGGATTTCATCACCAATTTGCACAAATCTTCTCAAATTCCTACAGAAGGAATAGTTAGCACATAGGAATTGAGATATATTATCAAGATAATTGACTGCAATTTCCGTTGAGTAAAGTACAAAAACAGGTTGCACTTAATTCTCTATGAAACAAAAAATCTAAAGGTAACCAGACAATAACTACTTTGTCCAAGGTGGTAAGGCGTGCAAAATGTTAGCATGAACACAAAAAAGCACAAAACCAACCTTTATACAAGGTATGATCAAAGGGTGGGCTAATGCTATGCAACAAATAGTTTAATACAGTATTATTTTAATTTAGAGCCCAATAAAACAAATGACAATGCAATCAAAAGCGTTCTCGGTAGTAAGAAATCTGGGAGAGAGAGAAACCATACTATTCATATGTCCTTGAAGTATTAAAATCATGCAGTATTATGAAAAGAAAATTCTAGAATCTTAGTGCTGGCCTAGGACTAAAATGTGGTGACCCGGCATACCACTGCATGGTGTAGTATGCAAGTCTGATATAACACCAATGAAACACCGTTCCACTAGTATTATATTGCTCAGAGTGGTACAACAGAAACATATGCGGGTCCAAGGCATGTCTATAGAATTGCATACAGACTACGTACATAAGATCGAGCACAGACCTCCTATTTTACAATGAGGTAAATCTGCAAATAAACTCCAGAAGAACGACTCGTAGTCTAATTCTATCACGAACTCTATTTGTAGAGTATTTGACTAGCTATAGGGGCTATGAATAGATTCTAGCTAAATAGGAGCTAGGTTTAGGAAGCTAGTTCCCTTCTATGGCTAAACTAGGTTTTCTCCTTGTTGGATGAGATATCTGACTGACATAGGCACCCCCAATGGGCCTGCCGAAGATAGTACCCGGGGTTTACTGAAGGCCCACTACCCGAAGAATAAGAAGATTCGGAAGCCCAAGATATTATTAAGGAAAGTTAGAGTTGTAATAGGAAGCACTATTTGTAATCTTGCGGGATGAGTTAGAAACCTTCCCGGACTCTGTAACTTGTACAATACGAATCCCTCGGCTCCGCCTCCTATATAAGGGGGAGTCGAGGGACAAAGAAAGCATCGAATCATCGTTTCTCAAACCCTAGTATCATAATCGTCGAGTACTTTTCGGCTGAAACCTTCGAGATCTACTTGCCCTCTACTTCCAACTAAACCCTAGTCTACAACCCGTAGGCATTGACAAGTTAATACCTTGTCAATTGGCGCCGTCTGTGGGAACTAGAGGCGTCAAGGATCCGATCTCGATGGCACGTTCAAGATCGTCGACTTCATCAACCGCAAGCAACGCGATGGATCGAGCTAAACAGATCGCAACTGGTCTTGTCGATTTTTTTCCTCACCCGCCCTCCCGTTTGGATGCATATGCGTATCTGGAGGAGCCTATGGAGATGACGTTCGGAAGATTTCACTTTCGCGTCGAGAAAGAGGGATCGTATCGTGTCGAAATTCCGATTTCGTCGGGATCGTCGGCGGCCGATTCCGTTTTTTCAAGCTATACATCGTCAACCGAATCAGTAGAGGAAGAAACTTCGTCGTCACGCTTCATCAGCACCAGGGCAAGAGAAAAACTTGCCAAGATCTTCAGCGACATGTCGTTTGAGTCATCTGCGGACTCCTATATAAGCGATGGCTCAAGCGAGTGTCGACAGCCTACGACTTCATCGACAAATCTACTACGATGGGCAAGGTCTTCGCCAATCTGCATGATGGTGTCACCAAACCCAACATAGATCTGAATACAAAGTATCATCAGATTTATGTCATCGGAGAGCCAAGTCGTGATCAGGAGGAAACATCTGAGGCTTTTGAAGATTTGGGAAATCCATACGTCTATCCCTCTGATTTGCGACGAGGCCTAGGCAATAAATATATCGGGCCACAGCCGCGAGACAGAGTCCAACTCCCGCAAGCAGCATGAGATAGAGCCGCAAGGGCTATGGATAGCTCAGAACCAATGGCCACCACAGCCACGCTAGAAGAATTACAAGCATATCAATATAGGCTCGCACGAGCTACAAGGGAATTGGAAAAACAGAAAGCTGAGCTAAACAGAAGAAAGGAGGCAGCCTCTGCATCAAGTAGGCGAAGGGCAGAGCTGAGTCGACAATCTAGAACTTCGGGTGATAGCCACAAGGAAGCTCGGAACAGAGCAAGATCAAGGTTGCAAAACGTACCTGAAGGAGAAAGAGAGCACTTGGTTCAAAACCTCGACATGTCTTTTATGTCGATAGACACGAGAGGGAACATCATCCCCAAGACACCGTAAGGCTGGGTATATGGCGACACAAGCTTTCATCCTTGCATCTAGGCCACCACCAGGAGATCCAAGGGAGGCACTGTATAACATGGCAATGGCAGGAGTTGGAGCCATGGGGACGGCATTTGTATCAACACCTCCCGAAGGAACAGCAAGGCAAAATAGTCCACGACCTGCGGCAGCAACAGCAGGAGCTCCCGAAGGACCAAGTGGAGCAAGGGACACGGCAGCACAAGCAAGGGTCGACAGAGCGCGACAAAGCAGAAGGGAACATCGGCAGTCCCCAGAGCTAAACGACGAGGATATGTGTGGGTTGCCATGCTTCACAAGGAGAGTTCGAAAAACTCGAGTCCCTTCGGGATTCAAGTTACCTGATAACTTCAAGAAATTCGACGGCCTTCAAGATCCAGAGGATGGGCTAGTTGATTATCTCGAGACGGTGAAACTCACAGGAGGAACCAGAGCAACAGCTATGCAAAGCATCCAGGTGCATTTGAGTGGAGCCGCACGATCTTGGATAAAGAAACTCCCTCCAGGATCTATCGACAGCTGGGATAGCTTCGAGGACGTGTTCGTCAAGAACTTCCGGTCCACATGTAAAAAACCTGCGTCATTAGAAGAGCTGAGAGCGTGCCGACAAAAGCCAGACGAGCCAATGAGAAAATATATCCAAAGGTGGAATATCATCAAAAACTCGGCAGAAAATATATCTGACGAAAGAGCAATAGATGCGTTTGTTGCAGGGATCAGGCGTGGAGATTTTGTCGAGGATTTGGGGAGGACCAATCCAAAGACAGTATCCGCGTTAATGGAAATAGCAAATAGATGGGCAGATGGAGAAGATGTTGTTCACAACAAACGGCATAGGTCGCCAGAGGAAGACCGCGGTCGAAATTATCAACCAAGGCGACGATTTCCTCGGCAGTACTCGAGCTATGATGCTCCAGGACAAATCTCGGCTGGTTTCCGAGCAAGCGCAGGAGGAAACAACAGAGATGAGTACCAGAGAAGCAACGAGCAACGAGGCGATAATAGAGATGACTCTCGAAACAATAGGCAAAATAGCGGGCCAAGGTTCCAGAGACCCTTCGTGTCTCCCGAAGAGATGATGAACGGGCCGTGTCAGATGCACTTTTTCCTCGACAGCAATGGAAAAAGATAGTCAGGACATCTGCAAAAGGATTGTCGCAATTTCCAGGCAATGCTAAGGTATGCGGGGCATGCTAATGCTCGGGCAACGACGAGAAATCCTCGAGAACCCAGGAGTGAGATTCACTTGCCACCTCCTCCCGCGATTACGGACGACAATCGACATCAGCTCAGAATAGCGGCAGCACCTCCACCACCGCCTTACGTGGATCCTAATTCTAACGGAGCGGTCTCGATGATTCAGAAGGGAAGGCCATCCAATAGAGCTCAGAAAGTAATCTCGCGGCAGGTGTTCATGGCAGAAAAAATGCCTCCACCAACAGTCGAGTATCTTAATTGGTCAGGGCAAGACATTGGCTTCACCATAGCGGACCATCCACAGCAAGTTCCTCGACCAGGGCAGTCAGCACTCATACTACCAGTGGTCATCGCAGGATTTGACGTATCTCGCATGTTTATAGATGGCGGCAGCATCTTAAACCTTATGTACGCAGATACATTAAGGAAGATGAACATATCCCTAGCAAACCTGAAGCCAACAGACACGAGATTCCACGATATCACACCAGAGAAACCAAGCTATCCGCTGGGGAAGATTAATCTCGACGTTCAGTTTGGGACCCGAGAAAATTACAGAATCGAGAAGTTGGAGTTTGAAGTCGTAGATTTCCCGTCACAGTACCACGCTCTATTGGGACGACCAGCATATGCTAGATTTATGGCGGTACCACATTACACGTACCTGTTGTGGAGGATGCCTGGACCTAAGGGACCAATCACAGTCAAAGGAATCTTCGCCCTTGCCGATAAATGTGATAAGGATTTTCATCGAATATCAGAAACTTTCGGGATGCAAGCTGAGTATTTGGCGTCAAGGCTCATGACTGACTATGACGTGCTGCCAGACGTTGGAAGGCCAAATAAAGAATCAACTTTCAATACTGAGAAAAATTCTAAGGAGGTGCAAATTCACCCGACAGACCCGAAAAAGACGATGTCCATCGCAAACGACATGGACCTCGCATAGGAAAGCGCGCTCATCGAGTTCCTCCGTGAGAACTGGAAAATCTTCGCATGGTGTCCAGCTGACATGCCAGGAGTACCCGGGGAACTTGCCGAGCACCACCTAAACTTGGATACACTAGCGAGACCAATCAAACAACCTTTGCGACGTTTTCGGAACCAAACCGCAAGGCTATGCTCGTCGAAATTGATCGACTAAGAGAAGCTGGTTTTATCAAGGAGCTGCACACAGAGGCCACATGGGTAGCAAATCCAGTGTTGGTACCGAAGAAAAACACTAAGGTCCTTCGCATGTGCGTTGACTTTACGTGTCTCAATAAACATTGTCCAAAGGATCACTTTCCCCTCCCAAGGATCGATCAAATTATCGACTCCACGGCAGGATGTGAACGTCCTTTTTGGACGCATATTCTGGTTATAACCAGATCAGATTAAAAGAAGAAGATGAAGTAAAAAACAGCGTTCATCACACCTTATGGCGTGTTTTTCTATAGAACAATGCCTTTTGGTTTGAAAAACGCGGGAGCAACATATCAAAGGATGATGCAGAAGTGTTTGGCGACACAGATTGGAAAAAATGTGCAAGTGTACATCGACGATGTCGTCATAACGTCAAAAAAGGGGACGACGCTGATCGAGGATCTCAAGGAAACCTTTGACAACCTCGACAAATTCTGCCTCAAGCTGAACCCGACGAAGTGCTCCTTTGGCGTCCCAGCAGGAGAACTTCTTGGGTTTCTAGTTTCAGCAAAAGGGATTGAAGCAAATCCCGACAAAATACAAGCTATCGTAACAATGAGGAAGCCAACCAAGTTGAAAGAAATACAACAATTAACTGGGCGAGTCGCAGCTTTAAGCAGATTCGTCGCCAGGCTGGGAGAAAAAGCGTTACCGTTCTACGCTTTAATAAAGCAAGGGGAGAAATTCCAGTGGAACGAAGAAGCCGATAGAGCTTTCGAGGATCTAAAACGCACAATAGGATCTAAAACGCACAATCTCGACACCACCAATCTTGGTGGCGCCAAAGGAAAAGGAACCTCTCCTGCTGTACATTGCAGCCACACCCCAGGTGGTTAGCACGGTGCTAGTCGTCGAAAGAGAAGAAGAAGGGAAACTCCATGGAGTGCAAAGGCCGGTATATTTCATCCGTGAAGTTTTATCGTCTCCCAAACAGCGGTATCCGCAGTACCAGAAACTAGCATATGGAGTGATTACAACGGCAAGAAAGTTGCGCCATTATTTTTCGGCACACCCGATAATAGTAGTCAATGAAGCACCTCTTTCAAATATACTGAACAATCCAGAAGCTATAGGGCGTGTCTCCCTTTGGGGAATAGAACTTTCCCCTCGGGACATCACGTATGAAAAAAGAAAGGCAATCAAGTCGCAAGTTTTGCCAGATTTCATTGCAGAGTGGATGGAGCTGCAAAACACGGGACCCCGTATTTGTCGAGAACTTGGACCATGAACTTTGATGGATCCAAGAGAGTAGAAGGAGCTGGCGCGAGAGTGATACTTATATCACCCGAAGGCGACAAGTTAAAGTATGTCCTACGGATGACGTTCCCAAACGCATCCAACAATGAAGCAGAATACGAGGCCCTCATACACGGGATGAAGATGGCGAAAGCTTGCGGCGCAACTCGACTAAAAATCTTTGGTGACTCACAATTGATGGCTCAGCAAGTTATGAACCAATGTGATGCAGTCAATGATAGCATGATAGCATACAAGGAGGTGTACAATGAGCTTGAGAAGCTGTTTGATGGATGCGAGGTAAATCACATCAGTAGGTTGAGCAATGATGAAGCCGACGTTCTCGCAAACATCGGGTCGCAGTGCCTCCCAATCCCGCCAGGTGTATTTTGGGAAGAAATAGCGGAGAGATCCACAAAGCCGAAGAAAACGCAGAAAAAAGCAAAGGAAGAAAGAACTTCGGCGCCCCTCAAAGAAGCCGTGGAGGACGAAGAGGACCAAGAGCTTGTGATGATGGTAGAAGTTCCTTGGATGCAAGCGTACATATCATATATCCTTCGGAAAGAAATACCCGACGATCCAGTTGTGGCAAGGCGAATTATTCGACGGTCCAAAGCTTTCACAAGTGGTCAAAGGGGAGTTATACAAGCGAAGTATTTCAGGCGTCCTGCAAAGGTGCGTCACACCCGAAGAAGGAAGGATAATCCTAAAGGATGTGCATGAAGGAATATGTGGTCACCACGCGAGCAGCCGAGCTATTGCAGCCAAGGTTTTTCGGGCAGGATTTTATTGGTTGACAGCAATCGAAGATGCAAAAGAGATAGTAAGAACCTGCGACGCGTGCCAGAGATTCGCCGCAAAACCTCACTCTCCGGCGGCGGAGCTGATGCCAATACCATTGTCGTGGCCCTTTGCCCAATGGGGACTCGATATGGTGGGCAAGTTGCACAAAGCTTCGCCAGGAGGATATGAGTACCTGTTGGTTGCTGTCGACAAATTCACAAAGTGGGTAGAAGAGAAGCTAATAAATTCACCAGATGCAGCGTCGGCAATAAAGTTTGTGAAAGGCCTCATTTTTCGGTTCGGAGTGCCTCATAGCATTGTCACAGACAACGGTACCAACTTTACAGCTAAGGAGTTCAAGGCATACTGCGCAGAAGTAGGCATTAAATTGCACTTTGCGTCGCAGGACATCCACAAACCAATGGCCAAGTCGAAAAAGCCAATGGTATCATCTCGCAACGGCATTAAAAAACGTCCGCTAGGACCGCTTGAAAAGCTCGACATACCCGGCCGTAAGAATTGCCAAGTGTTTTATGGAGTATCCGAACAACACCAAATACGGTGACACAAGAAACTCCGTTTTTTCTCGTCCACGGAGCCGAAGCAGTACTACCAATTGAAATAGAGCATGATTCTCCAAGAGTAACAGAGTATGACGAGGAAACATCACGAAAAGCTCGGGAGGACGATATGGATGCACTCGATGAAGCTCGAGATGAAGTACTATCACGAGTTACCAAGTACCAGCAGGACTTGAAAAACTACCACAGTCGACGATTGCGGCCCAGATCTTTTCAGGTTGGCGATTTGGTGTTACGGCTTAACCAGCAAAGTACTGAAAAGCTCGAGTCACCATGGTTGGGACCTTATATCGTCACGGAAGTCATCGACAGAGGAGCATACAGGATCAAGGACAAGAAGACAGGGGTTCCCGAGAAAAACCCCTGGAACGTGGCACAACTCAGGCGGTTCTACGCTTAGAGTCGAAATATAGTCCTCCTCTGTAAAAACACAATGTACTGAAACGCCCGCGAGTTTTCAGACGCACTCTTTTCCTTTTCGGGGCACCGAGTGGGGCCGGAAAGGTTTTTAATGAGGCGGGCTCGCGGTGCTGCAATATAATAAAGATAGTGGAGATATACTTCTTATTCTTCGACACGCTCGGGGGCTCAACGCCTTCAAGTTACAAAATATACACAATATAGATAAACTAGACTTACCGAAATATTTCGCCTTGGTACAAGAATACCTCGCTAAATAGAACATCGGGAGCTAACAACTATAAATATAGTATACTCGTCAAAATCCTATTGCTTTGGTCTGAAAAACTCGCAACTAAAATATAGAACTTCACCACCAAGACACTCGGGGGCTCGTAACCCATCGACGGAAAAATAAATATATCTTCTTGCAACAAGAGAAAAATCTTTGAGATAGCAAAACAGTATAAACTACGGCCCGGAGGCTCGGGGCTCCAACAATATAGGCTACTTTACAATATAAACAAATTCTTCGGAACAAAAAGAGATCGACAAGATATAGACATAATTTCTCGCAATATAGTACAGCTCAGTTTAGGCCTAATATACTATCTATGGATAAACCTTTGGTTGTCTTGTGCTCAGCATAGGTCCCCTTGATGAAGAATTCTGAATCCATCCGAAGAAGTTCATCCATCATCGCCTCAGCCACAGGAGTAACCATCTCATTGATTGAGTCAATGTTATTTTTTTGCCGTGATTTCTTGGCCAAGCAATCAGCAACAATCTTCGTCTGGTCCAACTTGGGATGGCAAATGTGTATCATAATCATGGCGAACCTTGCTCCAGCAGTCAATTGAGCTCGCACAAAATTATGAATGCGAGGGGCATCTCTAAATTTCTCCATCAGTCCAAGAAGAGTTTCGGGAGCATCATCTCGAGGAAATAAAGTCTTGTAAACAAGGGTTAAGGTTCTCGTGCAGAAATTGAGAAATTCGCGCACCTGACAAGCGCGATCTTGGAACCTGACAATTTGTCGGGTTCGCTCGTGGGTGGCCCGCAATGCATGACAGCCATGGTTAAGAGAAAGATTGACGAGGAGATTCGTTCTAACATTCACTCTTTCATCTTCAGCGGCAGCGTCGAGAACCAAGCCTATTAAGCGACAAAGCAAGAAATCTAAGGGGAGGCACAGTAAAACAAAAAAGAAGCAGTGTGAGGTTGGAAAAACATACCTAGCATATCCACGCTAGCTTCACTCATTAGCTCGAGCATGCTATTTTCTCGAGTAGTGGCTTTCTCAGCTTCCGACACTGCAACATCCTTGGCAGCTATGGCCTCTTTGGCTTGTTGAAGAGCAATTTTATCTCTCTCGGATGCTTTTCGAGATTGTTCCATCATTGCCAGAGTTTGTTTTTTCATGGATTGAAGTTGTTGTCGAAGTTCTTGCAAATCTTGCGACAATTGTTTGCTGGAAGAACCTTCGATGAGGCTATCATCGACTAGTGTTTTCTTCGAGAAGGAGGAAGCAGGAGAAGTATCGGCAGGATGAGGATTGGCAGAGTAGTTATCAAATATCAACTGGAAAAGAAAATTGCAATATCAAATGGTTGCACAAGACAGAATTCCATTGATCTTCAGGAAATTTACATGGATATTACAGAAGGAGTTCTTCAAAAGGACTACTAAGGTAATTGTCGCCAAAGCTAATATGGCGACAATAGCTAAAGAAACAGAAAAAATAAAAAGAAGGGGCATTCAACTAGACCTCCGGCTTTGATGAGCTAGGAGTTGAAGATGGCTTGATTCCGAGATAGGCCAGGATTTTCTTCGTGTTGGGCTTTGCCGCCCTGATCAGCGATCGCCATTGTGTTTGCTCTATCTGTTCTGTGTTGCCTACTTTCGCCCGGCCGATAGTTTGTTGGTCGTCGGCAACCAAGGCGACAGTACTTTCGACAGCAATCTTCATGTTTTCTTGGCGCATCTTCAGTCCAAGATCCTCTGGTGGGTTGAAGTCCTTGGCAAGTGCAAGGAAAGTCTTGGGTTCTGCTTTCTTCGGGAAGAAATAGGGGAACAGCCGTGACAATCCTGCGTCAGCCTGTTAATGCCTTCGCGAGCTTCGGTTCCATTAAGCTCAAGGACAGAGAGCGCGTCAAGAAGAGGATCGTTGTCGGGATCTTCAAGCTCAAATTCTTGGTTTGTTTTACCTATCGCAGAAAATATATGTTGGTCGACAGTAAGTAAAGAAAAGCAAGTCTAAGAAAAATAGAGTGGATCGACAAAATTACCGACAAAGCGCTGAATCTGCGTGTTCAAGCGCTTGATGATCGCCTTCTCACGAGTAGCCTGCGCGGCTTTGTGCTCGGTCAAAGCAGTTTCAGCATCATCAAGTCTTTTTTGCAGATCTTCGACACCAGCAGCTTCTGCCTTGGCCTTATCAGCCTCCGCTTTAGCTTTGCTAGCATCAAGTTCAGCCTTCTTGCGAGCCGCTTCACTTTGCTCTAATTTCTGAGCAAGCGTGTCGATAAGCTTGTTGGCTTCCTGCTGGCGTGTAGTTGACGTGGGAGTTAGAGATCTTTGTGGTGTAACTTTTCTTCAGATTCCCCGGCAACGGCGCCAGAAATTTAGCTTGACACGCGTACAGCACGCGACCGTTGGGAACCCCAAGTGGAAGGTGTGATGCGTACCGCAGTAAGTTTCCCTCAGTTAGAAACCAAGGTTTATCGAACCAGTAGGAGTCAAGAAGCACGTTGAAGGTTGATGGCGGCGAGATGTAGTGCGGCGCAACACCGGGGATTCCGGCGCCAACGTGGAACCTGCACAACACAAACCAAGTACTTTGCCCCAACGAAACAGCGAGGTTGTCAATCTCACCGGCTTGTCTGTAACAAAGGATTAGATGTATAGTGTGGATGATGATTGTTTGCGGAAAACGAGTAGAACAATGATTGCAATGGATTGTATTTCAAGTATAGAGAATTGGACCGGGGTCCACAGTTCACTAGAGGTGTCTCTCCCATAAGATAAACATCATGTTGGGTGAACAAATTACAGTTGGGCAATTGACAAATAAAGAGGGCATGACCATGCACATACATATTATGATGAGTATAGTGAGATTTAATTGGGCATTACGACAAAGTACATAGACCGCTATCCAGCATGCATCTATGCCTAAAAAGTCCACCTTCGAGTTATCATCCGAACCCCTCCGAGTATTAAGTTGCTAACAACAGTACAATTGCATTAAGTATTGCGCGTAATGTAATCAGTAACTACATCCTCGAACATAGCACCAATGTTTTATCCCTAGTGGCAACAAGACATCCATAATCTTAGAGGTTTCGTCACTCCCCGCATTCACGGAGACATGAACCCACTATCGAGCATAAATACTCCCTCTTGGAGTTACAAGCATCTACTTGGCCAGAGCATCTACTAGTAACGGAGAGCATGCAAGATCATAAACAACACATAGACATAACTTTGATAATCAACATAACAAGTATTCTCTATTCATCGGATCCCAACAAACACAACATATAGAATTACGGATAGATGATCTTGATCATGTTCGGCAGCTCACAAGACCCGACAATTAAGCACAATGAGGAGAAGACAACCATCTAGCTACCGCTATGGACCCATAGTCCAGGGGTAGACTACTCACACATCACTCCGGAGGCGACCATGGCGGCGTAGAGTCCTCCGGGAGATGATTCCCTCTCCGACAGGGTGCCGGAGGCGATCTCCCGAATCCCCCGAGATGGGATTGGCGGCGGCGGCGTCTCTGGAAGGTTTTCCGTATCGTGGCTCTCGATACTGGGGGTTTCGCGACGAAGGCTATTTGTAGGCGGAAGGGCAGGTCAAGGGGCGTCACGAGGGGCCCACACCATAGGTCGGCGCGGCCAGGGCTTGGGCCGCGCCGTCCTATGGTGTCGCCACCTCGTGGCCCCACTTCGTCTCCTCTTCGGTCTTCTGGAAGCTTCGTGGCAAAATAGGACCCTGGGCGTTGATTTCGTCCAATTCCGAGAATATTTCCTTACTAGGATTTCTGAAACCAAAAACAGCAGTAAAACAAAGAATCGGCACTTCGGCATCTTGTTAATAGGTTAGTTCCGGAAAATGCACGAATATGACATAAAGTGTGCATAAAACATGTAGATATCATCAATAATGTGGCATGGAACATAAGAAATTATCGATACGTCGGAGACGTATCAGCATCCCCAAGCTTAGTTCCTGCTCGTCCCGAGCAGGTGAACGATAAACAAAGATAATTTCTGGAGTGACATGCCATCATAACCTTGATCATACTATTTGTAAACATATGTAGTGAATGCAGCGATCAAAACAATGTATATGACATGAGTAAACAAGTGAATCATATAGCAAAGACTTTTCATGAATAGTACTTCAAGACAAGCATCAATAAGTCTTGCATAAGAGTTAACTCATAAAGCAATAATTCAAAGTAGAGGCATTGAAGCAACACAAAGGAAGATTAAGTTTCAGCGGTTGCTTTCAACTTGTAACATGTATATCTCATGGATATTGTCAACATAGAGTAATATAATAAGTGCAATATGCAAGTATGTAGGAATCAATGCACAGTTCACACAAGTGTTTGCTTCTTGAGATGGAGAGAAATAGGTGAACTCGACTCAACAATAAAAGTAAAAGAATGGTCCTTCAAAGAGGAAAGCATCGATTGCTATATTTGTGCTAGAGCTTTGATTTTGAAAACAAGAAACAATTTTGTCAACGGTAGTAATAAAGCATATGTGTTATGTAAATTATATCTTACAAGTTGCAAGCCTCATGCATAGTATACTAATAGTGCCCGCACCTTGTCCTAATTAGCTTGGACTACCGGGATTATCGCAATGCACATGTTTTAACCAAGTGTCACAAAGGGGTACCTCTATGCCGCTCGTACAAAGGTCTAAGGAGAAAGCTCGCATCGGATTTCTCGCTATTGATTATTCTCAACTTAGACATCCATACCGGGACAACATAGACAACAGATAATGGACTCCTCTTTTATGCATAAGCATGTAGCAACAATTAATTTTCTCATCTGAGATTGAGGATATTGTCCAAAACTGAAACTTCCACCATGGATCATGGCTTTAGTTAGCGGCCCAATGTTCTTCTCTAACAATATGCATGCTCTAACCATAAGGTGGTATATCTCCCTTACTTCAGACAAGACGAACAAGCATAGCAACTCACATGATATTCAACAAAGAGTAGTTGATGGCGTCCCCAGTGAACATGGTTATCGCACAACAAGCAACTTAATAAGAGATAAAGTGCATAAGTACATATTCAATACCACAATAGTTTTTAAGCTATTTGTCCCATGAGCTATATATTGTAAAGGTGGAGAATGGAAATTTAAAGGTAGCACTCTGTAACATCCCAAAATATTCCTTATTTTGGAATGTTAAAATTAATAAATTAAGTTGATTGGATTGTTTGAATTTGATTGGAATTATGAATGAAAAGAAATTAGGATGACTTGTTTGGATTTTATTTTTCAACCTCGCTTTAAAATATTTTTTTTTATACGAGTGGATTAACATGACTATCCAAACTGTTTTCATATTTTGTTTCAACCACTTCTTTAGTTTGAACTAAATAATTATCCAACCATACTAAATGTATAAAGAGAGGGAATAAAATGACTTTCCTAAATTAAAAGTAAAGTTTTGGAGAAGCTTTTGTTCGGGGTTATTTGCATCTAATAACATTATGTAATTTGGGAAAATCAAGAGCGAAGATAAAATGACTTCTTCATTTTTATTTGGATGTTAAATTGGTTCTTTTATGTTGTATAATTGAAAATTTTACTTTTGTGTTTTAATGGATCATGTTTTAATTGTTTGATTGATTGATCGTTGAATTTAATTAAACACTAGAATTTATTTTTGTATATATTGTACAGGAAATATGTTCATAATTATCTTAAATTACTATTTTTAAATTATTAAAATTTATCAATTTCGTTGGATCCAATTTAGAGTTAGATACATTTATATAAGAGAAACATATAAAAAGAAGAAAAGAGGAGATGACGACCGGATCAGACTTACCAAGCCAACCAGCTCCTCGCCGTTTTCGCGCACGCGCGCGCGACCGCAGCGGCCGAGCCGGACCTAGCTAGGCAGAGCAGCGCATGTCCCCCGTTATTCTTGTTTTTTCTTTTTTTCTCTCTGCCGATGATGACAGCTGGGCCCGCATACTATCTTCAACCTCTGGCTGAGTTCGACATGAACACGGGACGAACAAACTAACTTCAATCCCCAGAAATTCGTCCCGATTTCGTTAGAATCCATGACCCCTACTCCACGAAAACTCCTCCATATATACTCACGCATTGTCCTCTCTCCGTTTTTCTTAAAATCGCAAACTCTAGACCACCAGAGAGCTCGTTCCGATCTCGCCGGAGTTCCACCGTCGCGAACTTGAAGTCGAGGTTCCAGGACCTCCCTGCCTCCCCTCTTCTTTCTAACCTTCCTAGATCGTCGACCGCATTCTCCTCACCTCTTTTTCCCACACGCAGGACCCCGGAAACGAGCAGACTAAGACGTCGGAGTTCCGCCGGAGTTCGTCGCTTCCAGCCAAAGATTGACGTCGTTTGGGACTAGGAGAGTCGCTGACGAGCAAGGGGAGAAGATTATCTCGTCGACCCGCACATCGTCGCCATCTTCAGAGCCCGAGGCCAGCGCACCGACGTGTCCATCCGCACACGACCGCCGCGACCATCTCCTCCGTCGTCCACCGTCACCTGGTAACACTCCGTATAGAGCTAGCTTTATTTATACGTATCAGAGAATCGGTAGCAGCACATGTCGTGCAATGTTTTTTTTTCTCGCCTGTAATGCCACGATCCAATCGATCAGTTCCAATGAGCTAGCTCATGCTCTGGTGAAAACTTCAAAATTTTATATCTTTAAATCTAGAGCTCCGTTTTAGATTTTATTTCTTGCTTTGAATTCGTAATTAAAAGATCTATGTATTGGTACTAGTTTTTCTAATTATAGAATTTTCGAATCTGTAAGTTTAAATTTTAAATTTGAATCTAGTTTTAGCTATCTTCAAATCTGTGAGTCTCCTATAAATTAAATTCCTGGTATCAGTAGTTTTCTTTTTGAAAATTGTTTTTGTTGAGAGTCGCAGCGGCGGTGAAGATCAATGAAGCGTTCGGAGACAATGTATCAGGAGTCATCAGATCGGACGGAGCACGTTCGTTCTAAACCGCTGAAAACGCTAAATCTTCCGAAAATCATAATTAAATAACCGCAACTCCGTTTTAGTTGATTCTTTTTGCGTTAGTTTCATAATTTTAATATCAACACTTTGATGTTGGAATTTCGAAAATATAAATAATTAATTTTCTATCGTGTAATATTAAAGCGCTTAAACCTTAATTTTAACATATTTGGAGTTTTATAAATCCTATTAAATTAATCCCTTTAAAACATAATTTTTATGAACATATCTAATTTTTTTAAAAAAAATAAATATGGTACCACGAAATAAATATGTTATTTAATATATTTTTGCATTTTCCTTTGTTCTACATGATTATGTGTTTTATTTGGCTCTTTATTTGCAATGGTTGTTTATTGCGTGTAATTTTCTATGCGTTAGATTTATTCGGGGTGCGAGCGAAAATTCACAAGGAAGAAATCATCGTCAAATTTTACTAAGGCAAGTTACACCTTTGTTCACGTTGTCCCAAGTTTTCTACTATGCATGTCTTTTTCCTTCAAATGAATAGTATGCATGTGTAGGATGTTTTTGTAGATTTTACTTGGTAAAATTTTACAAGTTCGCGAGCTATTTTTTTTAGATTGCCATGAGTAGAAATATTACTTGGAAATATTTCCACTTGATATCATGGTCATAGGAATCCCTAAATTTTTCTAAGTGCTATGCTTATGCTACGTAAATATCAAAAAGGGGTTCGAAACAAGAAAATTTTCTAAGTACTTGAGCTCTGTTTATGAGCGCAACTTTTCTCCCAAAAGTCTCCTTCAAAATAAAATTAAGTTTTCTTCTGGGCGGAATGGTTTTGACGGGACAACGAGTGTGGAGATTGGTGGAGGACTGCCGCCCGGGATCAAAGAAGTCTGCCATGTTCCGGATGTCGAAGCTTCCGAGTGCAACCACAATACAATATGGGCTCTGTCTTGGCTAAGTACTTAGTGGGAAACCTCACCGGGTACCGCCATTGGGAGGAATTTTGGGCACGGGCGGATCCGGAAGGTAGAGGGGCTGCTAAGGAAAAGCTTCGTCGTGACCTTGTCCTAGCCTTAATGAAGATGAAGAGTTTTGGCGAAAAGGCTTGGTTGTGAATTGTGGGTAAAGAGCGCAACCTCTCGAGAGTGTTAACCTGATCGATCAGCCGTGTCCACGGTAACAGGACAATTTGAGCATCTGAAGTATGGAGCCTCTGAATGATTTCCTCTCTCTTTTCAAATGAGTTTTCAAAACCCTATGGCGTGTGTAATATCGTTCATAGGTGGGTTTTGGGCCTTGGTGTGTAATATCCAAGTGCTCGGGACTTGGTGTGTAATATCCAAGTGTTTGGGACTTGGTGTGTCATATCCAAGTGTTAGGTTGATTTGGACGCTTGGTGTGTAATATCCATGTGTTCCACTCGGCCAGTATTACTTTATCAAAATTTTGCAAAGTAGGATAAAAGAATTTTCTCTACTTCTTAAGTAAAAACTGGCTTTACGCAAATAAAACTCAAGCCTCCTCTTGTCTGCCTTGCATGTAGATGTAGCCAAATTTTCCTCTTCTTGGTGTAATTTGCCATACATTCAAAGTATTGACCACTCTCGTGGCTGCAACCTTTCATGTTGCGGGTTAATCGATGACTTGTGAGAATGCGTAGGTCGCGAGTCTACACTCAACGAGCTCGTGGCATTGATGGGACTCCAAGATGTTATTTCGTTTTCGTTGTATTGAGCTAGCATTTGGCTATGCAAGTTGTAATTATTTGTACTCTGGATTATTCGAATCGTGTAATAAAGACTTGTGTTTTACATGATAATTCATCGACTGTGAGTGCTAGCTAATGATCCAGGGACTAGCATGTTTAATCACAGGGACTTTGGATCTTACCAGATCCGGGGTCGCTACAGATGGTATCAGAGCACAAGTTGACTGTAGGACGTGACCTTAGCCATGGAAAACCTTATTACTAATAATTTCTAAGTAATTTATAAAATACTATTACTTCTTATCTTCTGTCTTAAAAGTTTGAAATGTTCTATATTTCTTATCTTTTCAATATCTTAGTTGACCATTACCCATTTCACCAAGAGACTTCTCAAGATGATATCTTACACCAAGCCAGATCTACAATGTTCCAGCCAATGATGCTTCAAAGATAATTTACTAGATACTTCGAAGACCTTGAAGTACTATGAAGGTTCAGAAGACTAGAAGACTACAAAGACACTTCTCAAGACTATGAAGACTATGAAGACTATGAAGATTTCAAGTTCCCTATTAGGAACCAAACCTAGATAGACTCCGCTACAACGTTAGGAGCGATAAAATGTGAGTTGTTTTTTTTTTTTTATTTTGTTGACATCAACAAAAAACAAATTCAAAATAAATTTGTTTGTATGGGGTACCAACGTATCTTTCCGTTTCTTTCTATAGTCTATTCTCCCCTATCTTAAACCCCGAAACAATGGATTCACGACGTGGATATGTCTTGAAGACCAGAAGAACATCTAAAACATGGAGAAGGACTACAAAACAACGGACATGAAGAAAATGATCTTCTACCTTAAGTAAAACCTGGAGAAGGGCACTCAACATGGTGTACTAAGAAGCAAGCCATTGAAGGCCAACAAGAAGCAATCATCACATCGTGGTGGTACCAAGACAACCTCACATGTTCATCCATATGTGTCAGACAAGACAACGACATTAAGACATCCTAAAGAGAATAGCTTTGAAGAAGTCCAGAAGATAGAGCTACCAATATAAGACGAGGGTACAAGGTGAAACCATAAATTTTTTGCAACACCAAGGAATACTCCTTTTAAGGGTGGTAGCACCCTAGTTTCTCTCCAAACCCTTTCTTTCTTTCTAGCCTTCTCAAATCTCGAGGACGAGATTCCTTTTAAGGGTGGTAGTCTGTAACATCCCAAAATATTCCTTATTTTGGAATGTTAAAATTAATAAATTAAGTTGATTGAATTGTTTGAATTTGATTGGAATTATGAATGAAAAGAAATTAGGATGACTTGTTTGGATTTTATTTTTCAACCTCGCTTTAAAATATTTTTTTTTATACGAGTGGATTAACATGACTATCCAAACTGTTTTCATATTTTGTTTCAACCACTTCTTTAGTTTGAACTAAATAATTATCCAACCATACTAAATGTATAAAGAGAGGGAATAAAATGACTTTCCTAAATTAAAAGTAAAGTTTTGGAGAAGCTTTTGTTCGGGGTTATTTGCATCTAATAACATTATGTAATTTGGGAAAATCAAGAGCGAAGATAAAATGACTTCTTCATTTTTATTTGGATGTTAAATTGGTTCTTTTATGTTGTATAATTGAAAATTTTACTTTTGTGTTTTAATGGATCATGTTTTAATTGTTTGATTGATTGATCGTTGAATTTAATTAAACACTAGAATTTATTTTTGTATATATTGTACAGGAAATATGTTCATAATTATCTTAAATTACTATTTTTAAATTATTAAAATTTATCAATTTCGTTGGATCCAATTTAGAGTTAGATACATTTATATAAGAGAAACATATAAAAAGAAGAAAAGAGGAGATGACGACCGGATCAGACTTACCAAGCCAACCAGCTCCTCGCCGTTTTCGCGCACGCGCGCGCGACCGCAGCGGCCGAGCCGGACCTAGCTAGGCAGAGCAGCGCATGTCCCCCGTTATTCTTGTTTTTCTTTTTTTCTCTCTGCCGATGATGACAGCTGGGCCCGCATACTATCTTCAACCTCTGGCTGAGTTCGACATGAACACGGGACGAACAAACTAACTTCAATCCCCAGAAATTCGTCCCGATTTCGTTAGAATCCATGACCCCTACTCCACGAAAACTCCTCCATATATACTCACGCATTGTCCTCTCTCCGTTTTTCTTAAAATCGCAAACTCTAGACCACCAGAGAGCTCGTTCCGATCTCGCCGGAGTTCCACCGTCGCGAACTTGAAGTCGAGGTTCCAGGACCTCCCTGCCTCCCCTCTTCTTTCTAACCTTCCTAGATCGTCGACCGCATTCTCCTCACCTCTTTTTCCCACACGCAGGACCCCGGAAACGAGCAGACTAAGACGTCGGAGTTCCGCCGGAGTTCGTCGCTTCCAGCCAAAGATTGACGTCGTTTGGGACTAGGAGAGTCGCTGACGAGCAAGGGGAGAAGATTATCTCGTCGACCCGCACATCGTCGCCATCTTCAGAGCCCGAGGCCAGCGCACCGACGTGTCCATCCGCACACGACCGCCGCGACCATCTCCTCCGTCGTCCACCGTCACCTGGTAACACTCCGTATAGAGCTAGCTTTATTTATACGTATCAGAGAATCGGTAGCAGCACATGTCGTGCAATGTTTTTTTTTTCTCGCCTGTAATGCCACGATCCAATCGATCAGTTCCAATGAGCTAGCTCATGCTCTGGTGAAAACTTCAAAATTTTATATCTTTAAATCTAGAGCTCCGTTTTAGATTTTATTTCTTGCTTTGAATTCGTAATTAAAAGATCTATGTATTGGTACTAGTTTTTCTAATTATAGAATTTTCGAATCTGTAAGTTTAAATTTTAAATTTGAATCTAGTTTTAGCTATCTTCAAATCTGTGAGTCTCCTATAAATTAAATTCCTGGTATCAGTAGTTTTCTTTTTGAAAATTGTTTTTGTTGAGAGTCGCAGCGGCGGTGAAGATCAATGAAGCGTTCGGAGACAATGTATCAGGAGTCATCAGATCGGACGGAGCACGTTCGTTCTAAACCGCGAAAACGCTAAATCTTCCGAAAATCATAATTAAATAACCGCAACTCCGTTTTAGTTGATTCTTTTTGCGTTAGTTTCATAATTTTAATATCAACACTTTGATGTTGGAATTTCGAAAATATAAATAATTAATTTTCTATCGTGTAATATTAAAGCGCTTAAACCTTAATTTTAACATATTTGGAGTTTTATAAATCCTATTAAATTAATCCCTTTAAAACATAATTTTTATGAACATATCTAAATTTTTTTTAAAAAATAAATATGGTACCACGAAATAAATATGTTATTTAATATATTTTTGCATTTTCCTTTGTTCTACATGATTATGTGTTTTATTTGGCTCTTTATTTGCAATGGTTGTTTATTGCGTGTAATTTTCTATGCGTTAGATTTATTCGGGTGCGAGCGAAAATTCACAAGGAAGAAATCATCGTCAAATTTTACTAAGGCAAGTTACACCTTTGTTCACGTTGTCCCAAGTTTTCTACTATGCATGTCTTTTTCCTTCAAATGAATAGTATGCATGTGTAGGATGTTTTTGTAGATTTTACTTGGTAAAATTTTACAAGTTCGCGAGCTATTTTTTTTAGATTGCCATGAGTAGAAATATTACTTGGAAATATTTCCACTTGATATCATGGTCATAGGAATCCCTAAATTTTTCTAAGTGCTATGCTTATGCTACGTAAATATCAAAAAGGGGTTCGAAACAAGAAAATTTTCTAAGTACTTGAGCTCTGTTTATGAGCGCAACTTTTCTCCCAAAAGTCTCCTTCAAAATAAAATTAAGTTTTCTTCTGGGCGGAATGGTTTTGACGGGACAACGAGTGTGGAGATTGGTGGAGGACTGCCGCCCAGGATCAAAGAAGTCTGCCATGTTCCAGATGTCAGAAGCTTCCAGTGCAACCACAATACAATATGGGCTCTGTCTTGGCTAAGTACTTAGTGGGAAACCTCACCTGGGTACCGCCATTGGGAGGAATTTTGGGCACGGGCGGATCCGGAAGGTAGAGGGGCTGCTAAGGAAAAGCTTCGTCGTGACCTTGTCCTAGCCTTAATGAAGATGAAGAGTTTTGGCGAAAAGGCTTGGTTGTGAATTGTGGGTAAAGAGCGCAACCTCTCGAGAGTGTTAACTCGATCGATCAGCCGTGTCCACGGTAACAGGACAATTTGAGCATCTGAAGTATGGAGCCTCTGAATGATTTCCTCTCTCTTTTCAAATGAGTTTTCAAAACCCTATGGCGTGTGTAATATCGTTCATAGGTGGGTTTTGGGCCTTGGTGTGTAATATCCAAGTGCTCGGGACTTGGTGTGTAATATCCAAGTGTTTGGGACTTGGTGTGTCATATCCAAGTGTTAGGTTGATTTGGACGCTTGGTGTGTAATATCCATGTGTTCCACTCGGCCAGTATTACTTTATCAAAATTTTGCAAAGTAGGATAAAAGAATTTTCTCTACTTCTTAAGTAAAAACTGGCTTTACGCAAATAAAACTCAAGCCTCCTCTTGTCTGCCTTGCATGTAGATGTAGCCAAATTTTCCTCTTCTTGGTGTAATTTGCCATACATTCAAAGTATTGACCACTCTCGTGGCTGCAACCTTTCATGTTGCAGGTTAATCGATGACTTGTGAGAATGCGTAGGTCGCGAGTCTACACTCAACGAGCCTGTGGCATTGATGGGACTCCAAGATGTTATTTCGTTTTCTGTTGTATTGAGCTAGCATTTGGCTATGCAAGTTGTAATTATTTGTACTCTGGATTATTCGAATCGTGTAATAAAGACTTGTGTTTTACATGATAATTCATCGACTGTGAGTGCTAGCTAATGATCCAGGGACTAGCATGTTTAATCACAGGGACTTTGGATCTTACCAGATCCGGGGTCGCTACACACTCAAGCAATTTACTTTGGAATGGCGGAGAAATACCATGTAGTAGGTAGGTATGGTGGACACAAATGGCATAGTGGTTGGCTCAAGTATTTTGGATGCACGAGAAGTAATTCCTCTCGATACAAGGTTTAGGCTAGCAAGGCTATTTGAAACAAACATAAGGATGAAGCGGTGCAGCAAAACTTACATAAAAGACATATTGAAAACATTATAAGACTCTACACCATCTTCCTTGTTGTTCAAACTCAATACTAGAAATTATCTAGACCTTAGAGAGACCAAATATGCAAACCAAATTTTAGCATGCTCTATGTATTTCTTCATTAGTGGGTGCAAAGTATATGATGCAAGAGCTTAATCATGAGCACAACAATTGCCAAGTATCACATTATCCAAAACATTTTAGCAATTACTACATGTATCATTTTCCAATTCCAACCATATAACAATTTAACGAAGAAGAAACTTCGCCGTGAATATTATGAGTAGAGCCTAAGGACATACTTGTCCATATGCTACAGCGGAGCGTGTCTCTCTCCCACAAAGTGAATGCTAGGATCCATTTTATTCAAACAAAACAAAAACAAACCGACGCTCCAAGCAAAGCACATAAGATGTGATGGAATAAAAATATAGTTAGGGGAGGAACCTGATAATGTTGTCGATGAAGAAGGGGATGCCTTGGGCATCCCCAAGCTTAGACGCTTGAGTCTTCTTGATATATGCAGGGGTGAACCACCGGGGCATCCCCAAGCTTAGAGCTTTCACTCTCCTTGATCATGTTGTATCATCTCCCTCTCTTGATCCTTGAAAACTTCCTCCACACCAAACTTAGAACAACTCATTAGAGGGTTAGTGCACAATAAAAATATACATGTTCAGAGGTGACATAATCATTCTTAACACTTCTGGACATTGCACAAACCTACTGAAAGTCAATGGAATCAAAATATCCATCGAACATAACAAAACTGGCAATGCGAAATAAAAGGCAGAATCTGTCAAAACAGAACAGTTCGTATTGACGAATTTTATTGAGGCACCAGACTTACTCAAATGAAAATGCTCAAATCGAATGAAAGTTGCGTACATATCTGAGGATCACTCACGTAAATTGGCATAATTTTCTGAGTTACCTGCAGAGAATTTTTCCCAGATTCGTGACAGCAAAGAAATCTGTTTCTGCGCAGTAATCCAAATCTAGTATGAACTTTTCTATCAACGACTTTACTTGGCACAACAAAACACTAAACTAAGATAAGGAGAGGTTGCTACAGTAGTAAACAACTTCCAAGACACAAAATAAAAACAAAGTACTGTAGTAAAAACATGGGTTGTCTCCCATAAGCGATTTTCTTTAACGCCTTTCAGCTAGGCGCGAAAGTGTGTATCAAGTATTATCAAGAGACGAAGTGTCAACATCATAATTTGTTCTAATAATAGAATCAAAAGGTAACTTCATTCTCTTTCTAGGGAAGTGTTCCATACCTTTCTTGAGAGGAAATTGATATTTAATATTACCTTCCTTCATATCAATGATAGCACCAACAGTTCGAAGAAAAGGTCTTCCCAATATGATGGGACAAGATGCATTGCATTCAATATCCAAGACAACAAAATCAACGGGGACAAGGTTATTGTTCACGGTAATGCGAACATTATCAACTTTCCCCAAAGGTTTCTTTGTAGAATGATCAGCAAGATTAACATCCAAATAACAATTTTTCAGCGGTGGCAAGTCAAGCATATTATAAATTTTCTTAGGCATAACAGAAATACTTGCACCAAGATCACATAAAGCATTACAATCAAAATCTTTAATCTTCATCTTAATGATGGGCTCCCAACCATCCTCTAGCTTTCTAGGAATAGAGGCTTCGCGCTCTAGTTTCTCTTCTCTAGCTTTTATGAGAGCATTTGTAATATGTTGCGTGAAAGCCAAATTTATAGCACTAGCATTAGGACTTTTAGCAAGCTTTTGCAAGAACTTTATAACTTCAGATATGTGGCAATCATCAAAATTCAAACCATTAAAATCTAAAGCAATGGGATCATCATCCCCAATGTTGGAAAAAATTTCAGCAGTTTTATCACAGGCAGTTTCAGCAGTTTTAGCGGTTTCGAGCGGTTTCTCGCGCTTTGCATTAGAAGTGGAAACATTGCTAACACCAATTCTTTTATTAGTATTAGTAGGAGGTGCAGCAACTTGTGTAGCATTAGCATTACTAGTGGTGGTTATAGTCCAAACTTTAGCTATATTCTCTTCTTTTTCATTTTCTTCTCTTTCCCACCTAGCACGCAATTCGGCCATCAATCTTATATTCTCATTAATTCTAACTTGGATGGCATTTGCTGTAGTAACAATTTTATTATGAAGATTTTTATTAGGCATAACTTTCGATTTCAAAAGATCAACATCAGCAGCAAGACTATCGACTTTAGAAGCAAGTATATCAATTTTCCCAAGCTTTTCTTCAATAGATTTGTTAAAAGCAGTTTGTGTACTAATAAATTCTTTAAGCATGGCTTCAAGTCCAGGGGGTGTGTTCCTATTATTGTTGTAAGAATTCCCATAAGAATTACCATAGTCGTTGCCATTATTATAAGGATATGGCCTATAGTTGTTACTAGAATTGTTCCGGTAAGCATTGTTGTTGAAATTATTATTTTTAATGAAGTTTACATCAACATGTTCTTCTTGTGCAACCAATGAAGCTAACGGAACATTATTAGGATCAATATTAGTCCTATCATTCACAAGCATAGACATAATAGCATCAATCTTATCACTCAAAGGAGAGGTTTCTTCGACAGAATTTACCTTCTTACCTTGTGGAGCTCTTTCCGTGTGCCATTCAGAGTAATTGATCATCATATTATCAAGAAGCTTTGTTGCTTCACCAAGAGTGATGGACATAAAGGTACCTCCAGCAGCTGAATCCAATAGGTTCTGCGAAGAAAAATTCAGTCTCGCATAAAAGGTTTGGATGATCATCCAAGTAGTCGATCCATGGGTTGGGCAATTTTTAACCAAAGATTTCATTCTTTCCCATGCTTGTGCAACATGCTCAGTATCTAATTGTTTAAAATTCATTATGCTACTCCTCAAAGATATAATTTTAGCAGGGGGATAATATCTACCAATAAAAGCATCCTTGCATTTAGTCCATGAATCAATACTATTCTTAGGCAGAGATAGCAACCAATCTTTAGCTCTTCCTCTTAATGAGAAAGGGAACAATTTTAATTTTATAATGTCACCATCTACATCTTTATATTTTTGCATTTCACACAATTCAACAAAATTATTGAGATGGGCAGCAACATCATCAGAACTAACACCAGAAAATTGCTCTCGCATAACAAGATTCAGTAAAGCAGGTTTAATTTCAAAGAATTCTGCTGTAGTAGCAGGTGGAGCAATAGGTATGCATAAGAAATCATTATTATTTGTGGTTGTGAAGTCACACAACTTAGTATTTTCAGGAGTACCCATTTTAGCAACAGTAAATAAAATAAACTAGATAAAGTAAATGCAAGTAACTAATTTTTTTGTGTTTTTTATATAGCAAACAAGATAACAAATAAAGTAAAACTAGCAACTAATTTTTTTGTATTTTGATTTAGTGCAGCAAACAAAGTAGTAAATAAAACTAAGCAAGACAAAAACAAAGTAAAGAGATTGGGATGTGGAGACTCCCCTTGCAGCGTGTCTTGATCTCCCCGGCAACGGCGCCAGAAATTTACTTGCTGGCGTGTAGTTGACGTGGGAGTTAGAGATCTTTGTGGTGTAACTTTTCTTCAGATTCCCCGGCAACGGCGCCAGAAATTTAGCTTGACACGCGTACAGCACGCGATCGTTGGGAACCCCAAGTGGAAGGTGTGATGCGTACAGCAGTAAGTTTCCCTCAGTTAGAAACCAAGGTTTATCGAACCAGTAGGAGTCAAGAAGCACGTTGAAGGTTGATGGCGGCGAGATGTAGTGCGGCGCAACACCAGGGATTCCGGCGCCAACGTGGAACCTGCACAACACAAACCAAGTACTTTGCCCCAACGAAACAGCGAGGTTGTCAATCTCACCGGCTTGCTGTAACAAAGGATTAGATGTATAGTGTGGATGATGATTGTTTGCGAGAAAACGGTAGAACGAGTATTACAGTGGATTGTATTTCAGTATAGAGAATTGGACCGGGGTCCACAGTTCACTAGAGGTGTCTCTCCCATAAGATAAACGAGCATGTTGGGTGAACAAATTACAGTTGGGCAATTGACAAATAAAGAGGGCATGACCATGCACATACATATTATGATGAGTATAGTGAGATTTAATTGGGCATTACGACAAAGTACATAGACCGCTATCCGAGCATGCATCTATGCCTAAAAAGTCCACCTTCGAGGTTATCATCCGAACCCCCTCCGAGTATTAAGTTGCTAACAACGAGACAATTGCATTAAGTATTGCGCGTAATGTAATCAGTAACTACATCCTCGAACATAGCACCAATGTTTTATCCATAGTGGCAACAGCACATCCATAATCTTAGAGGTTTCTGTCACTCCCCCAGATTCACGGAGACATGAACCCACTATCAAGCATAAATACTCCCTCTTGGAGTTATGTAACACCCCAAATTTCAATAAAAAGAAAGTTAGAGAATTCCAGAAAGCAAAATTTCAAACCAACAAAAACTTTTTATTTTGCATATAGTACCATGCATAGGACTTGTGCATTTGAGTGATATGCCATGATGATTGTTATTACTTGTATTTGATATGCTCTAAAACCCTAGTGTGATCATATGAAGATCACCAACCAAATAAATCAAAGAGGAAGAAATTCCATAAAAAGCAAAACCCTAAAAACCCTCACATATGCCCTATGGCATTTTTATAAACTTTGACCCTAGACCTATTTGGTCTTCACCATTAGTTGAATAATGTTATTAAACACTTATTACAACTTTTGGAATCAAAGATTCACAATTCAAATGAAATTCAAACACAAATCTAGCTCACATATGATAATGGTCAATTTTGATAATTCTAGTCTGATCACCACTTTGAGCCCTTGCCATTCAATTTTCCCAAACCAACTCTTGCTAACTCTTTGCACCATTTCAAAGTCAACATCAAGGTGAACAATTTTGGTAAAGATCATCATGCCAAATTCATCTTGGATCATGAGCAAGGCTCATCCAAAGTCACAACTTTTTCACATATGCAACATTCTACACTTAGCCATTTTGGCCAATTCTTGAATTCTAATTTTTCCACCACCACCTCAAATCCTCTCTGGTCATTTACAACTTATATCAACACTCACATTTCAAAAACTTTCACCATTTGAATTATTTCAAATTTGGTTATTTTTGCATTTTAGAAATTCGGGCACTATTTGCAACTATTGCAAATAGTGAATCTACCTCACCTAAACTACCCTAACCTATCACATTGTGTTCCCTGGTCCCCTTAAAACTTAATTGAGGCATAGTGATGCTAAGGGAGAGAGAGAGCAAGCTAGGGCATGGCCATGCCGGCCATGTCCCCGAGCCCGTCGACCTCCCCTCTCTCCCCTTGCACCCCAGCCCTGGCCACCTCGCCACCGTGCGCCAACGCACCTCCTACGCCACCCTAGCATCGCCATTGTCACGCTCAAGGATGACACACGCCGGCCGACGCGCACCCTGGACGCCGCTCGCGTCACGCATGACATGCACGCGGACGTCACAGTACACGCGCCGCGCCACCAACTCGCTCACGCCCTGGACCAGCTCTCAACGCGTTGAGCCTCCACTCGCCACCTGGAAGCCACCAGACAACGGCTCGACCAGGACCACGGACCGCCGCCGTGGACGGGAAGAAGATCCCGCGAGCGCCGCCGCCGAGACACGGAAGCTAACGCGGCGATTCCGACGCTCCCCGACCACGCTGTCGCTGCCAGTAGCATCGCCTGGACCCGTAGAGCATCGCCATAGCCTCGCCTAGCTCGACCAGCCGCCGGAGACGCCGCGCCCATGTCGACCACCTCCGCGCCCCGCAACCCTCATGCGATTCTATAAATAGGGAGTTCCCTGGACCAAACCAACCACACCATCTCACTCCCCACCTCTCACTGCTTCTCCACCACCACTCCACTCACTCGATCGTCGCCGGAGCTGCTCCAATTTGGAGATCGGAGCCGCCGATGCACAGTGGACGCCGCCGTCGAGTGGAGCCACCCGAGGACGAGCCACCGCTACCGGTCGACTCGCCGTCGTCCACAACTTCACCGCGCACATTGCCAACCCTAGCTGGAGCCACGGTGAGCTCTCCGACCCCCTACCTGAGCCGCCGGTGAACTCCCCTCTCGCCGGCGGGACGATGAACCACAGCCGTTTGATCTCGTTCTAATCCAACGATCCAACTTAAAACGTACCGCTTCGGTGACGCTGAGTCACTGACACGCGGACCCCACCCTGTCAGCGCGCCGCGCGTCTGTGGACCGTGGTTGGGCTGGACTGGGTTGGTTTGGGCCATTTTCAAATCTTCCAGCCCAACTAGTTTTCCCGCTGGCCTATTAATCCAAATCCAGTTTAAATAATATCAAATGAATTTCAATACTGCTGCCACTTTGAAATTCAATAGATTTAAATTGGCTAAACCAAATTTGATGAACTTTATATGGTTGGAAAGCTAGAGAAATTATCTAGCCAATGCCACTGGCCCCATGGCCAGATTCTTTGTAGAATAAATATGATAAAAATAACAATACAGGGACTTTTCCCTATTCAAATAATTATTAAAAATCACCCAAAATAGATATTAAGTTAATTCCAACTCTAATAGCTCACATTTGACTTACACTAATTATTTATGCAATAAAATGGTGTGGTCACTTTGTATGATCATGCCATAGTTTAATGAATGGATATTATGGCTAGTTTAGCTAGTTGATATTGTCCAAAACTATTAAAGTAAATTATGTGGAGTCTTAGACTTCATTTAAACTTGTCTCACATGAGTTCATGGGATGTTTGGACCCCTGGTCCAAACTCTCTTATATGAATTACTTGAGATTTAAATCATATGTAGTGTTACTAAAATGGTATGAGGTGATCTACCTCATTTAAATCATTTTCACAAATGATGATGATGAACATTTGACTTAGGTCAATATGAGTTCATACATGATTGTTTGAGAAATTAAATCTTAAGAAGATTTCAATGAGAGGAAATTATTTCTCAAGAACCCTATGGAAACTATCATTTACATATGGAATACAAAGAAGTGAATTCTTTTCAAACAACCCAACCCATGCACCCTAGTTAATTTATTTGTGTGCATAGGATAGTTTGTGTGTTATATGTGATGTATGGAATAGCCATTGAATTAGTGAGTAATTATACTCGTATTCAAATTTAGACGGTAGCACCGGAGAGTACGCCGAAGAAGAAGGTTGCTACCAAGAGGAGGAGGAGGAACAGTTTGAGAACTACCAAGGCAAGCTAATATTCTTGCAAAGTGCAAAGCCCCTTTGGGGCAAGGCACCATGATTCTTATCTTATCTTACATAAGCCTATCCCAAGTTTACTTTACAAGCTTTACTTGTTTTCTAAATGAGTTACTTTTATAGTTAACTTTGGTCAAAGTACAAGTTGGTTACTAGAGTAGTGAGTTAGTCTCTTCCAAGCAAAGCAAGATAGCACCCCTCATGATTTAGAGCTAGTGCTAATGAAATAAAACTTGACTACTCTAGATGGGAACAATGTGATTTTGAAATGAATTTGAAACCTTGGAATGAAGATGCATTCCATTGAATGATTTTGAAGGTGAATGTGAACAAGAGAAGATGGTGATTTTTGATAAACAATGATGTTGGTTTGAATGCGATACCTTTCCAATTCTTAAGTACCCCCACAATACCTGATTATGGGTAGGGCTTAAGCTGGAAGTTTATGCGTCTTAGTATGGGTTCCCTCACGAACACACGTCATAGGGGTTACGCTTGAGGCTGCCTCCGTTGTTGAGAAATGATGTGAAATTGAGGTGAATTGTACGGCCAAGCCTGTGCGGTTCCCGGAGTTGACGAGTTGGTCTTCATTGGGAGGCCAAGCTCATGGGGAGAGGTGCTCATACTAGGGTTTGTAAGTGAAAGGTTATGGTTGATGATCCGCGTCGCGTGTTACGATGATTCGGGGTAATCCCGACGGATGAAATCAAATGTTGTGGCACAAGTGTGCAACCTCTGCGGAGTGTAAACCTATTCGAATAGCCGCGTCCACGGTTACGGACGGTTGGAAAGGCCATACAGTTTCCGATGTCATATCTTTGAAAATGATGTTGAAAGGTGAGGGTGAAATGACTTGTGGTGAATTGAATTGAAATCACCACTTGAATGGTGGGAATGACACTAATGTTCCCACTTGAGTTAGTTAGCACTTGAATAAGCTTTTCTCAAACTTTGTGAACTAAAACTAGCTTTATGCAAATAAACTAGAGCTTAGCAAACCATACTAGAAATGTCTAGCACTTACATTAGTATTAGTTTGCGAGTACTCAACGTACTCACGGCTTTGTCCACTGGCTATTCAAATGGCCGGAGTATGAAGATGACCAAGGAGATGACCAGCGAGGACGCCTACGACAACTAAGCGCCTTCCGACGTCAAGCGTTGGCTCTGTGGACTAGAGAGTCCTTGTATCTTACGCTTCCGCTATGTTGAACTATGAACTTGTGTTTGTTCGTTGATCAATAGATCAACTATTCGTGTAATATGGATCATGTGATTCCAAATTTATAAGACTTATGGTGTGTAATGAATGATGATTGTGATACTTAACTATTATGCCTCGCAACAACAATATTCCTGGGATTGCGATGTATGACATAATAGGCATTCGGACTTAAAAATCCGGGTGTTGACAAGTTGGTATCGAGCCATTGTTTGACCTTACAAGACCTTAGTTAGAATGGGCGTTACGAAAACCTTAACTTTGAAATCAAATGAAAGAAACTATTTGTGAAAATTTACTACACTCTTGTCTTTGAGACTTTGCCAAAATTTGATGAATCATGTTCTATCTTATTTGAATCAACTTAAAATTTTGCCACACTTTGCACTCTCTAACTTACTCATCCAATTCTCTTTCAGATGGAGCCGAATGAACCCATCAACACCAAGTTTTACCAGCTTGGGAACGGAGGAAGCTTGATCTTCGAGCACGACCTCAACGCCGTCTCGACTTCCTTGGGCGCCCACACCCCGAGTTTCACGGGGTTCAGCTGGACGACACGCCCGGAGGAGAGTTGCAGTGGGTGATCACTGCCGACTTGAGGGGCAAGATGGAGCCTCCCACTTCGGAGAGGATTCTCTTCTCCTTCCGCGAGAGCAACTGGCTCGACGGACTCGCACGTGGCAGAACGTGGTGCGCATCCTCGCCTCTCGCTACGCCCACCTTGTGAGGTGTGATGCCGCAGGAGTGCCCATGGAGCTGCAGCCGCACCCGGAGTTGAGGCACCATGCTGAGCACCTGGACTTCATGCTCTACCAGACTCAGAGGGACCTCGACGCCAATCGCGCTTACGCGAACCAGACCCATGCTCACATCACCGAGCGGGGTGAGGCGATCAAGCTACTCAACAACGACCGCAAGAGCCTTCGCCGGCAGCGTGCCAAGAAGGACGCTACGATTCGTCGCCTTCGCGCCGGATCGCGTCACTTGAGGCCACTGTCAAGGCCCGGGAGGATCGGATTCGTCGGCTCGGAGGATGACGATGGAGGCATCGACATTCAGGGAGGAGACGCCTTCTACGAGCGACGACAACGACTTTGAGGAGGACGAGAACACCGAAGAGGAGGACTACGAGTTCCTGGAGGCAGGACCCGACGACTACGTCCCGATCGATGTCGATGATGAGGAGTAGTTGCACTAGTTCACTTATAGTAGGTGTGAGTTGTATCCCGTCCTTTGTATCGTAGCATGAGAATGGTTCTTAAAACCATTGGAGTATGTGTGTAGTTTGTACTATGTGTTGCATGAATGAATGAATGTTATGTTTGTCATGAAAAGATTACAAGTTTTCAAATTGTTTTCAAACTTAACCAAAATGAACCATAAAATGTTCCCTCTTATCTCATAATCTTCTACATCTTCAGATGGCCCCTCCAAATCGCACCAACGACGCGATGCTGCAACTACTGCAAACCATGCTTGCAGACCGGGAAACCGAAAGAGCCGAACGCCAAGCCAACCTCATCGCCTTGCAGAACATCGCCAACCAGGGCCATGGAAATCATGACCACCCCGGATCCAAGCTCAAGAACTTCCAAAACACCAACCCTCCGGTGTTTAGCAAGACCGAGGAGCCCCTCGATGCCGACGATTGGCTCCAGACTATGGAGAACAATCTGGAGGTAGCCGGAGTGGAAGCCAACGAGAAAGTGTTGTTCGCCACTCACTATCTAGCTGGAACAGCCCGCGCTTGGTGGACAAGCACCCGTGCCATGAACGGAGGTCAATTCATGACTTGGGAGGATTTCAAACTCAAGTTCAGCAAGTACCATGTACCCCCGGGTCATATCAAGAAGATGAGGGATGAATTCAGTGAGCTGAAACAAGGTCGCATGACGGTGGTTGAATACCGCGACAAGTTTCTCACTTTGTCAAGGTATGCCCACGATGAGACCGACACCGTTGAGAAGAGGAAGGAGAGATTCCTGAACGGATTGCATGATGAGATGCGGACTGTCCTCGTCAACATCCCCTTCGCCGACCTCGAAGCCCTTGTTGACTCACGCCATCCGGATGGAGGGCAAGTTAAACCAAGCCAATGAGAACCGCAAGCGCCGCATGGCGAATCAAAGTGGATCAAGCCACCCCCAAAAGTTTCGCCCTAGCTCAAGCGGAGGTTTCACTCCGAGAAACAACAAGCCACGGATGCGAGAACCCTCGCCCCGGCTATCGGAACCGGAGTGGAGGAAACTCCAAGCCAGGAGGCTACAACAACAACTACAACAACAACAACTACAACCGCGCTCCACCCCGAGCCCCTAACAACAACAACACCAACACCAACACCGCCCCCAGAACCGGAAGCAATGCCATGCCCGTTGCGAACAAGCAAGACAAGACCACTATCACTTGTTATGAGTGTGGTGTAGTGGGGCACTACTCCAACGAGTGTCCCAAGCGTCTTGCCAAGCTCGCCGGCAACACCGCTGCACCTGCTCAGCAGCAACGCCGTGTCTCCACCGGCAAGAAGTTCGCCCCCAACAATCCCAACAACCGCAACGGCCGCCTCTACCACATGAACGCCGAAGAAGCCCGGGAAGCACCGGATGTTGTACTGGGTATGTTTTACGTCAACCACATCCCTGCCCGAGTGTTGTTTGATTCGGAGCATCTCATTCTTTTGTCACCGAAGACTTTGCATCAACAAGTAAAATTCAACCCCTCGGTTTGAAGCATGTTATGATAGTTCAAATCCCTGGATCAACCACCAAAGCCGAGAAAATTTTGCAAAAATGTGCCAATCAAAATCCATGATGTAGATTTCTTTGCAAATCTAATCATACTTGGAACCAAAGGTTTGGAAGTTGTCCTAGGAATGGATTGGATGTCCAAGCACAATGGATTGATAGACTGTGCCAAGAAAGCCATAACCATGACTAGCAGCACCGGTATCGTAGTTGAGCACGTCTCTGAAAAACTACCCAGAAAATTCACCTGCAACCAAAGTGTATCCAAGCCAACTCTGGATCAAATCAGGGTCGTTTGTCACTACCCTGATGTGTTTCCGGATGATCTACCCGGTATGCCCCCGGATCGGGATATCGAGTTTATCATCGAGTTAATCCCCGGAACTGGACCCATAGCCCAGCGAGCCTACAGCATGAACGCAACCGAGCTCGTGGAACTGAAGAAGCAAATAGATGATATGCTAGCCAAAGGTTTGATTAGACCGAGTGCATCCCCCTGGAGATCCCCCGTCTTGTTTGTCGACAAGAAAGATGGTGCAAATCATTTATGCATGGACTATCGTAAGCTTAACGATGTCACCATCAATAACAAATACCCCCTACCCAAGATAGAAGACTTGTTTGACCAACTCACCGGATCCCGAGTTTTCTCCAAGATAGATCTTAGAACTGGATACCACCAACTGAAGATCCGAGCCACCGACATTCCAAAAACTGCCTTTACCACCAGATATGGGTTGTATGAGTACAACGTCATGTCGTTTGGACTGACCAATGCCCCCGCTTATTTTATGAATCTCATGAATAAGATCTTCATGAACTTTTTGGACAAGTTTGTCGTTGTATTCATCGATGACATTCTCGTCTACTCCAAGTCCGAAGAGGAACATGAACAACATTTGGAGATTGTCCTAGAAACCCTTAGACAACACAAGTTGTATGCCAAGTTTAGCAAGTGTGAGTTTTGGCTGGAGGAAGTTGGATTCTCGGGACACATCTTGTCTGCGGGAGGAATTGCCGTAGATCCCGCCAAAATCAAAGCCGTTATGGAATGGCAAGCCCCAACCACACAAACCGAGGTCCGCGCTTTTCTTGGATTAGCCGGATACTACCGCAGATTTGTAGAAGGTTTTCGAGCATCGCTCGACCAATGACAATTGCTGAAAAAGGACGAGGAAGTTTGAGTGGACCGACAAATGCGAAGAGAGCTTTCAACGGCTCAAGAGTAGGCTGACAACAGCCCCAATCCCGATCATGCCGGATATCGCAAAGCCCTTTGACGTATATTGCAACGCCTCCAAGACTGGACTTGGATGCGTGCTTATGCAAGAAGGCAAGGTTGTATCCTACCTTTCAAGACAACTCAAGCAACATGAACAGAACTACCCAACCCACGACCTCGAGCTTGCAGCCGTGGTCTTAGCCTTGAAAGTTTGGCGTCATTACCTCATGGGTAATCGCTGCGAGATCTACTCCGGCAACAAAAGCCTCAAATATATATTCACCCAGAAAGAGCTAAACATGAGACAACGCCGTTGGATCGAATTGATCAAGGATTACGACATGGAGATTCACTACCACCCCGGCAAGGCCAATGTGGTAGCGGATGCTTTGAGTCGACTGCCGTGTCAGTTGAACTCCATGCTCGCAACTGAGCAGCCCAGCTTGCATCAAGAGTTTGAACAATTCAAACTTGAACTTGTTAGTGAAGGATTCCTAGCCAGCATCGAACTGCAACCCACCTTGGTTAGTCAGATCAAGGAAGCCCAGAAAGACAACGCTAGCATTGACGGAATCAAGAAACAGATAGCCGCAGGAAAAGCCCCCGGATTCACCGTAGACGAAGCTGGAGTGCTTTGGTACAAAGAACGTCTCTGCGTACCATCGGACTCTGACTTGAAACAAGTCATCTTGCAAGAAGCCCATGACACCCTTTATTCAATCCACCCCGGAGGTACCAAGATGTACCAAGACCTAAAAGAACAATTTTGGTGGCACGGAATGAAGAGAGAGATCGGTAGCTATATCGCTAAGTGTGACATCTGTCAGAGAGTCAAGGAAGAACATCAGCGACCCGCCGGACTGTTACAGCCACTTCAGATTCCGGAATGGAAATGGGACTCCGTAGGAATGGACTTTATCACCGGACTGCCCAAATCCAGCAAAGGCAATGATTCCATATGGGTAGTGGTCGATAGATTGACCAAAGTCGCCCATTTCATCGCCATCAAAACCACTTACCAAGGCCCCAAGCTAGCTGAACTTTACATCTCCAGAATAGTCGCCCTGCACGGAACCCCCAAATCGATAGTATCAGATAGAGGATCACAGTTCACCTCAAGGTTACAGCGGAAAGTGCATGAAGGACTAGGCACTCGCCTAAATTTCAGCACCGCCTATCACCCGCGAGACCGACGGACGGACCGAGAGAGTAAACCGGATGCTTGGAAGACATGCTTAGAGCATGCGTGCTAGAATACGGATCCAAGTGGGAAGAGCGCCTACCTTACGCAGAATTCTCTTACAACAATAGCTATCAAGCCGGCCTACGGATGGCCCCCTTTGAAGCCTTGTACGGAAGGAAGTGCCGTACCCCCCTGAACTGGTCGGAAGTTGGAGAAAGCCAAGTTTTTGGCCCAGATGTTCTTCGTGAAGCTGAAGAGAAAGTCCACAAGATCCGTGAGTACCTCAAGACGGCGCAATCCAGACAGAAGAGCTACGCCGACAAGAGACGTCGGGAGATGACCTTTGAGATCGGAGACTTCGTCTATCTCAAAGTATCCCCCTTGAAAGGAATGCAAAGGTTTCAGCTGAAAGGAAAGCTTGCACCCCGCTATGTCGGACCTTTCAAAGTCCTCAGCCGCCGAGGTGAAGTATCTTATCAAGCTGGAGTTGCCCGAAGAGATGTCGGTACAGTGCACGACGTGTTTCACATCTCACTTCTCCGGAAGTGCCTTGAAGTCCGGAGAAGACCGAAGTGTTCAAGAACATCGATCACCGATCGGTGGATATCAACAAGGATCTGACTTACCGCGAAGTGCCGATTCGCATCCTGGAAGAAGCCTACCGAACCACCCGCACCTGAAGCATCAAGTTTCTGAAGATCTAGTGGAGCAATCATACCGAGGATGAAGCCACATGGGAACGCGAAGACTTCATGAAGAAGGAGTACCCAGATCTCTTTATTACCTAACTTTCTTTTCGATCTCGGGACGAGATCTTTTGTAAGGGGGAAGGGTTTGTAACACCCCAAATTTCAATAAAAAGAAAGTTAGAGAATTCCAGAAAGCAAAATTTCAAACCAACAAAAACTTTTTATTTTGCATATAGTACCATGCATAGGACTTGTGCATTTGAGTGATATGCCATGATGATTGTTATTACTTGTATTTGATATGCTCTAAAACCCTAGTGTGATCATATGAAGATCACCAACCAAATAAATCAAAGAGGAAGAAATTCCATAAAAAGCAAAACCCTAAAAACCCTCACATATGCCCTATGGCATTTTTATAAACTTTGACCCTAGACCTATTTGGTCTTCACCATTAGTTGAATAATGTTATCAAACACTTATTACAACTTTTGGAATCAAAGATTCACAATTCAAATGAAATTCAAACACAAATCTAGCTCACATATGATAATGGTCAATTTTGATAATTCTAGTCTGATCACCACTTTGAGCCCTTGCCATTCAATTTTCCCAAACCAACTCTTGCTAACTCTTTGCACCATTTCAAAGTCAACATAAAGGTGAACAATTTTGGTAAAGATCATCATGCCAAATTCATCTTGGATCATGAGCAAGGCTCATCCAAAGTCACAACTTTTTCACATATGCAACATTCTACACTTAGCCATTTTGGCCAATTCTTGAATTCTAATTTTTCCACCACCACCTCAAATCCTCTCTGGTCATTTACAACTTATATCAACACTCACATTTCAAAAACTTTCACCATTTGAATTATTTCAAATTTGGTTATTTTTGCATTTTAGAAATTCGGGCACTATTTGCAACTATTGCAAATAGTGAATCTACCTCACCTAAACTACCCTAACCTATCACATTGTGTTCCCTGGTCCCCTTAAACCTTAATTGAGGCATAGTGATGCTAAGGGAGAGAGAGAGCAAGCTAGGGCATGGCCATGCCGGCCATGTCCCCGAGCCCGTCGACCTCCCCTCTCTCCCCTTGCACCCCAGCCCTGGCCACTTCGCCACCGTGCGCCAACGCACCTCCTACGCCACCCTAGCATCACCATTGTCACGCTCGAGGATGACACACGCCGGCCGACGCGTGCCCTGGACGCCGCTCGCGTCACGCATGACATGCACGCGGACGTCACAGTACACGCGCCGCGCCACCAACTCGCTCACGCCCTGGACCAGCTCTCGACGCGTTGAGCCTCCACTCGCCACCTGGAAGCCGCCAGACAACAGCTCGACCAGACCCTGGACCGTCGCCGCCGTGGACGGGGAAGAAGATCCCGCGAGCGCCGCCGCCAGACACGGAAGCAACGCGAGCGATTCCAACGCTCCCCGACCACGCTGTCGCAGCCAGTAGCATCGCCTGGACCCGTAGAGCATCGCCATAGCCTCGCCTAGCTCGACCAGCCACCGGAGACGCCACGCCCATGTCGACCACCTCACAGCCCGGCAACCCTCATGCGATTCTATAAATAGGGAGTTCCCTGGACCAAACCAACCACACCATCTCACTCCCCACCTCTCACTGCTTCTCCACCACCACTCCACTCACTCGATCGTCGCCGGAGCTGCTCCAATTTGGAGATCGGAGCCGCCGATGCATCGGTGGACGCCGCCGTTGAGTGGAGCCACCCCAGGACGAGCCACCGCTACCAGTCGACTCGCCGTCGTCCACAACTTCACCGCGCACATTGCCAACCCTAGCTGGAGCCACGGTGAGCTCTCCGACCCCCTACCTGAGCCGCCGGTGAACTCCCCTCTCGCCGGCGGGACGATGAACCACAGCCGTTTGATCTCGTTCTAATCCAACGATCCAACTTAAAACGTACCGCTTCGGTGACGCTGAGTCACTGACGCGCGGACCCCACCCTGTCAGCGCGCCGCGCGTCTGTGGACCGTGGTTGGGCTGGACTGGGTTGGTTTGGGCCATTTTCAAATCTTCCAGCCCAACTAGTTTTCCCGCCGGCCTATTAATCCAAATCCAGTTTAAATAATATCAAATGAATTTCAATACTGCTGCCACTTTGAAATTCAATAGATTTAAATTGGCTAAACCAAATTTGATGAACTTTATATGGTTGGAAAGCTAGAGAAATTATCTAGCCAATGCCACTGGCCCCATGGCCAGATTCTTTGTAGAATAAATATGATAAAAATAACAAGGCAGGGACTTTTCCCTATTCAAATAATTATTAAAAATCACCCAAAATAGATATTAAGTTAATTCCAACTCTAATAGCTCACATTTGACTTACACTAATTATTTATGCAATAAAATGGTGTGGTCACTTTGTATGATCATGCCATAGTTTAATGAATGGATATTATGGCTAGTTTAGCTAGTTGATATTGTCCAAAACTATTAAAGTAAATTATGTGGAGTCTTAGACTTCATTTAAACTTGTCTCACATGAGTTCATGGGATGTTTGGACCCCTGGTCCAAACTCTCTTATATGAATTACTTGAGATTTAAATCATATGTAGTGTTACTAAAATGGTATGAGGTGATCTACCTCATTTAAATCATTTTCACAAATGATGATGATGAACATTTGACTTAGGTCAATATGAGTTCATACATGATTGTTTGAGAAATTAAATCTTAAGAAGATTTCAATGAGAGGAAATTATTTCTCAAGAACCCTATGGAAACTATCATTTACATATGGAATACAAAGAAGTGAATTCTTTTCAAACAACCCAACCCATGCACCCTAGTTAATTTATTTGTGTGCATAGGATAGTTTGTGTGTTATATGTGATGTATGGAATAGCCATTGAATTAGTGAGTAATTATACTCGTATTCAAATTTAGACGGTAGCACCGGAGAGTACGCCGAAGAAGAAGGTTGCTACCAAGAGGAGGAGGAGGAGGAACAGTTTGAGAACTACCAAGGCAAGCTAATATTCTTGCAAAGTGCAAAGCCCCTTTGGGGCAAGGCACCATGATTCTTATCTTATCTTACATAAGCCTATCCCAAGTTTACTTTACAAGCTTTACTTGTTTTCTAAATGAGTTACTTTTATAGTTAACTTTGGTCAAAGTACAAGTTGGTTACTAGAGTAGTGAGTTAGTCTCTTCCAAGCAAAGCAAGATAGCACCCCTCATGATTTAGAGCTAGTGCTAATGAAATAAAACTTGACTACTCTAGATGGGAACAATGTGATTTTGAAATGAATTTGAAACCTTGGAATGAAGATGCATTCCATTGAATGATTTTGAAGGTGAATGTGAACAAGAGAAGATGGTGATTTTTGATAAACAATGATGTTGGTTTGAATGCGATACCTTTCCAATTCTTAAGTACCCCCACAATACCTGATTATGGGTAGGGCTTAAGCGGAAGTTTATGCGTCTTAGTATGGGTTCCCTCTGAACACACGTCATAGGGGTTACGCTTGAGGCTGCCTCCGTTGTTGAGAAATGATGTGAAATTGAGGCGAATTGTACGGCCAAGCCCTGTGCAGTTCCCAGGTTGACAGTTGGTCTTCACTGGGAGGCCAAGCTCATGGGGAGAGGTGCTCATACTAGGGTTTGTAAGTGAAAGGTTATGGTTGATGATCCGCGTACTGTGTTACGATGATTCGGGGTAATCCCGACGGATGAAATCAAATGTTGTGGCACAAGTGTGCAACCTCTGCAGAGTGTAAACCTATTCGAATAGCCGCGTCCACGGTTACGGACGGTTGGAAAGGTGATACGTCTCCGACGTATCGATAATTTATTATGTTCCATGCCACATTATTGATGATATCTACATGTTTTATGCATACTTTATGTCATATTTATGCGTTTTCCGGAACTAACCTATTGACGAGATGTCGAAGGGCCGGTTCTCGTTTTCTGCTGTTTTTGGTTTCAGAAATCCTAGTAACGAAATATTCTCGGAATCGGATGAAATCAACGCCCAGGTTCCTATTTTACCCGGAAGCATCCAGAACACACGAGAACCGCCAGAGAGGGGGCACAGGCCCACCAAACCCTAGGCCAGCGTGGCCAGGGGGGCCCGCGCCCCCCTATGGTGTGGCCGCCCTGTCAGCCCTCCTGCGCCGCCTCTTCGCCTATTTAAAGCCTCCGTCGCGAAAACCCTGAGACGTTCGACGAAACCCACAGAAACCTTCCAGAGCCGCCGCCATCGCGAAGCCAAGATGCGGGGACGGGAGTCTGCGTTCCGGCACGCCGCCGGAACGGGGAAGTGCCCCCGGAAGGCTTCTCCATCGACACCGCTGCCATCTCCACCGCCATCTTCATCACCGCTGCTGCTCCCATGAGGGGAGTAGTTCTCCATCGAGGCTCGGGGCTGTACCGGTAGCTATGTGGTTCATCTCTCTCCTATGTACTTCAATACAATAATCTCATGAGCTGCCTTACATGATTGAGATTCATATGATGATGCTTGTAATCTAGATGTCGTTATGCTAGTCAAGTGAATTTTACTTATGTGATCTCCGGAGACTCCTTGTCCCACGTGTGTAAAGGTGACTAGTGTGTGCACCGTGTGGGTCTCTTAGGCTATATTTCACAGAATACTTATTCACTGTTGAATGGCATAGTGAAGTGCTTATTTATATCTCTTTATGATTGCAATGTATTTTGTATCACAATTTATCTATGTGCTACTCTAGCAATGTTATTAAAGTAGTTTTATTCCTCACGCACGGTGTAATGGTGACAGGTGTGTGCATCCAGTGTTAGTACTTGGTTTATGCTATGATTATGATCTCTTGTAGATTATGAAGTTAACTATTGCTATGATAGTATTGATGTGTATTATTCCTCCTACATAGCATGAAGGTGACGAGTGTGCATGCTATGCTAGTACTTGGTTTTAGTCGAATTGATCTTTCATGCACTCTAAGGTTATTTAAATATGAACATTGAATTGTGGAGCTTGTTAACTCCGGCATTGAGGGTTCGTGTAATCCTACGCAATGTGTTCATCATCCAACAAGAGTGTAGAGTATGCATTTATCTATTCTGTTATGTGATCAATGTTGAGAGTGTCCACTAGTGAAAGTGTAATCCCTAGGCCTTGCTCCTAAATATCGCTATCGTTGCTTGTTCTTCGTTTCTATTGCGTTACTACTGTCTGCAATACTACCACCATCAACTACACGCCGGCAAGCTATTTTCTCGGCACCGTTACTCTTGCTCATATATATTCATACCACCTGTATTTCACTATCTCTTCACCGAACTAGTGCACCTATTAGGTGTGTTGGGGACACAAGAGACTTCTTGCTTTGTGGTTGCAGGGTTGCTTGAGAGGGATATCTTTGACCTCTTCCTCCCTGAGTTCGATAAACCTTGGGTGATCCACTTAAGGGAAAACTTGCTACTGTTCTACAAACCTCTGCTCTTGGAGGCCCAACACTGTCTACAGGAAAAGGAGGAGGCGTAGACATCAAAAGGCCATACAGTTTCCGATGTCATATCTTTGAAAATGATGTTGAAAGGTGAGGGTGAAATGACTTGTGGTGAATTGAATTGAAATCACCACTTGAATGGTGGGAATGACACTAATGTTCCCACTTGAGTTAGTTAGCACTTGAATAAGCTTTTCTCAAACTTTGTGAACTAAAACTAGCTTTCTGCAAATAAACTAGAGCTTAGCAAACCATACTAGAAATGTCTAGCACTTACATTAGTATTAGTTTGCGAGTACTCAACGTACTCACGGCTTTGTCCCTGGCTATTCAAATGGCCAGAGTATGAAGATGACCAAGGAGATGACCAGCGGGACGCCTACGACAACTAAGCGCCTTCGACGTCAAGCGTTGGCTCGTGGACTAGAGAGTCCTTGTATCTTACGCTTCCGCTATGTTGAACTATGAACTTGTGTTTGTTCGTTGATCAATAGATCAACTATTCGTGTAATATGGATCATGTGATTCCAAATTTGTAAGACTTATGGTTTGTAATGAATGATGACTGTGATACTTAACTATTATGCCTCGCAACAACAATATTCCTGGGATTGCGATGTATGACATAATAGGCATCCGGACTTAAAAATCCGGGTGTTGACAAGTTACAAGCATCTACTTGGCCAGAGCATCTACTAGTAACGGAGAGCATGCAAGATCATAAACAACACATAGACATAACTTTGATAATCAACATAACAAGTATTCTCTATTCATCGGATCCCAACAAACACAACATATAGAATTACGGATAGATGATCTTGATCATGTTCGGCAGCTCACAAGACCCGACAATTAAGCACAATGAGGAGAAGACAACCATCTAGCTACTGCTATGGACCCATAGTCCAGGGGTAGACTACTCACACATCACTCCGGAGGCGACCATGGCGGCGTAGAGTCCTCCGGGAGATGATTCCCCTCTCCGGTAGGGTGCCGGAGGCGATCTCCTGAATCCCCCGAGATGGGATTGGCGGCGGCGGCGTCTGCGGAAGGTTTTCCGTATCGTGGCTCTCGGTATCGGGGGTTTCGCGACGAAGGCTATTTATAGGCGGAAGGGCAGGTCAAGGGGCGTCACGAGGGCCCACACCATAGGTCGGCGCGGCCGAGGCTTGGGCCGCGCCGCCCTATGGTGTCGCCACCTCGTGGCCCCACTTCGTCTCCTCTTCGGTCTTCCGGAAGCTTCGTGGCAAAATAGGACCACGGGCGTTGATTTTGTCCAATTCCGAGAATATTTCCTTACTAGGATTTCGAAACCAAAAACAACGAGAAACGACAGAATCGGCACTTCGGCATCTTGTTAATAGGTTAGTTCCAGAAAATGCATGAATATGACATAAAGTGTGCATAAAACATGTAGATATCATCAATAATGTGGCATGGAACATAAGAAATTATCGATACGTCGGAGACGTATCACTTCCGCAAGTTTTTCTGCCAAAATAGTTAAGAATCGTCAAAATTGCGACAAAACAGGAGCAAGAAGTTATACACAAGGGCCAGCAAAGAATTATTACCTTCAGTCTTGCTGGCATACTCACGGTACCCAATAAATTGGGCACCGATGCGAATAAGCTCTTTGACATAGGCTGTCAAAGAAGGACAAGGAAAGAAAATGTTGGTATGGGAAAAATATGATGGCATAAAGAAGCAAACAGAGGAAATATAGACAGTAACAAGAAAATTAAGAACTTACATCATCCAAGAGAGGGCTAGAGGAGCTACCCAATTGGGGGGTAGGCTCCGGGATTGTTTCAACCCTTGTCCTTTTTGGTGAAGGAACAAGGGGGCTTGAAGGAGGAGTAGGAGCGCCGATGTTTTGTTGAGGAGGAGAGGATTCCTCTCCTTCGACTGGCGTTTCCGAAACAACAAGAGTATATGACGTACTCGTTCGAGCAGCCACATCAACAACTGGTACTTCTTCCTCATCATCACTATGATTAAATGTCGGCAGCATAAAAAGCAACATAGACAAAAATCTTCGAGTACAAAAATAAAGGGAAATAAAAGGTGACTTACGAGCTGATGAGGGCCTCAAGGTATGGATCATAAGCTGCCTTCTGGTGTGAAGGAAAAACTTCTTCGGCTTTGGAGGTGCCGGAATCTTCGACATCGTCCCTTTTCCTTTTGTTCCTTGGAGAAACAGCAGGAGGAGGAGATTGTGCCGATGCAGTACCTTCGGAGACAGCCTCCTTTTCAGAAGATCCCGCAGATTTTTGAGAATCTACGGGTTCATTCACAAAAGAGGGGGCATCTTGGTTGTCGTCGGTGACAACGGCCCTTTCATCGACTTCTCCACCCTCAGGAAGGGGAGGAAGCGAGACAAGATTTGGATGGTTCTATACAAAAAACAGGGGAAGATGTCAAAAAAAGGAGTTACAAAAAAGATAGCAAGGCAATAACAAATCAATTGACAAAGGTTACCTTGGGAAGTGCATTGGTGGCGCTATATGGTTTTACACGGCAAGAAGAAGGGACAGGATCTTTTTTGCTGAGGGAGGAGATTTTTCGGACAAGCTTCTCTAAGTCTTTGACCTCTAAATCCGCCGACAACCGATATGCGTCCTTGTCGCCAGCGTACTTCCAGAGAGGGAATTTGCGAGCCTGAAGAGGCTGCACTCTGGTTCTAAGAAAATACGTTGTGATCTGAATACCTGACAACTCTTTGCCACGAGTATTCTGCAACTCATGGATGCGAGTCATCAGGGCTTCTGTCGATATTTTTTCTTCTTCAGTAGCCTCTGCATCCCAGGAGCGGCGGCGAAGGATTTTTTCGGCACCATCGAAAGGAGGGATGTTGTCTTCGACACATCCATGGTTTTCCTCCTGAATGTACAACCACTTCTTGCGCCACCCTTGAACTGAGTCAGGGAGTTTGACGTCGAAGTAATCGACTGTGGGGCGAACGGAAATAACAATGCCGCCTATATTATAGGCGACATTGGGAGAGCCATTGCGGCGACAAAAGAAAATGCGCTTCCATAGCGCCCAGTTAGGCTGGACGCCAAGGAAGGCCTCGCAGAGGGTGATGAAAATGGAGATATGGAGGATAGAATTGGGCGTGAGGTGGTGAAGTTGCAGACCATAAACAAAAAGCAGTCCGCGGAGGAAAGGATGAATGGGGGCGGAAAGACCGCGGATGAGATGGTCGATGAAACTTACCCGATACCCCATTGGAGGGGTTGGGTAGCTTTCTTCACTAGGGAAGCACAGCGCCTTCGGCTTCTTGCTGATCCCCAGCTTCTTCAAGAGGTTGATGTCCGGGTGGAAATTTTGGACCTTTCCCACTCCGCGCTTCCCAGATCTACGGCAGCCATTGATGATTCAGGCGTGCTGTGCTTGATCAACCGACGCGGTGGCATCAACAATGACGCAGGAATGCAGCTTGGAGAAGATGAGCTTAGGGAGTTGTGGGGCGCAGGAGGAAGTTTCGTAGAGGAGAGCAGGAGAACGGCGCGAGCGGAAGTGCTCGAGGAAGAAGAAGGAGATCTTATATAGAGGTGCGGCGAAGCGGCGGACCGTTGGATGGAAAGATTGTGTGGCAGATGATAACCACGTGGAATAGGGGTAAGAAAGTATTTTAACACTGGAGAAGTTACGGTACGTGCGCCAGGAAAAGCGGAGGACGTGTGTCCCCCACCTGCACGACGTGTCAAGATAATGGATAATTTGGGCCCGCAAGGCAGCGGGAGAAAACTTCTCGCGATTTTCGGACTCGCAATCGTGGCTATCGTCAGCAATAACGTCACCTTGGCAGAAGGAAAAATTCGCCTCAACAGCTTCATAAAAAGGCGATATGGAAAATATTGATGAGCCTTTGATCAAATACAAGTTTTTGATCAAATGCTCGGGGGCTACTTTGAAAAAATGAAAAGATCAAGAAAGACAAAATAGAAATGGCGAGAGCCTATGATCAAATACAAATATTTGCTCATAGCCTCGGGGGCTACTCCCATCGGGAGCGCTGTTCGCGCACCCGAGAAATTATAAAACTTCGGGAGAAAAAGAAAATATAGCAGCATAAGGCGTGGAGCCTACACCCAAGCACAAGTCCTTGGCTGTAGCCTCGGGGGCTACTCCCATCGGGAACGCTATTCGCGTGCCCGATGAAATTATAAAAAAGAAAGAAAGAATGAAAGGAAGAAAGATAGAAGAGCAAAAGAGTATATTTCGAGTTATAAATAACTCTGCATATACTCCCATCGGGAGAGCAATATAAGTCATCTTTGACTCAATAAAATGTGCCATTCCAACGAACCGAATAAGCACTCGACAATATATTCTCGAACGCCAAAGTTGCGATCAATTTCCGAATGCCGCAAAACTTTGCGAAGGTAAGACCCCGGATCCGTTACGTGAGGCGTGGCGCCGTCTCCGACGTCGGTTTGCTACTTTTATCCGTATCAACAGATACGAAGAAAAATCCTAACGGATCGATACGTCCAAAACGTATCTACTTTCCCGAACACTTTTGCTATTGTTTTGCCTCTAATTTGTGTATTTTGGATGCAACTAACACGGACTAACGCTGTTTTCGAGCGAACTGCTCTGGTGTCTCATTTTTGTGCAGAAATCCAACTTTTGGGAAAATCCTCGGAATTTATGCAGAAGGCCCTATTTTCCCAGAATAATGACGGAGCCAGAAGGACAATTGAGGTGGAGGCCCGAGGGCCCCACACCATAGGGCGGCGCGGCCCAGGGGGGCCCGCGCGGCCCTGTGGTGTGGCCCCCTCGGCCGGCCTCCGACGCCCTCCTTCGGACTATTTATCGGCCTCGACCTAAAAACGCACGAGGAGAAGTCGAAGTCGCCAGAAGCCCTCCAGAACGCCGCCACATCGCGAAACTCCGTCGCGGGAGCCGAAGTCTCCGTTCCGGCACTCCGCGGGACGGGGAATTGGAGGAGATCATCACCGTCATCACCGCCAACGCCTCTACATCAACCAGCCATGTTTCCCCCATCCATGTGTGAGTAATTCCCCCGCTTGTAGGCCGAAGGGGATGGTAGGGATTGGATGAGATTGGTCATGTAATAGCATAAGATTGTTAGGGCATAGTGCCTAGTGTCCGTAATTGGTATTTTGATGATATTGTTGCAACTTGTTATGCTTAATGCTTGTCACTAGGGCCCGAGTGCCATGATCTCAGATCTGAACATGTTATTGCTTCATCAAGATATTCATTGTTTATGGTCTTACCTATAAGTTGTATACACATGTCGCTGTCCGGAACCAATGGCCCCGAAGTGACAGCAATCGGGACAACCGGAGGGAATGGTAGTGATGTGAGGATCACATGTGTTCACGGAGTGTTAATGCTTTGCTCCGTTACTCTATTAAAAGGAGTACCTTAATATCCGAGTAGTTTCCCTTGAGGCCGGCTGCCACCGGTTGGTAGGACAAAAGATGTTGTGCAAGTTTCTCATTGCGAGCACGCACGACTATATATGGAACACATGCCTATTGATTGCTTTGTACTTGGACACCATTTTATTATTATCTCGCAAATGCCCTGCTATGATTGTTACATGAGTTTCTCTCATCCATGCAACGCCCGTCATCCGTCCCCGTGCCTACGGTATTTTAATCCTGCTCGTTTACTATAATCACTGTCGTCTGTCTCGTTACTCTGCTGCTCGTTATTTCACTACTCTGCTACTGCTATAAAACTAGTTACTACTAATAAACTCTTGCAAGCAAGTCCGTTTCCGAGTGCAAGCTGAATTGACAACTCCGTTGTTAAGGCTTCCAAGTGTTCTTTGTCTCCCCTTGTGTCGAATCAATAAATTGGGTTTTACTTCCCTCGAAGACTCGTTGCGATCCCCTATACTTGTGGGTCATCAAGACTATTTTCACGGCGCCGTTGCCGGGGAGCATAGCTTTATTTGGAAGTTCACTTGGATTGATATTGTTCGCTACAAATTCTCCATCATGGGTAAACCTCGCGATACTAAGATCGCCATATTACCATCCACTACAAGAAAATGTACAATTCTGAATACCTCTGCTGCTCTTGATTCACCATCTGTGATTGATAAACTTGTTTCACCGCCACATGCTTCGCATGCGGGTACTTCTGCTGAATCTGAAAACTCTCATAATATTGATAATATTTACTGCTGTGCTTGATGATAGTGGTTCATTGGGATCCTTTCTAGATGCTACAATTGCTAAGTCTAGACAAATTGAAAATACTCGAAACTCCTAATGCTACTACACTCGTTAATTCACCCGAACTTGATTATTTTAGTGATGATCCCGATGAAGATTATGTGGAGCTTAATGATGATTTTATTGAAAAATGCAATGCTACTACCGATGCAAGAAAAATTAAAAATTTGCTTGCGTAACATGCTCGTTAGATATAAACCGTCTCCCGATCCTAAGTTTGCCACATCTCCTATAAACATTAAGGATAAAGATTATGATTTTTCACTTGATCTATCTCATATAGCTATTGTTGAGAAAACACCCTTTTGTGGTACTGAAAAAGAAAGTCGTTGTTGAACACATGACTGAGTTATCTACTCTAAGTAGCTTGTTTTATGATGATGTCAAGATGCGTACTTACTTTGTTGCTAAAATCTTTCCATTCTCATTAAAGGATGACGCTAAAACTTGGTATAATAGTTTGCCACCTAATTCTATTAAAACTCCAAAAGAATTGCTTGATGTTTTCTTCCGCAAATACTTTCCTGCTAGTGCTCAACATATTGCTTTGCAGAGAATTTATAATTTTGACCAGGGAGATGAAGAGAAATTGCCTGAGGCTTGGGCGAGATTTTGCTCTCTTATTAGAGCTCGGCCGGAGCATGATCCGGAAAAGCATGATTTACTTGATATATTTTATAGTGGACTAACCATTGAGTCTAGGGCATACCTGGATAGTTGTGCTTGGTTGTGTTTTCGAGAAAAGAACTCCGGACGACGATCTGAAGAATTATTGGCTAAAATAAGCCGGAATCATGATGATTGGACTACGCCTGAACCAACTCCAAAGCCAATATTGAAGAAGAGGGGTTTAATTAAATTGAATGATGAAGATATGAGGGAAGCCAAGAAGTCTCTCAAGGAGAAAGGTATTAAATCCGAAGATGTGAAGAATCTTCCTCCCATAGAAGATATATGTGAGATAATTCCCCCTTCATCCATGATTGAGGTAAACTCCCTTCAACGCTTTACTAGGGAAGATATTCCGTATTCAAAACCTCCTGCACAATGCTTAGATGAGTTTGATAACTATATTGTTAAGCAAGAAAATTTTAATATGAGAATAGAGAATCATTTAATGGAAAATTCCCGAGCTATTAGTGAATTGCATGGTATTGTGGAGAGAACCTCCAATGATGTTAAGATGCTTGTTAAACATTTTCATATGATTCAAACTCAAATTGATCAACTCACTAAAGTGCAAAATGACTTGTTAGGAAATAATTCTAAAGAGAAACATGCTTATGAAGTAACAACTAGAGGTGGTGTCTCTACCCGAGGATCCTCTATATCCCGAAGGGCATCCCAAAAGAATTGAACAAGATTCTCAACGCATTGAACCTAGTGCTCATTCTAAGAAGAAAAAGAAGAAGAAACATAAAAATGTTGTAGAATCCTCCGAACCCGTTAATGATCCTAATAGTATTTCTATTTCGATGCTTTGAAACTGAAAGTGGTAATGAACATGATAAAGATAATGATAAGAATGATGCTCCTGATAAAGAAGAGGTAGAAGAAGAACCTGAGAAGCATGCTAAAAATAAAAAGTACACTAAAGAAGACTTTATTGCTGAGAAACATGGTAATGAAAGGGAACCTTGGGTGCAAAAGCAAATGCCTTTTCCTGCTAAGAAACTAAAATCAAAGGAAGAAGAACACTATAATAAATTTTGCGATTGGATGAAACCTTTATTCTTGCAAATCCCTTTGACTGATGCCATTAAATTGCCTCCTTATTCAAAGTATATGAAAGATATTGTTACTAACAAAAGGAAAATCCCCAATGAGGAAATTTCCACTATGCTTGCTAATTACTCTTTCAATGGCAAAATTCCAAAGAAGTTGGGCGACCCGGTATACCTACTATTCCTTGTTCTATTAAGAATAATTATGTTAAAACTGCTCTATGTGATTTGGGAGCCGGTGTTAGTGTTATGCCTTTTTCGCTTTATAAGAGACTTTATTTAGATAAGTTGATACCTACTGATATATCTTTGCAAATGGCTGATAAATCTACTGCTATTCCTGTTGGTATATGTGAGAATGTCCCTGTTCAAGTTACTACTAACTGCTTGATATTAACTGATTTTGTTGTGTTGGAAATGCACGAAGATGATAATATGTCTATTATTCTTGGGAGACCTTTTCTTAACACCGCGAGGGCTGTTATTGATTGCAATAAAGGAAAGGTTACTTTCAATGTTGATGATAAAGAGCATACCGTCTATTTCCCCAAGAAGATTGATAAAGTATGTGGAGTCAATACTATTTTTAATGTGAGAACTATCAAAGTGGGAAATATTGATTGTCCTATATATGAGCCTAAAGAAGAATATCAAACTCTCGTGATTGGATCCATATCAATACAATTCAAGGTAACATGATTGATTTGAGGTTTATTTCTCCTTATGCTATGTAAATTTATTTGGTGGCAAGACCTGATCAACCTTGTTAACAAATACTTTTTATATGCATAGGGGAGGTAAACAACATCTCTTTCTTCCTCCACTTGCTCTAGTTGCTGTAGCACTTTTAATTTGCAAAGTTCCTTAGTTATTTGGAGATTTCAAAAATTTTCCTGGCCAGTAATAATAAACTTAATACCCTGAAATGTGCATTTTTCAAAGTTTTCAAAAATTCACAAAAATTATACCGTTGGTCCTATTTTTCGACGAGGCACTCAGGAGCACCGAGAGGATGACCTGTGGGGCACCAGAGGGTGCCACACCACAGGCCGACGTGGCCAAGGAGGTGGCCGCGCCACCATGTGGTGTGGGCCCCTCCTTGCCCCACTCTGCCATCTCTTTCTCCCAGCACCTTCTCTCTCCCGAAAAAACTCGTACCAGGTTCCTCCCACTCACGTTTTTGCTCAAGAACTCCAGATTTCTCGATCTCTTTGCTCAGCCCAGATTTCCTGCTGAAATTTGGCACATTTGCTCTTCGAGAAGCTATGAAGAGTCATCATTTTGTTACCGCTGATTCTACTTTAGATAATATGATGTATAGAATGTTGTTTTCTGACGGGGAGGAGAAGGAAATCCCTCTTCCCCAACCGGGTTTGTTCGATGTTGACGAGGCAATCATGGTCGTGCACTAAGGAGGAGGTGGATGAACATATGAAGATACAAGATTTCCACCAGCAGCATGACTCCGAGGACGTCGAGCCCTCCTATGATTACACCGTCACATATCCCGGTGCTTCTTCTAGCACATACCGGAATACGATCCATCTTCGTCATACTACGGAGACACTACCTCATGGGATCGATGGGATTGAACTCCACTTGGGCCAAAAGCCTAAGCTTGGGGGGAGGTATACCGGCATCACTCATTCTTTGCATATTATGATTGCTGGATACTTGTACATACTTGTTTAGTCTCTTTGAGTGGTTTTCTAATGAGAGGAAGATGATATTTGGGGAAGTGCTGCCTGAAAACAGATTCTGGGCTGTTACTAGAAAAATTCGTGCGCACAGCCAGGGCATTATTTTGAGCTGCCAATTTTTGTGCAGGTTCCCCAGGTTGTTATCTAATTTTCATTAGTTGAACACTTTTCGAGCTGAGCAACGTAAGATTTTTGTAAAAATCGATTTCTTTACTGCTGTCAGGTTTTGGCAGATTTCTGTCATCTCGCTTTTCGTGTTTCTTTTAGTTTGCTATTTCTTGTTTTTGCTTTGTTTCCTTTCCAAAACACAAAAAGACCAAAAATATTTCTGTTGTTTCTCTTCACCATTTGTTTGCTTTGGTTTCTTGCATTTGTTTCGCTTTATTTGCTATTGCCAGTTTGCTATAAGAAAACCCAAAAAGATTTTGCTTTATTTGTTTGTTTCCTCTTGTTCTTGTTCTCTAATTCGAAAACACCAAAAATATTTGCTGTTCTTCTTTGGTTTGTAAAGTTCTTTATGAGTTCAATGGTCTTCGGTGGCTGGAGCGTGGTTTTCATTTCATATTATCCAAGCTACACAAGTGAAAAGGCAATAATGACGATCTACGACAATCCGATTGTGGTGAGAGGCTGGTATGAACTCTATTTGTTTTCATTTTTGTACATATACTCATCCATGTGAGCATGCTTAGTTGGTTCATGTGAGGTATATGTTATTTGAGAAATTCTAGTAGTTCATGATCTCTCATGTTTAGCTCCAATCTATTAATATGAGTAGCATGTCATGGATGTTTGCTTGCATTGTTTTATTCATAAGTAAGTATGGCATTGTGGTATCCTCCTCTGAATAATTCATTTATATCGACTTGGCACATGCTCACGCATGCATATGACTGAACAAAAAGTCAATTAAGCCTCGATGATCTATATTGCTTCGAGTTCTTGTATAATTTTTATGCCTCCGTTAATTTATTTTGCGCAAGCATGATTATGACGATTCTTGCTCTCTTGATTTGTCGCTCCCTAGTCTATTGCTAGCCTTCACTTGTACTTAGCGGGAACGCTGCTCGTGCTTCCAAACACCTGAAAACCAAGTTATTCCAAAGTGTCCACCATAAATACCTATGCATGGCATTTCAAACCATTCCAAGTAAATTCTCATGCGCTACCTTTAAAACCTTCAAAATATTTCTCAATTTGTGTTTATGTTTCATAGCTCATGAGGAAGTATGTGGTGTTTAGCTTTCAACCTTGTCATTTACTTTTGATGGACTCTCATATGGACTAGTGGCACATTCTCTTATCCAATAATTTTGCAAAAAGAGCTGGCAATGGGATTCCCAGTCCCGAATTAATTAACTTAAATAGACACTCCTCCTTGGTTTGTGATTGTTGGACGGCACCCGAAGGATTCGGTTAGCCATGGCTTGTGTAAGCAAAGGTTGGGGGGAGTGTCATCATCATAATAAAAATAAAATAAAAAGGCACTCCTTCATGGTATGAGATTGTTGGCAGGCACCCGAGGATTCGGTTAGCCATGGTTTGTGTAAGAAAGGTTGGAAGGAGTGCCACATAAATATGCAATAATTCATGGGAGCCGCTCTTGAAAGTCCGGTTGGCGAGGTAGTTAGTGTACCCATTACCATTCGTTGACAACAACAAACACCTCTCAAAATAATTTTACTCCTGTCTTTATAAAAATGAAAAGCTCTAGCGCATGTTAATCCCTGCTTCCCTCTGCGAAGGGTCAATCTTTTACTTTTATGTTGTGTCTCCATTATTTCTTTGAGCACTATCTTGAGAGCACTAGCTTGTCATTCTTAGTATAATATGCTTGTCTCAAAATATGATTGATTGTGGTATAACTTTGATGCTTTTATCTTTGACAATCACTACTTCTAGTCTTTCTATGAACTCCAGAGGTGCCCGGGCATTTATGTTTTGCCAATCAAATACAGGCAAGCGAGATACCACTTTATCATACTCTCTTATGAACATTGCAATCCTGCTTATATACATGATTCATGATGCTTATTATTAATTGTTGGTATCTCTCCATGATTGACATAGCTGTTAGATGATCTTATTTGCATGTATCTCATCATGAACTGCTTAAGTATTAGCCATAGCATGAGAATATATACATCATATGAGCAAATGTGTTCGTGAAAGTTCTTTTATCGCTCAGTTGTTAATCGAATTGCTTGAGGACAAGCAATAAGCTAAGCTTGGGGGAGTTGATACGTCCAAAACGTATCTACTTTCCCGAACACTTTTGCTATTGTTTTGCCTCTAATTTGTGTATTTTGGATGCAACTAACACGGACTAACGCTTGTTTTCGCGGAACTGCTCGGTGTCTCGTTTTTGTGCAGAAATCCAACTTTCGGGAAAATCCTCGGAATTTATGCGAAGGCCCTATTTTCCCGGAATAATGATGGAGCCGGAAGGACAATTGAGGTGGAGGCCCGAGGGCCCCACACCATAGGGCGGCGCGGCCCGGGGGGCCCGCGCGGCCCCGTGGTGTGGCCCCCTCAGCCGGCCTCCGACGCCCTCCTTCAGACTATTTATCGGCCTCGACCTAAAAACGCACGAGGAGAAGTCGAAGTCGCCAGAAACCCTCCAGAACGCCGCCACATCGCGAAACTCCTTCGCGGGAGCCAGAAGTCTCCGTTCTGGCACTCCGCCGGGACGGGGAATTGGAGGAGATCATCACCGTCATCACCGCCAACGCCTCTACATCAACCAGCCATGTTTCCCCCATCCATGTGTGAGTAATTCCCCCGCTGTAGGCCGAAGGGGATGGTAGGGATTGGATGAGATTGGTCATGTAATAGCATAAGATTGTTAGGGCATAGTGCCTAGTGTCCAGTAATTGGTACTTTGATGATATTGTTGCAACTTGTTATGCTTAATGCTTGTCACTAGGGCCCGAGTGCCATGATCTCAGATCTGAACATGTTATTGCTTCATCAAGATATTCATTGTTTATGGTCTTACCTATAAGTTGTATACACATGTCGTCGTTCGGAACCGATGGCCCCGAAGTGACAAATCGAGACAACCGGAGGGAATGGTAGTGATGTGAGGATCACATGTGTTCACGGAGTGTTAATGCTTTGCTCCGGTACTCTATTAAAGGAGTACCTTAATATCCGAGTAGTTTCCCTTGAGGCCCGGCTGCCACCGGCATGGTAGGACAAAAGATGTTGTGCAAGTTTCTCATTGCGAGCACGCACGACTATATATGGAACACATGCCTATTGATTGCTTTGTACTTGGACACCGTTTTATTATTATCTGCAAATGCCCTGCTATGATTGTTACATGAGTTTCTCTCATCCATGCAACGCCCGTCATCCGTCCCCGTGCCTACGGTATTTTAATCCTGCTGTTTACTATAATCACTCGCTGCTGTCTCTCGTTACTCTGTCGCTGTTATTTCACTACTCGCTATCGCTATAAAACTGTTACTACTCGATAAACTCTTGCGAGCAAGTCTGTTTCCAGTGCAAGCTGAATTGACAACTCCGTTGTTAAGGCTTCCAAGTGTTCTTTGTCTCCCCTTGTGTCGAATCAATAAATTGGGTTTTACTTCCCTCGAAGACTGTTGCGATCCCCTATACTTGTGGGTCATCACGGACGCGTTAGGTACCCGATAAATATGACTGGGACTCGACAGAATGGTAAGACCTTAAGCAGCACCTGTCGAAGTTTACACCAGTATCCCGAGATCATGTCCAGGGACGTGATCTTGAAGTAGGTTTTTGCGGATTGCCACTAGAGCAGTTAACTAGTACCTGATCCATCAGATGAACTAGCCCCAACTACCATTATCCCTGTACAATATAGAAATTTGTGTGAAGAAATATAGAAAAGTTTTAAGTTGTCGAGTAAAAATAAACAGTGGAGATTTTCCCTGACTCTACGATTCAAGCAAAATCTCGGGGCTACTGACATAGGCATCCCCAATGGGCCACCCGAAGATAGTACCCGGGGTTTACTGAAGGCCCACTACCCGAAGAATAAGAAGATTCGGAAGCCCAAGATATTATTAAGGAAAGTTAGAGTTGTAATAGGAAGCACTATTTGTAATCTTGCGGGATGAGTTAGAAACCTTCCCGGACTCTGTAACTTGTACAATACGAATCCCTCGGCTCCGCCTCCTATATAAGGGGGAGTCGAGGGACAAAGAAAGCATCGAATCATCGTTTCTCAAACCCTAGTATCATAATCATCGAGTACTTTTCGGCTGAAACCTTCGAGATCTACTTGCCCTCTACTTCCAGCTAAACCCTAGTCTACAACCCGTAGGCATTGACAAGTTAATACCTTGTCACTGACTCTTCTGACAAGGTCCTGTCTCGTGAAGTAGTTGTTGACTCCTCGGCCTTCGAGTTGTACTGTAGATCCTCCTTCGATGCCTCCATATCTAAGCAGGGGATTTAAGAGTGGGATGAGTACGAGCATACTCAACAAGTTCATTATAGGAAAGAGGTGTTTAATGCACTAGCTACGGCATTAGACCAGAAAGTCTAATACCAATGCTGGTTTTCATAATCCTTTCTTCAAAAGGTTGCTTTTATTCAGAAGAACTATGTCCGTCAGCCTTCACCGGTTTACTAGAACTTCATGGAGCTCCTTTCCGGCCGCGTTCGCAGTTCCATATCCCGGAACAGGGAGTGACGAGTCACGGTTCTTTACACTCTGCAGAGGTGTGTTGCTTTACCCATAAGAGATCTTAACCTTGGTGCCAACCGAGCCGCGGGCTCGTCCACACTTCCTTTGGTGTGAGGCCCGGTATAAGGTCTAGCCAATCATGTTCCTCCGCTACCTCGAACACCCACCCTTTGTTGCAAACTCCGACCACAGGTCCACGCCGGCCCCATTATTCCCATAGATTTCAGGGTGGACTCCGACCACGACGTCAATGCAGGGCTCTACCATACATTCCTACGCCAGCAGTTGCAACCCATCATAGACCTCATTACCGTTGGGACTTCTATGGGTTCCCACCCCTGCATCATGTCTCGCAAGATCATGTGCACCCCGTAATGAGCATCCGTTGATGAACGAGAGGTGGAAACACTTTTGACTATTCCGTCCCACTCCGGATCTTATGGTTAACACGATTATTACGACACAAGAATCACTGGCGACATTTGTTGTTTAATCCTAGATGGATATAAACCCTTGCAATGGAACCTCCACCATATCATCATAATCCATGGTTCCATTGCCCGCCACATAGTCATATTCATAGTTATGAAAATATTGGTTTTGGTTTTTATGCAATAGTGATAAACATAGTACTTTGCAAGTAATTTGATAAAGATATTCAAATGACATGAGCAAGTGATGAACTTGCCTTTCTTGACTGCAAGATTATACAGACAAGGTCTTCGATACGCAATAACTCCAAATTCTGAAATAGCATCATCATCGTCCGGTAAGGACGATGTTTAAAAGATTGGCAAGGATGCAATAATGCATAAGAATGAGATGCAATCGCTCTAAGCATGACCTAACCCCGATGATTTAGGATCAGTGAGTTGTAATGATTGGTTTAGGGTGTGTTGCACTTTTAGAGTGATTCACATACAAGGTTCTTATTCAGGTGTGATTACTTAGTATTATAAATAGGTAGATAATAAAGCATAGTAATCAATTGAGCACACAAAGAATGATAATTGGCATAATATTAACAAGTAAAGAACAGTGGTCAGTTTTAGTACTATATGGCATGGTTAATGATTGGTTATCATATACTTCAAAAGAATAACTTTTGAAGAACATGTGCTTTGATAAAGAACAAGTGTGGTAATTAGGTTGGTGGGGTTCTATGGTTAACTATAGTTCTCATTAGTTCTTGAGTAGATATTAGATGGATCCTAACAAGGTTGGATTCATTAGCAACTAGGCTTGAATGGTTTTACTTAAGTATAAGCAACTTAAGCAATTAGTTATACATGGTTGTTATTATGGTGGGTTCATCTTGCTGGTGATAGCTAGCTAGGGTTTATAGGTCCTTATAAGCAGGGTTGAGGATGATTCCTTATTTTCTTCAAAAGAATAACTTTTGAAGAACATACTTCTTAAATAATAAGAAGTATATCAATTAGGGTTGAAGTGGTCTAGGTTTTACTGTTGGTTCTATTAAGTAAGGAGTAATTGGCTCCTGAATAGGATGGTTGATAAATATCCAATACTAGTAGGGTTTAGTGGAATATGGTTAGGTAATGCTCAGGGTTTGGCATAGTTGCTCCTGAGGTTCATCACATTGGTGTGATGCTAAGTAGGAATGAATATGGATGATGGCTTTGGTAATAGGATCTAGGGTTTACACTTGGTTGACCCTACTTGATTCTTTAGGTCTGATGAAGATGAACACTTGGAATACCCATATATTAGTGATAGGTCTTCAACATTTTATGTGGCCAAGACAAGTATTTATTTGCTACTATGGTTCTATGATTTGAAAGAAGGTACCATGATCATATGTTCTAACCTAGGGTTTAGGTTAGAAGCAATTTAGGGTTCACATGTAATAATGGAACTAGGGTTCCTAATTAATTTAGGGTTTTAGGAGTCACATGAAATGATAGGGTTGTAATATCATCCCATGTGGAATTTAGGGTTTGCTATTTACAATTTAATTCTATGATTAATAACTTCATGGTAAAGTTGAAGTTATTAGTAACTTGGAAATAAAAATAATATTGGATTTGGCATTTTATTATTTTTAAACAATTAATAATTAAGGTAATTATTATTCAGGGTTTAATTCCTAATAGTAAAGATTTTATTAAGTTCCAGATAAATAAAATTAGTTTTTAATGTTTTTTATATTTACTTTACTGGTTTTTATTTATTTTATACCCCTTTTTTTATTATTATTGAATTTTAATTGAATTTAGAATTACAATTAAAAGCTTAAATAAGAAGTATTAAATAATTGAATTTTTATTAAAAATAAAAATTTCATTTTATATTTTTATTGAATAGAGTTTTCTTTTCTAAGAATTTTAATATCTTATTTACATTTTTCTGACCTAAATTGAATTTTCTAAATTTATTTGAAGTTGCAGCAATTTTCTGGAATAAATTTAAATGAATAACGATTTTGTTACCGTGGCAGAACCTAACCCTAGTCACTGACCCGTGGGGCCTGGGCCATGATAACCCACAAGTATAGGGGATCGCAGCAGTCTTCGTGGGTAGTATAACCCAATTTATTGATTCGACACAAGGGGAGACAAAGAACACTTGGAAGCCTTAACAGCGGGGTTGTCAATTCAGCTGCACACGGAAACAGACTTGCTCGCAAGAGTTTATCGATAGTAACGAGTTTTATAGCGATAGCGGTAGTGAAATAACAGCAGCGAGTAACATAGACAAGCAGTAGTGATTATAGTAAACGAGCGGGATTAAAATACCGTAGGCACGGGGACGGATGACGGGCGTTGCATGGATGAGAGAAACTCATGTAACAATCATAGCGAGGGCATTTGCGGATAATAATAAAACGGTGTCCAAGTACAAAGCAATCAATAGGCATGTGTTCCAATTATAGTCGTACGTGCTCGCAATGAGAAACTTGCACAACATCTTTTGTCCTACCAGCCGGTGGCAGCTGGGCCTCAAGGGAATCTACTGGATATTAAGGTACTCCTTTTAATAGAGTACCGGAGCAAAGCATTAACACTCTGTGAACACATGTGATCCTCACGTCACTACCATCCCCTCCGGTTGTCCTGATATCTGTCACTTCGGGGCCATCGGTTCCGGACAGCGACATGTGTATACAACTTGCAGGTAAGATCAATAAACAATGAATATCATGATGAAATAATAACATGTTCAGATCTGAGATCATGGCACTCGGGCCCTAGTGACAAGCATTAAGCATAACAAGTTGCAACAATATCATCAAAGTACCAATTACGGACACTAGGCACTATGCCCTAACAATCTTATGCTATTACATGACCAATCTCATCCAATCCCTACCATCCCCTTCGGCCTACAGCGGGGAATTACTCACACATGGATGGGGGAAACATGGTCTGGTTGATGGAGAGGCGTTGGCGGTGATGATGGCGATGATCTCCTCCAATTCCCCGTCCCGGCGGAGTGCCAGAACGGAGACTTCTGGCTCCCGCGACGGAGTTTCGCGATGTGGCGGCGTTCAGGAGGCTTTCTGGCGACTTCGACTTCGTACTGTGTTTTTAGGTCGAAAGGGGTTATATAGGCGAAGAGGCGGCGCAGGAGGGTGCCTGGGGGCTCCTCACCATAGGCTGGCGCGGGCCCAGGCCAGGCCGCACCGCCTTATGGTGTGGTGGCCCTCTGGCCCCTCTCCGACTCATCTTCGGTGTTCTGGAGCCTTCCGGGAAAAATAGGAGGTTTGGCGTTGATTTCGTCCAATTCGAGAATATTGCCCGAACAGCCTTTCCGGAACCAAAAACAGCAGAAAACGAGAAGCGGCACTGTGGCATCTTGTTAATAGGTTAGTTCGGAAAACGCATAAAAACATTATAAAGTGCAAGCAAAACATGTAAGTATTGTCATAAAACAAGCATGGAACAACAGAAATTATGGATACGTTGGAGACGTATCGGCATCCCCAAGCTTAGTTTCTGCTCATCCCGAGCGAGTAAACGATAAAAAGAATAATTTCGTAGTGACATGCTACTTACATAACCTTGATCATACTATTACAAAGCATATGAAATGAATGAAGTGACTCAAGGCAATGATCTATAGTTGCTAACAAATAGATAACATATAGCAAAACTTTTCATGAAGAGTACTTTCAAGACAAGCATCAAAAGTCTTGCACAAGAGTTAACTCATAAAGCAATAAATTCAAAGTAAAGGCATCGAAGCAACACAAAGGAAGATGTAAGTTTCAGCAGTCGCTTTCAACTTTCAACATGCATATCTCATGGATAATTGTCAACATAAAGTAATATGATGAATGCAAATAAGCAAGTATGTAAGAATCAATGCACAGTTGACACAAGTGTTTGCTTCTAAGGTGGAAGGAAATAGGTAAACTGACTCAACATAAAGTAAAAGAATGGCCCTTCGCAGAGGGAAGCAGGGATTGCTATATTTGTGCTAGAGCTTTGGTTTTGAAAACATAAAGAGAGCATAAAAGTAAAGTTTTGAGAGGTGTTTGTTGTTGTCAACGAATGGTAGCGGGTACTCTAACCCCCTTGCCAGACAAACCTTCAAAGAGCGGCTCCCATTTTATTTTATTTTTGGGTGGCACTCCTTCCAACCTTTCTTTCACAAACCATGGCTAACCGAATCCTCGGGTGCACTGCCAACAATCTCATACCATGAAGGAGTGCCTTTTTTATTTTAGTTTTATTATGATGACACTCCTCCCCACCTTTGCTTACACAAGCCATGGCTAACCGAATCCTTCGGGTGCCGTCCAACAATCACATACCATGGAGGAGTGTTTATTTTGGTTAATTAATTTGGGACCTAGGAATCCCATTGCCGGCTCTTTTTGCAAAATTATTGGATAAGCGGATGAAGCCACTAGTCCATTGGTGAAAGTTGCCCAACAAGATTGAAAGATAAACACCACATACTTCCTCATGAGCTATAAAACATTGACACAAATCGAGGTGATAAATTTTGAATTGTTTAAAGGTAGCACTCAAGCAATTTACTTTGGAATGGCAGGAAATACCACATAGTAGGTAGGTATGGTGGACACACATGGCATAGGTTTTGGCTCAAGGTTTTGGATGCATGAGAAGTATTCCCTCTCGATACAAGGCTTAGGCTAGCAAGGCTATTTGAAGCAAACACAAGTATGAACCAGTACAACAAAACTTACATAAAAACATATTGCAAGCATTATAATACTCTACATTGTCTTCCTTGTTGCTCAAACACTTTTACCAGAAAATATCTAGACCTTAAGAGAGACCAATCATGCAAACCAATTTTAACAAGCTCTACAGTAGTTCTCCACTAATAGGTTTAAACTACATGAAAAAACTTAATCATGATCTACTTGAGAGCTCAAAACAATTGCCAAGTGTCAAATTATCCACAACATTATGAGGCATTTTCTGTTTCCAACCAAATAAGTGCCGTAGCTTCCAACTTTTATCATTGAACATTAAAAGTAAAACGAAGAACAAGTGTTCATATGAAAAAGCGGAGCGTGTCTCTCTCCCAAACAAGGATTGCTAGGATCCGATCTTATTCAAACAAAAATAAAAGCACACATGTAATATCCCAGGTTTAGAGACGATCGAGGGGTAGATTTTAGA